>NC_092717.1:149759902-150059902 GCF_047496885.1 Scyliorhinus torazame | reverse complement strand
ACGAGGGATATTGTGAACCTCGTCAAAAAGAAAAAGGAGACTTGTACGGCCTGGAAGGGTGGGAACAGTCAAAACCCTTGAGTAGAAAGAAAGAACGAAGGTACTGAAGCGGGAAATTAGGAGGGGGTCATGAAAAGCCCATGGCAAGTAGGATTAAGGTGAATCCCAAAGCTTTTTATTCATATATAAAAAGCAAGAGGGTGGCCAGGGAAAGGATTGGATCACTTAAGGACAGTGGGGGGACTCTGTGTTGAACCAGAGGAAATAGGCGAGGCACTAAATTAGTGTTCACCAAAGAAAGGGACTTTGTGGAAGATGATTCTTGGGTAGGGTGTGTGGACAGTCTGCATCATGTTAACATCGAAAAGGAGGAGGTATTGGGTCTTTTAAAAGATATTAAGACACATAAGTCTCCTGGGCCAGATGGGATTTACCCCAGAATACTGAGGAAAGCAAGGGAGGAAATTGCTGGGGCCTTGACTGACATGTTTGTATCCTCATTGGCTCCAGGTGAGATCCCAGAGGACTGGAGAATAGCTAATGTGGTACCGCTGTTTAAGAAAGGGAGCAGGGATAATCCTGGAAACTACAGGCCGGTGAGCTTCACGCCGGCAGTAGGTAAATTATTGGAGAGAATTCTCAGGGACAGGATTTATACCCATTTGGAAACAAATAGACTCATAAACAATAGACAGCATGGATTTGTGAAGGGGATTATATGAATCGTGCCTCAATAACTTGATTGAGTTTTTTGAGGAGGTGACAATGATGTTTGATGAGGGGGGGCGGTCGATGTTGTTTACATGGACTTCAGTAAAGCCTTTGACAAGGTGCCTCATGGCAGACTGGTACAAAAGGTAAAGTCACACGGGATCAGAGGTGAGGTGGTAAGATGGATACAGAACTGGCTCGGTCACAGAAGGCAAAGGTTAGCAGTAGAAGGGTGTTTTTCTGAATGGAATGTGGTGACTAGTGGTGTTCCACAGGGATCTGTGCTTGGGCCTCTTGTTTGTAGTGTACAGAAATGATTTGGAGGAAAATGTAGCCGGTCTGATTAGTAAGTTCGTGAATGACACCAAGGTTGGAGGAGTGGCAGATAGTGTTGAGGATTGCCAGAAGATACAGCAGGACATAGATAGGTTGAAGGCTTGGGCAGAGAAATGGCAAATGGAGTTTAATCCGGACAAATGTGAGGTAATACATTTTTGTAGGTCTAACTTAGAGGCAAAATATACCGTAAATGGTAAAACCCTTCGGAATATAGAATGTCAGAGAGATCTGAGGGTGCAGGTCCACAGATCTTTGAAGGTGGCAACACAAGTGGACAGGGTAGTCAAGAAGGCATCCGGAATGCTTGCCTTCATTGAAGAGGCATTGAGTATAAAACCTGGCAAGTTATGCTACAGTTGTACAGAACCTTGATAAGGCCGCACTTGGAATGTTGCGCACAATTCTGGTTGCCACGCTACCAGAAGGATGTGGAGGCTTTGGAGAGGGAGCAGAGGAGGCTTACCAGGATGTTGCCTGGTCTGGAGGATGTTAGCTATGTGGAGAGGCTGAATATAGACTCTTGACTGTTTTCATTAGAAAGACGGAGATTGAGGGATGACCTGATAGATGTCTACAAGATTATGAGGGGCATGGATAGAGTGGATGGACAGGCACTCTTTCCCAGGATGGAGGGGTCAGTCACCAGGGGGCATAGGTTTAAGGTCCGTGAGGCAAAGTTTAGAGGAGATGTGTGAGGCAGGTTTTTACGCAGAGGGTGGTGAGTGCCTGGAACGCTTTGCCAGGGGAGGTTGTGGAAGCAAATACATTAACGGCGTTCAAAAGGCATCTTGACAAACTCATGGATAGGATGGGTATAGAGAGATACGGCACAAGGAAATGCTGATGGTTTTGGCAAAGGTTGGTATCATGACCTGTACAGGCTTGGAGGGCCGAAGGGCCTGTTCCTGTGCTGTATTGTTCTTTGTTCTATCCTGGATAACGTCCCAAACGCCACTTCCCAAAAGCTCTCCAACTTCTCGCAGCCCCAGAACATGTGAGCATGATTCACTGGTCTCCACCCACACTTCTCATACCATTGGTTACCTCTTGGAAGAACCCACTCAGTTTCATCCGAGTTATTTGTTCCCTGTGGACCACTTTGAATTGAATCAAGCTGAAATTAAATTAAATGAAAATCACTTATTATCACAAGTAGGCTTCAATGAAGTTACTGTGAAAAGCCCCTAGTCGCCACATTCCGGCGCCTGTTTGGGGAGGCTGTTATGGGAATTGAACCGTACTGCTGGCCTGCCTTGGTCTGCTTTCAAAGCCAGCGATTTAGCCCTGTGCTAAACAACCCCCTCCTCAATTCCTCCCACTTTTGCTTTATCCTCACCACCTATGCCTCGCCCTGCTCCCCCATCCACCGTATATGTCCCCAATCCTACCCTCCCCCAAATCGTCAGGTAGCAGCAGTTGCTCCAACAACGTATACTCTGGTAACTTGGGGAATGTCTGCCACACTTTCGCGCAAAGTCCCACACCTGTATGTACCTAAACTCACTGCCCCTCGCAGCTCAAACCTCTCCCACAGCTAGTCCAGCCCCACAAACTTCCCTCCGAGAACATTTCCCAAACCCGCTCCATCTCCGCCTCCCTCCACTTCCCATCCATCCCCCCCGCTGAAACCAGCCTACTAATAATACATCAGGTTTGGGAGCGCCAACCCCCCTTTCTATCTCTGCCTCCGCAACAGAGTCCTCTTCACCCTCGGTACCTTCCCTGCCCATATGAACTACGAGATCAGTGCCTCTACCCTCCGGAAGAAGTCCTTGAGGACAAAGATCGGGAGGGTCTGAAAGACAAACAGGACCCTTGACAGTACATTCATCTTTAACACCTGCATCCTCCATGCCAATGTCAAGTGCAAAGTGGCCCATCTCTTGAGATCCCCCTTAACCACCTTCACTAATGCTGTCAAGTTCCATCTGTGCATCGTGGCACACTCGTGCATTACCTGAATCCCCAATTACCTAAACCACTCTCTTGCCACCTTAAATGGTGGTGCCCCCAAACTGGCCCCTCGCTCCGCCACATTCACCTGAAACACCTTGCTCTTCCCTACATTCAGCTTATACCTGGAAAAGGTCCCAAACTTCTCTAGCAGGCCCTTGATTCTTCCCATACTCTCCAGTAGGTCCAACACAAACAAAAGCAGGTCATCTGCGTACAATGAAACCTGGTGCTCCCTGCCCAACCTCACAATTCTTCACCACTTGGCTGACCCCCAAAGGGTAATTGCCAAGGGCGACAGAGGGCATCCCGCCTCGTTCCCCTGTGTAACCCGAAATAGCCCCCCCCCCCCACTGATGGAGTCATAATTACATTCAACAGCCTCCTAATGTTGCTGCAGAGCTGCCTGCCCTTCACAAAACCTGTTTGGTCTTCGGAGGCCACCTCTGGCACGCATCCCTCTAACCTACATGCCAACACCTTCTCCAGTACTTTCACATCCGTGTTTAACAAAGAGAAGGGGCCTGTAGGACCCACATTCCAGTAGGTTCTTCCCCTTCTTCGGGATCAATGAAATCAATGCGTGTGATAGCATTGCTGGCAACTCCCCCCCCCTCTCCATTTCCTCACTGAACATACCCAACTCTGTCGCAAACTGCTTATAAAACTCTGCCGGAAAGCCATTCGTCCCCGGGGCTTTCCCCGACTACGTTCCCCTTATACTATCCCGTCACCTCCCTGAACCCTAGTGACTCCTCCAATGCCTGACTCTTTCCCCTCCTCCAGCTATGGGAACTCCAACCCATCCAGAAACTATCCCATATCCCCCACCTCTCCACCTGGCTCAGCCTCGTACAGCCTCTTGTAGTTCCCCTGAACACCTCATTTATCCTTTCCGGCTCCAACACCACCTCCCCTTTCTCCGCCCTTACCTTTAAAATCCCTAGACGCTGCCTGCTGCTGCAGTTGGTGGGCAAACATACACCTCGCCTTCTCCCCATACTCATACTGCACCCCCCTCGCCCCCGCAGCTGCCCCATCGCCTTGCCCGTTGTCAATTTGCCAAACTGCCACTGCAACATCTTCCTCTCCGCCAACAACCCCTTTGTGGGGGCTGCTGAGTATCTCCTATCCACCTCGACTATCTCACCTAACAGCCGCTTGTGCTCCTCCCTCCTCCTCCTAGCCCTATGAGCCTTAAACAAATAATCTCACCTCGAACCACAGCTTTCTTTAAAAAAAAAATTTGGAGTACCAAATTATTTTTTTACAATTATGGGGCAATTTAGTGTGGCCAAACAACCTAACATGCACATCTTTGCGTTGTGTGGGTGAAACCCAAGCAGACACACGGAGAATGTGCAAACTCCACACAGACAGTGACCCGTCACCGGATCAAACCTGGGTCCTCTGCTCCGTAGGCAGCAGTGCTAACCAGAGCGCCACTGTGCTGCCCGCGCCACCACTTTCAAAGCTTTGCAAAACATGGCCGCCGCCACCTCCCCGTTCTGATTAAACTCCACGTAATTTCTAATCGCCACTCTCACCTTATCGGCATATTCTACTCCTACCACCACCATTAGCACTGCTCGACTCACCACGAGAAAATGAATTCTAAGTACACCTCATGCACATGTGAGAAGAAGGAATACTCCCTTCCTCTTGGGTTCCTAAACGTCCACAGATCCTCCATCACCATGCTCTCCATAAACACCCCCAGCTTCTTTGTCATCCTCGACCTTCCCATCGACTTGGGGCTCGACCTGTCTATTTTCGGCTCCTTTACTCAGTTAAAATCCCCTCCCATGATCAGCTTGTGTGTATATGTTTTTTAAAATAAATTTAGAGTACCCAATTCATTTTTTCTGTCAATTAAGGGGCAATTTAATGTGGCCAATCCACCTACCCTGCACATCTTTGGGTTGTGGGGGCGAAACCCACGCAAACACGGGGAGAATGTGCAACCTCCACACGGACCGTGACCCAGAGTTTGGATCGAACCTGGGACCTCGGCGGCATGAGACAGCAGTGCTATCCACTGTGCCACCATGCTGCCCATGGGGTGTATATGTTGGCTAACACTACCGGCGACCCCTCTAACACCCCACTCATTATCGCAAACCTCCCCCCACCCCGGTTTTCATACCTCCCTGGCCCCCACAGACCTTGTTTTCTCGCTCACCAAAATGGCCATCCCCCTGGACTTCGAGTCAAACCGCGAGTGAAATTCTTGTATCACCCATCCCTTCCTCAGCCTTCACCTGGAGATGTGTCTCCTGCAAGAAAATCACCTCCACTCTCAAACCTCTTAGGTGTGCAGAAACCTGAGACTTCTTGACTGGTCCGTTTAGTCCCCGGACGTTCCACATCACAAATCTTTTTTTTTAAATTTAGAATACCCAATTCATTTTTTCCAATTAAGGAGCAATTTAGCGTGTTCAATCCACCTACCTTGCACATCTTTGGGTTGTGGGGGCGAAACCCACGCAAACACGGGGAGAATGTGCAAACTCCACACGGACAGTGACCCAGAGCCGGGATCGAACCTGGGACCTCGGCGCCGTGAGACTGCAGTGCTATCACTACGCCACCGTGCTGCTCCCACATCACAAAACTTACTGGAGGCTTGTGCCTCCCCCTCCTCCTCTATCGTCAGCCATCAGCCCCCTTCGGTTCTGCCGCGCCCAATCCTAGTCTGAACCACGCCCATCCAAGAAGGCCCCCTCTCTGCCCACGATCGCGCTCATCCTCCAAATCTACCACATTGCATTCCCCTACCTCACCCCAACTGACCAACCCTCGCGACCTCCTCCCCCACCGCACTTCCGTTCACTATCATTGCTGCTAGCGTGGCAACTCCTGCCTGAAGGCCCCCTTGCATACTCTCCCAACCCTCCCCCCAGCAGCCTCACCTTCGCCTGCGCAAAAGGCGCCCCCCCCCGGAGTAATGATAAAACTATCAACACCACCCAAAGGGCCCCATCCAACATACCGCTTACATAAAAATTACCAAAATTCGCAACTAACCTCCTCCCCAAAAAACAAAAGGTGGGAGGGTTGGATCGATCTTGTCCAAAAACTTGTGCATCCGCACAATCACCACCCGCGGTGGCTCCCCTGCTCTTGGCTTCTGCCTCAAGGACCTATGGGCCCGATCCACTTCTGGGGCTTTGTCCAACACCACTTCCTTCACAAACCTGGCCAACATCTTTGAAACGTACTATCTGGCACTCACTCCGGCAGACCCACAACTTGCAAAACCTGTCGTCTGGACCTGTTCCTCTGCTCCTCCACCTTCAATCACAGCGACTTGCATAGATCCCCCAGGATTCCCACCTCTGCCTCCAAAGCCATAATACGGTCACTCTGGTCAGCCACCACCTCACGGATCGTTGCCTCTTGCGCTTCGAGGCATTTTTCCACCCAATCCAGCGATTCGCAAAGAGGTGCCACTGCTCCTTCAATTGCCTTTGACCAGTCACTTGTATCTCCTTCCTCTGCTGTCGAAATTCCTCCTTGATGGAGCTCATCAATTGCTCCTTTTGAGGCTTTCCCACCGACGACAACCCTTCCCCCTCTGCCATTCTCTCAATTGGTGCTGCGCCACAGGTCTCCTCCAATTCCTTAGCCAGGTCCTTCACTGTCTTCTTCCAGGTCTGATAGCCAGTAGACATGCCAATCCAGGGGAGAACTTCTTCTCTTACACTTTCCGCTCCATCTTTCTGCCTAAACTACCCAAATAACGGGTAAAAAATGCCAAAACCCACACCTTCGAGCCAGAGCTGCTATGTGTGCGACCACTCACTCCGTGGCCGCCACCGGACGTCCTCTGCTTGGATTGTTAGTTGCTAACTCAGTCCAGAACTTGCTACTTTTGGTGCTTACCATGCAGTCTTATAGCTTCAGGTTTTTCTCATTTAAAGCCCTTCTCACTTTTCATTTAACCATATGATGAACAAGTGAGCAATGTGTCAAAACCATAATTGTAGTGATATATAACTTTGCTGCTAATGGCTCACTGCAACTCATGGATGCCCATGGGGGAGATGATGGGCATAGTGATAATGTCAGTGTACTCGCAATCCAGAGGGCCGAGGCTAATGCTCTGGCGATGACAGCTGGTGGAATTGAAATTCAATTAATAAATCTGGTCTCAGTTGGTGACCATGAAACTATCATTGATTGTCATCAAACCCATCTAATTCACTAATATCCGTCAAGTAGGGAAAACTGCCACCCTTACCTGGTCTGGCCTACAAGTGACTCCAATATGTTTGACTCTTAATCACCCTCTGAAATGGCCTAGAAAGCCACTTACTTCAAGGGCGTTTAGGGATGGGCAATAAATGCTGGCCTTGTCACTGACGTCAACATCCCATGAAAGCCTAAGGAAAAGAAAGTATTAGGCTGCCAGATCTATCTTTAGGCTATTCGACTGGGGAATTAATAGTGGGGAAACAAGGAACTAGGAGGGAATTTGAGCAAGTAATTTATATCTCTCTTCGCAGTAAAATATACAAAAATTAACTCAAGGCTAATAGAAAATCAAGGGTCAGAAGGGAGGGAGGAACAATCATGATCTCTTGAGAGAAGGCACTGCCCTTTCTGCCAGCCATTGGCGAAGTGGTGCATGACACGCTGCAAGAGGGGGTCATTGCCTGTCTCCGCCCGGATATGAATCACCTTCTCATCAGACGCCGGGAGGGTACTAGCACACAGCTGCACCTGTGATTCAATCTGCCGGATGACTTCCAGCGGTTCACTAGGCAATGTGATGGAGCGGGACATTGCATCAGCGATGATGAGCTCCTTGCCAGGCGTGTACACTAAATCAAAGTCATACCTTCTGAGTTTGAGGAGGATGCGCTGCAACCGAGGCATCGTGTTGTTCAGATCCTTGAGGATAATGTGGACGAGAGGCCTATGATCCGTCTCGACAGTGAATGTCGGCAGGCCGTAGACATAGTCGCGAAACTTAAGAATGCCAATGAGAAGACCCAGGCATTCCTTCTCTATTTGCACATACCTTGTTTTGGTGGGAGTCATGGCCCTCGATGCGTAGGCTGCCAGTGCCCAGGATGAAGTGTCGTTGTGTTGAAGCAGCACCGCGCCGATGCCATCCTGGCTCGCATCTGTTGAGATCTTCGTCTCCTTGTCTGTGTCGAAAAATGCCAAGACGGGTGCAGTGGTGAGCTTGGCTTTCCAACCACTCTGCCTGATGTGCTGCCTTCCACTCAAAGGCAGTGGACTTTTTTTACCATGTTTCGTAGGGCCGTGGTGTGTGAGGCCAGTTTTGGGATGAACTTGCCCAGAAAGTTGCCCAGGCCCAAGAAGATCAGCACCGCCTTCTTGTCATCAGGGACCTTCATGGCTTCGATGGCCTTGAACTTGTCTGTGTCCGGGTGCACGCCCTGTTGGGAGATCTGGTCACCTAGGAACTTGAGTGTCGGCATGCCAAAGCAACATTTGGACTTGTTCAGCTTCAGGCCATTGGCATGGACATGGCGGAATACCTGCTGGAGGCGGGAAACATGCTCTTCAGGGGTCGTGGACCATATGATGATGTCGTCCACGTACACACAAACCCCTTCAATGCCCTCCATCATCTGCCCCATGATGCGATGGAAAATCTCTGATGCCGAGACAATGCCAAACGGTATGTGATTGTAGCAGTATATGCCAAACGGTGTGTTGAGGGTGCAGAGCCTTCTGCTGCACTCATCCAGCTGGATTTGCCAAAATCCATGTGACGCATCCAACTTGGTGAAAAAACGTGCGTGTGCAATCTCACTGGTGAGTTCCTCCCACTTCGGGATGGGGTAGTGTTCACGCATTATATTCTTATTGAGATCCTCGGGATCAATGCAGATCCGCAGGTCTCCCGAAGGCTTTCTAACACATACCATCGAGCTGACCCAGTCAGTCGGTTCGGTTACCTTGGAAATGATGCCCTGTTGCTGAAGATCCTTGAGCTGTGCCTTCTGGCGCTCCCTCAGCGGAGCCAGGACCCGGCGTGGTGCGTGGACCATTGGCTTGGCATCAGGTCGTAGCAGAATCTTGTAATGATATGGCAGCGTGCCCATCCCGTCGAACACATCCGGATACTGAGCGAGGATGTCGTCAATGCCGGCCTGAAGATCCACATTGGAGGATGTCGTTGTGTAAACCCGCTGCACGAGGTTCAGCTGCTTGCAGGCCTGCGAGCCAAGTAGGGATGCCCTGTCTGGCTTGACAATTTCAAAACGTAACTGTGCATGGGTGCTCCGGTTGGAGACGAGTAGATGGCAGGATCCCAGTGCCGTGATGGCATTTCCGTTGTAGTCCAGGAGTCTGCAGGCTGCTGGAAGGACCTTGGGGGGGCTTCTTGATGCATTTGAAATCTGCCTGTGAGAGGAAGTTGGCAGAAGCACCTGTGTCCAGCTTAAACTGGATGGAGCAGTGGTTGACCTGCATCACCGCACGCCATTCGTCCGCAGAATCCACAGCGAGGATGGATTGAATTTGTGATGAGTTGGATGTGACATATTCACATTTGGTAATGATGCCCACACAGTAGGTGGAGTTCAGGCATTCTTCCTCTGGATCCGTTGTGCTGCCAGGATCAGAATCCTGTAATCGTTGTTGCACACTCTGAACGCGCTGTCGGCAGAAATGGGCCCTGACTGTTGGTGCAGACCTGCATAGTGTCCAGGCTTCCCGCAGTTGAAACATCATCTGCCTCTTGCAGGGCGGTGTTTCTTTAAGTGGGCGTTGCCGCAGTTCGAGCACATCAGGACGTCGACGTCCTGACGCTCTGCACGACGTCGCACATGCGCAGTGCGGGTGTCGACCGCTTCTTTATCACCCTCGCATCGCGCATGCGTGGGGCCCTGGGAAAAGTGCGCAAAATGGCCGCTTTCATCAATGCTGAGGCGCTGCATCCGGGAGATGGCCTGCACACACTCTGCCTCGTGGGAGGCAAGTTTCTCATTTTCATGGAGTCAGCAATATCACCAAAGTTGCAGGACAGCGCTAGCAGGCGGAGGTTAGTTAAGAAGGAGTTGAAAGATTCACCTTTACCTTGTAGACACTGTTTGAATATGTAGCGCTCGAAGATTTCATTGGTGTCCACTTCACAGTGACTGTCAAACTTGTCCAGGATGGTCTGAAACTTTGTCTTGTCCTGGTCTTCGGTGAAGTGAAAAGAGTTGAAGTGTTCGATGGCTTGATCACCCGCTGTTGAGGGGAGATACGCGATCTTCCTTGCATCAGACGCACCCACGAGGTCTGAAGCTTCGATGTACAGCAGAAACTTGCTTGAATGTCCGCCAGTTGGCACTGAGATTGCCGGAGGTCCTGAGCTGGTGAGGAGCCTGAATCGTTTCCATGGTGCCGGGATACATTCGCTGATCGTCACGGAATGGACTGAGATAGACCACCTAGATTAAGCAGTCTCCTGGTAGCATGTCATGTTATGTACTCTGGGATAACACAGGCTGCAACTGGATGCAGCTTTAACCAAAAGATACTCCAGACCTTGAAGTTAGTTCAATCTGATTTATTGAACCAGTAGCACAGTTAGCACAGTTCTCTATGAGCTCGACTCTCTGCTAACTTAAGTGTGGTTACTCTGACTGAACCAGACTAGCTCTTAGCCACGTGCTGGAGGTGTGATACTGTACATACACCCTGACTCACTCTGTAGATGTTCATGAGTGGAAAGAGGTGGAGTGTGAGTGCCTCGTGCCTTTTATAGTGAGATACCACCCCTGAGTGTCCTGCCTGCTCATTGGTCATGTCCTGTTCTCTGCGTTCATTAGCTGCCTGTCTGTGCCTGTCTGTATATCATTATCTGCGTGTTTGCATATCATGACAACCACCACCTCTGTAAGTTCCCTATCAAATCAAACACCATCCTGACTTGGAACTATATCACCATGGAGTCCCACAAGGATCAGTACTCGTGCCTCGAGTATTTATGATCTATATTAATAACATGGATGAAGGGGCTGAGTGTACTGTAGTCAAATTTGCTAAGGATACAGAGATAGAGATGGAAAAAAAATTGTGAGGAAGATGCAAAGAGTCTGCAAAAGGACATAGATAAAGTGAGTAGGCAAAAAATTTGGCAGATGAGGTGTAATGTGGGAAATTTGAGCTTATCCACTTGGGCAGACAGTGACCCAAGCCAGGAATCGAACCTGCGACCCTGGAGTTGTGAAGCAACTGTGCTAATCATATTCTGCAGTGATATTATTTAAATAAAGGAATACTGCAGAATGTTGCTGTGCAGAGGATTTTGGTTGTCTTTGTACACAAATCTCTCGTCGGTTGTGGCAAGGCTTAAATAACATAACGGGCTACAAAGCAAAGCCGAGTAGAATCTCCGGCAGCAGCGCACCCCTCGCCAATGGACTCGATGCATTCTATGCTCAGTTTGAGCGGGAAACCATCAAACCATTGTCAACTGCCCCAGCAGCCTCAGACACACCTATACCTACCGTCACAACTTCCGAAGTCAGATCGGCCTTCTTGAAAGTGAACCCGCGGAAAGCAATGGGTCCTGACTGGGTCCCTAGTCGTGTATTCCGATCTTGTGCGGACCAATTGGTAGATGCACGATAGCACAGTGGTGAGCACTGTTGCTTCACAGTGCCAGGGACCCGGGTTCGATTTCCAGCTTGGGTCACTGTCTATCTGGAGTCTGCATGTTCTCCCTGTATCTGGGTGGATTTCCTCCTGGTGCTCCGGTTTCCTCTCTCAAGACGTGCTTGTTAGGTGAATTGGACATTCTGAATTTTTCCTCCGTGTACCCGAACAGGTGCCATAATGTGGCGACTAGGGGATTTTCCCAGTAACTTCATTGCAGTGATAATGTAAGCTTACTTGTGACACTAAAAAGATTATTATTATGTGTTCACGGACATCTTCAACCTCTCCCTACTCCATTCCGAGGTTCCCACCTGCTTCAAGAAGGCCACCATCATATCGGTGCCAAAGAAGAACCAGGCAACGTGCCTCAACGACTACCGTCTTGACATTGATCATTATGAAGTGCTTTAAAAGATTGGTCATGAGATACATCAACTCCATACTCCAATGCCTTGATCCACTGCAATTTGCATATCACCACATCCGATTCACAGTAGATGCCATCTTCCTGACCCTACACTCATCCCTGGAGCATCTCAACAACAAGGACTCCCACGTCAGACTCCTAATCATTGATTACAGCTCCGTCAACACCATAATCCCAGCCAAGCTCATATCAAAGCTTCAAAACCTAGGACTTGGCTCCTCCCTCAGCAACTGGATCCCCGACTTCCTGACCCCTAGACCACAATCAGTAATGTCATGAGAATGTCGCTTTAATAAATGGTTAGCTGCTCATGTTACTGCAGTGATGTCAGAGTGTGGGTGGAGTTGAGCTCTGGTTTTAGTTTCACTTTGAGAGAAGCTTGGGTGTGTCTGTCTTTTTGGTTTCGTTTTTCAGTGTGTTGCAGCTGAAGTCAGCCAAAGCAGTTGTATTGTTGGGCTCTCTGCCATGAAGGACTATCTCTTAATCATTTGGTGAATTCAGAATTATAATTGTTTTCAGTATTGAATGTAAACCCTGATGTGCTTCTGTTTAGAGGTTTGTTAAGTCTTCTGGGTGTTAAAAGGACAGCATACAGATTACTTAGCGTTGTATTCTTTGAGGGATGTATTTGAATTAATGGTTGCTAAGATATTCACTGTTTGTTTTAAAAAGGTTAACTTGAGTTCATAGAATAAACATTGTTTTGTTTAAAAAAAAAAATACTGGTCCATTTCTGCTGTACCATACCTGTAGAGTGAGCCGTGTGCTCCCCAAAAGTTGTGGGTCAGGTGAACTCCATGATACATGAACTAAACCCTGACCCATAACAGTAAGGACAACAACTCCTCCACGATAGACCTCATACCGGGGCCTCGCAAGCCTGCGTAATTCCCTCGAGTATACTCCCTATACACAGCGGCTGGGTGGCAAAATTTGGCTCCAACTCCATCTACAAGTTTGCTGATGACACGACCTTAGTGGGTCGGATCTCGAACAACGATAAGTCAGAGTACATGAGATAGATAGAGAACCTAGTGGAGTGGTGAAACGACAACAATCGCTCCCTCAATGTCAGCAAAACTAAAGACTTGGTCATTGACTTCAGGAAGCAAAGTATCGTACACACCCCTGTCTACATCAATGGTGCCGAGGTGGAGATGGTTGACAGCTTCAAATTCATAGTGTGCACATCACCAGCAATCTGTCCTGGTCCACCCAGGTCAACGTGAAGCCAAGAGAGCACAACAGCGCCTATATCTCCTCAGGAAACGAAGGAAATTTGGCATGCCCACAGTGACTCTTACCAATTTTTACAGATGCACCATAGAAAGCATCCTATCTGACTGCATCACAGCCTGGTATGGCAACTGCTCAGCACAAGACCGTAAGAAAGTGCAGAGTCATGAGCACATCCCAGTCCATCTCACGAACCCGCCTCCCATCCATTGACTCTGTCGACACCTCCCGCTGCCTTGGAAAAGCGGGTGGCATAAGCAAATACCCCTCCCACCTGGGCTATTCACTCTTCCGACTTCCTCCCTTGGGCAGGAGGTACAAAAGTCTAAGAACATGCACTAGCAAGTTCAAAAACGTCTTTTTCGCCAGTTACTAGACTCCTGAATGACTCTCTCATGGACTGAACTGATCTCTTCATACACCTTCTCTACTGAGTAATACTGAGCTCCGTATGCTCAGCCGTTGCCTGTGCCTATGTATTTACATT
Source organism: Scyliorhinus torazame (assembly GCF_047496885.1). Lineage (NCBI taxonomy): Eukaryota > Metazoa > Chordata > Chondrichthyes > Carcharhiniformes > Scyliorhinidae > Scyliorhinus > Scyliorhinus torazame. Next base: position 150,046,118 of record NC_092717.1, on the reverse strand, counting down.
GTGTATTCATGTATGTACTATGTTTTTTTTCATGTATGGAATGGTCTGTTTGGATTGTATGCAGAACAATACTTTTCACTGTACCTCGGTACATGTGACTATAAAACAAATCCAAATCACAAAAAGTTAGTATGTCGATACAGAAAGCAATTAGGAAGACAAATGGAATGTTGGCCTTTATTGCAAGCGGGGTGGAGTATAAAAATAGGGAAGTTTTGTTACAGTTGTACAAGGTATTGGTTAGACTCAGCCAAGAATATTGCATACAGTTTTGATCGCCTTAAGGAGAGATTTACTTGCATTGGAAGCATCTTAGTAACAATTGACTAGATTGATTCCTTGGATGGGGGAGTTATCTTCCGAGGAAAGCTAAAGCCTGGTGAGCCGAGACACACTGGAGCTTTGAAGAATGATATGTGGCCATATTGAAGCAAAATGGAAGTTTGGCTAGGTAGTAGCTGAGATGTTGTTTCCCCTCATTGGTGAATCTAGAATAACGGGTCTCGCATTTAAGACAAGAGTTGAGGAGAACCTTTTTCTCTGAGAATGGTTAATCTTTGAAATTTGATGCCTGAGAGAGCAATGGAGGGTTGGTCATTGAATATATTCAAGGATGAGTTAGATAGATTTTAATCTTCAAGGCAGTCAAATGGTTTGAGGGGCAGGCAGGAAAGGGGGGGATAAAATCATCATCATCAGGTCATCCATGATGGTTTTTTGGACTGAGATGAGAAATTTCTTCGTAGAAGGTTGTGAATCTTTGGCATCTTCGAACCAGAGGGCTGTCGATGCTTAGTTATTGAGAATGTCCAAGGGCTGAGAGCGATAGTGTTCTGACTCTAAACGAACCAAGGAATATGGTGATCAGGTGGAGAAGCAGAATTGAGGGCATGAATCAGCCTTGATCTTGTTAAATGATGGATGTAATTTTTAAAGAATTTGGCATTGATTCTTTGTAGCAGGCAATGGTGACTGTAAGGAAGCCTCTAGTCTAAACTAAACATTGTCTGAGGGAATTTTCCTTTTACTGCTGACATAGTATGAGGCAGTTTTAGTCGTCAATTGTGTGTTTACAAATGTACTTATTTCAGTGAAATTTCATCAAATAGAATATCAGAATTATTCTTCAAACCTAGACACCCAGGTACTGAGTTATTCAGTCATTGTCCTAAACCTCTTGCATTTAGTCTGGTATCGCTATCTCCTTTTCCTGAAACTCTCAACCAACGGAAGCCGTCTATTTCTTTAATTCTTTGTTTGATCCCCATCTAATTTTAAACCCTGTTATTGAGTCACTTTGTAGTATCCTCTGATCTAGTGACCCCCCCCCCCCCCCCCAGTTTTGCAAGTGCATTAATATAAAAATACAGAGGAGAGGTATCAGCTTGTCACTTATAACATCCTGAGGGGCTTGGCAGTATGGATGTCGGGAGGTGTTTCTACTTGGGTAACAAGGGGGCACAGTTAAAATTAAGAGGTCTCTCATTTAAGAAAGAAATGAGGAGCAATGTTTTCTCTGAAGGTCATTTTAGACTTTGGAATTCTCATCCCCAGCAAGCATTGGAGGCTGGGCCATTGAATAAATTCAAGGATGAGCTAGACAGATTTTGTTTTAACATAAATTTAGAGTACCCAATTATATATTTCTTTCCAATTAAGGGGCAATTTAGTGTGAACAATCCACCTAACCTGCACATCTTTGGTTTGTGGGGTGAAACCCACGCAGAGATGGGGAGAATGTGTGAACTCCACACGGACAGTGACCCAGGGCTGGGATTCGAATCCAGGTCCTCAGTGCCGTAGTCCCAGTGCTATCCACTGCGCCACATGCCACCCCAGATTTTTAATCAACAACGGAGTCGGGAGTTATTTGTTGAGGGGGGTGGGGGGGAATGGCAAGCAGGAAAGCGGAGTTAAGGCTACCAGCAGACCAGCCATGATCTTATCGAATGATAGAGCAGTTTTGAGTAGCCGAATGGCCCACTCCTCCTATGACCTTTGTCATTGCTGTATGAATGGTAATTTGTTTATCTATCAGGTGGCATAGCCGATTTGGTTGTAACAGGACAGACCTCAAATGATACCTCCAGAATAGAGAGACAAATTGTACTGGCATGCTAACAAGTAAGTCACAGGTTTGTAACAACATTTGGGCTTTAGCAATGCCAACTTTTGAGCAAGTGGTGGTTAAAATTGCATTTCCAAGACCATACATTATCAGCAAGGAAGATTAATAATTCATGTCTAAAATCAAAGTTAGATTAATTATATATCGAGGTGTCTAGCTATGCCCTGCACCCCACATGGTTCCAACCCTTTGGCAAACTGGCCCTTGAAGCCGAAGTGACTCAGTCTTATTTGGAATTCCTGGGAGGAATACTCTTCTACCATTGATGTAATGTAACAGATTAACCTTAAATTAAAATACATAAGTTGATATCAGCAACTTGAAGTATGCAGAAATTAATGGGAGCATGAATTTAAGCTTGCCAACCTCTGAAGGCTTGGTAATATAAACTTATGCAGCGCATAAAAATAAAAAGCTTATACACTTCTGGTGTGGTGTGTATTCAGGACACCTAGTTACACAATAAACTTTGAGATTGGAATGTAGAAATTTACCCTCCTTTGTTCCATATCTATTTATATTCTAACCTATCAGTTATCCACAGTCATTTTGGGGAGTGTGTTCCAGATCTTCACTACCTTTTGTTCATCTATTTCTAATTTTAACATTGTGCCCTCTGTTCTGGATTCCTTTTCAGAAAGAAAGTTTCTCTGTATCTATTTTTTAAAGTGGTTCTATTGGGTTTTCACATTTTGTATTTCACAACTCGTATGTTGCAATTTACATAACTGCGTCGAAAAGGGGAAAAAACAAGCAAGAAATAAAAGGAGGTAGAAAGACAGGCAGAAGTCAGTGCAGATATTACATACAATTGCTTTCCCTCCTGCTGTGGCCGTGACCCCCCTTTGGTCATTATCCTTTTGTTGCAATTCCTAGTTTGGCCCGGGTGCCTATTTACAGATGTCTGTCTACAGTTTCGGTCCCATGTCCCCCTCATTTTCCTTGCATGTCCACCCCCCTCCCCTCTTTCCCTCCCCTTTCCTTTTCATCTTTATCCCGTGACTCGCTTGTGTGCCGCCCCCCCAACCCCCACTCTATTGGTTGCTGGCTATGAACAGATCTTGGAACGAGTTGGTGAATGGTTTCCACGTCCTATGGAAGCCCTCTTCCGACCCTCAGACAGGCATGTCCAGTCCGCCGAGGGACTGCTTCCTCCCCGTGTCCCCCACAGGGGGACTCGGAGTGTACCATCACTGGTAAAAGGTCGCAAAGGCCTCGTTGGTCATTTCTAGCATGGCAACTTGCCTACCATTGCTGTCCCTAACCTGGGCTATTTCCCTCGTGGCTTCCTGTTTTCTCAGCTGGTGGGTCAGCAGGTGACTGGCTTTGTCTCCATGTTCGTAAAAGATCCCTTGTGTGTGGCAGAGCTGGTGCATTGCTCGCCCAGTGGAGAGCAGGTCAAAGTGCATTTGTAGATCCTTCCTCTCCGCCAGTAGCTTTACAATCAGGACTGAGGAGTGCCGCCTTCCACCTCCAGTATGGAGTAGTCCAGCTGCCTAGCCCCCCCTTTCCTTCTTATCTTTGTGTGCCTTGTACGCAATAATTTCCCCCCCTTATCACTGCTGTTGGCGCCTTCCAGAATGTGGAGATTGAGACCCTCCCTATTCTGGTTGTTGGTAACATACCCGTCTATGGCCTGTGATATCTGTTTGCAGAATGCCTTGTTGGTCAGGAGGGTCGTGTCCAACCTGCATGGGGGATGTTGTGCTCGGACCGTCTCCAGCCTCACACCCACGTAATGTGGAGATTACGATTGAGGAGTACTCTGCTCTTACTCCCCGTGGAAGCACCGTTTTCCCCACTACAAAGAAGTTGATCCTAGTATACACCCTGTGAAGGAGTACTCCTTCTCCCCTGGGTGTGTGAAGCTCCATGGGTCCAATGCCTCCACCTGTTCCATGAACACATCCAGTTCCTTCGTCATGTTTATTTTTTCCCCAATTTGGGGTTTGATCTGTCTATCCGTGGGTCCTGTACGCAGTTAAAGTCCCCCTCCATGGTGAGTCGGTGTGTGTCTATGTCGGGGATTTCCACCATGGTTTTCTTCATGAATTCTGCGTCGTCCCAGTTGGCAGCGTACACGTTTACAAGGACCACTGATGCCCCTACCATGACATCACTAACCATGATGCACCATCCTCCTTGGTCCGTAATCGTTCTCGTTGCTGTAAATGCTGTTGTCTTATTGAATCGTATGGCCACCCACCTAGCCCTTGTCCAATAGCACAAATGGTACGTCTGTCCTACCCAGCTCTTTCTAACCCGCAGTCTGTCTGTCTTCCCTTTCCCAACCCCCCTCCTCCGCAGCTTTTCCCCCACTGTTTAAACCCCCACTATTTTCCCCCCATCTAGAGTTTTCTCGCCCCCTCGCCAGGCACCCTCTCCCTGTCAGGAGTTCATAGAATTATAGAATTTACGGTGCAGAAGGAGACCATTCGGCCCATCAAGTCTGCACCCGCCCTTGGAAAGCGCACCCTACTTAAGCCCACACCTTCACCCTATTCCCGTAAACCAGTAACCCCACCTAACCTTTTGGACATTAAAGGGCAACTTAGCATGGCCAATCCACCTAACCTGTAGATCTTTGGACTGTGGGAGGAAACCGGAGCACCCGGAGGAAACCCATGCAGACACGGGAGAAAGTGCAAACTCCACACAGACAGTCACCCGAGCCCGGAATTGAACCCGGGTCCCTGGAGCTGTGATGCAGCAATGCTTATCACTGTGCCACCGTGTCGCTGTGCTGCCACGGCCCTCCCTTCACTCGTACTTCTTTGTGCTAGTTCACCCGCTAGTGCTCTGTATCTATTTTTTAATCAAATACCTTAACCATTTTAGATATTTCATTTGGATCACCTCTCAACCATCTAAACTCAAGGATATACAAGCCTAGTTTTTGCAATCTGTCCTTGTAATTTAACCAAAGAATCATTCTAGTGAATCTATGCTGTGCATCTTTTGATGCTTCACCCCATCCCCATAACCTTTGACTGTTGTAGATCAAAAATCTGTCCAACCCAGCCTTGCAAATATTGGGGTGAAACATCAGTGGAGTAGCAATCACTTCATCCATTTTGAATTCCTAACCTTTTTTTGAAGTAAAAGCCAGCATTCCATTTGCGATTTTGTTACGTGTGCACTAGGAATTTTGTGTTTTGTAAACATGAATACCTAAATCTGTGTGAAGAGCTTATCTTAATTTGCCTACACATGACTCCAGATCCACAGCAATGTGGCTGACTCTGAAATGGCCTAGCAAGCCATTCAGTTCAAGGTCAATTAAGAATGGGCAATAAATGCTGGCCCAGCCAGTGATGCTCACACCCCATTTATGAATAACAAAAAACATTATACTTCCATCTGGCAATTTTTTTGCCCACTCATTTAACCTATCCTCATCCCTTTGCAGACTCTTTTTTTTATCTCCTAACAACTTGCTTTCACACCTATCTTCATACCGTCAACAAATTTGTCTACAATACAGTCGGTCCCTCCATTCAAGTCATTAGTATACATTGTAAATAGTTAAGGCCCCAGAATTGATCCATGTGGTACTCTACTAGATACAGTCTGCCAAGCTAAAAAATTACCTATTACTCCTGATTCTCTGTTTCCTATTAGTTAGCTAGTCTTTTAGCATGGTAAAAGTTTATCCCAAACACCATTAGCTCTTATCATGTGTTGTAACCTTATCATATGCCTTTTGGAAATCCAAATACACCACATGTGTACGTGCCTGGGTTTCCTCCGGGTGCTCCGGTTTCCTCCCACAAGTCCCGAAAGATGTGCTGTTAGGTGAATTGGATATTCTGAATTCTCCGTCAATGTACGAACAGGCGCCGGAGTGTGGTGTCTAGGGACTTTTCACTGTAACTTCATTGCAGTGTTAATGAAAGCCTACTTGTGACAATAATAAAGTTTATTATTATCTACTATAATAAAAGAAAAATACTGTGAATATTGGATGTTTGAAATTAAAACAGAAAATGCCAGAAAAATTCAGCATGGTGGCACAGTGGTTAGCACTGCTGCATCACAGTGCCAGGGACCCAGGTTCGATTCTGACCTCGGGTGACTGTGTGGAGTTTGCATGTTTTCCCCATGTCTGCATGGGTTTCTCTGGGTGTTCTGATTTCCTCCCACAATCCAAAGATGTGCAGGTTAGGTGGATTGGCTATGCTAAATTGCCCCTAGTGGGGCTATGGGGATAGGTTGGGGATTGGGCCTTGGTATAGAGCGCCTTCAGGGGGCCAGTGCAGACCTGATGGGCTGAATAGCCTCCTTTTGCACTGTAGAGATTCTGTGATTAAATGAACTATGGAGAGGGAAAGTGAGTTAACGTTGCAAGACCATTTGACTCTTATTCTGAAACGTTCACTCTGCTTTTCTCTCCACAGACCTGCTGACTTTTCCCACCATTTTTTGTTCTTACTGCACTACATCTACTAGTTCCTTTTTGCATCCTGCTTGTCACATCCTCAAGAACTCTTAATAACTTAGTCAAACATGATTTCCTTTCCATTCTATTAAATGTAGTCAACATGGTTTTATGATTTTCTAGATGTCTTGCTACTATTTCCTTAAAAATAGATTCCAGGCTTCCGGTTGCGGCTATGCCTAGGTAGGTCGCACGGTCGGCAGCTCGTGCCGATAATAGACTTTTAGGCCCTTTTATGGAGCTCCAGCGGCACTTTGACGGCGATTCCCGGTGTGGGAAGGAAACAGTGAGGGTGCCCCAGTGCTGTATGGAGCGGACCAGGAGTGGGGCGGTCAAAAAAGCGGCTTTGGAGAAGAGAGGAGAGCGGGCGCGAAAAAACAAGATGGTGGCTGGCGGGGATCAGGCAGAGTGGGCCCAGTGGTCACGGGAGCAGCAAGAGTTTTTGAGAAGCTGCTTGGCAGAGTTAAAGGCGGAGATGTTGGCCCCTAATGAAGGCGTCGATTGAGAGGTTGGTGGAGATCCAGAAGATGCAGGGGACCGTGATAAAGGAGGTGCAGCAGAAGGCCTCTGATAACGAGGATGAGATTTTGGGCCTGGCGGTTAGAGTGGAGGCGCACCAGACGCTGCACAACAAATGGCAGGAGACGTTGGAAGACCAGGAGAATAGGTCAAGGAGGCAGAATCTACGGATTCTGGGTCTCCCTGAAGTCGTGGAGGGGTCGGATGCTGGGGCGCATGTGACCACGATGCTGGGTACGCTGATGGGCGTGGGGGCTATCCCGCGGCAGCTGGCGCTGGATGGGGCGAGCAGAGTCCTGGCAAGGAGCCCGAGGGCGAACGAGCCGCCGAGAGCTATGGTGGTAAGATTCCACTGCTTCACCGATAAGGAGTGTGTCCTGCGATGGGCGAAGAGGGAGCGGAGCAGCAAGTGGGAGAACACCGAGATCTGTATCTATCAGGACTGGAGTGCAGAGCTGGCCAAGAAGTGTGCGGGATTTAACCGGGCCAAGGCGGTCCTCCACAGCAAAGGGGTGAAGTTCGGGCTGTTACAACCGGCGAGGCTGTGGGTTACATATCAGGACCGGCACCACTATTTCGATATGCCGGATGAGGCGTGGAATTTTATCAAGAATGAGAAGCTGGACTTGAGCTAATGGACTGTAGTATGTTGTGGGGGTTGCTGGTGGGGTAGTTGGGGGGGGGGGGGTTATGTTGGGGTTTTCCCCGTGTTCTCTTGTGTTTTTGTTGCCCCCTTTCCCCTGGCCCTCGAGGCTTTGGGCGGGGTCGCAGTTGGGAAGAGCTGCGTCACAGGTGGTGGGGTTGGCCCAAACAGGGAGAGCGGTTTATCCGCTCAATGGTGGGGGCAGTACCCGAAGCTAGGGAGTTTGAGAGTATTGTGCCTTGTTTTTTTCTTCTGTAGGGGGGACTCTCATTCCTCACTTCGGTAGGGGGGGGGGGTTGGAGACTCGTAAGGTGAGCCGACAGTGGGATTGGAGGTGGAGGTGGGAGCAGCCGGGGTCAGCATGAGTCAGCTGACTTGCGGGAGTGCAATGGGGGGGGGGGGGGGGGTTAAGCGGATGCTTGACTGGGTTGGGGGTGGGGGGCTTCAGGGGGGCTGCCGGGATGCTGCTTTGCTGACTGAAGGAGAATTGATTTTAAGGGGGAGAGTCGGGACGGGGAGCCTCCGGCTGGGGGACTGGAGTGTGTGGGAGGCGCGGGCACGTGGCTGGCCTAAAAACGGAGATGGCTAGTCGGCGGAGGGGGGTGGGGGCGCCTGAATGGGCACGTTTTTGCATTTGAGGGGGCAAAAGGCAAACGTAGCCATGCTACAAGAAACGCATCTGAAGATCGCGGATCAAACCAGGCTGAGGGATGGGTGGGGCAGGTTTTCCACTCATGGCTGGATGTGAAGACCAGGTGGGGTCGCAATTTTGGTGAGCAAGCGGGTGGCATTTGAGGCGGCGGGTATTGTGGCGGATAAAGGGGGTAGATATATTATGGTGAATGGCAAGTTGCAGGGGGCCCGGGTTGTGCTAGTGAATGTGTATGCTCCGAACTGGGACGATGCAGGGTTCATGAAGCGGATGTTGAGTCAGATTCCGGATTTGGAGTCAAGCAGTTTGGTAATGGGGGGGACTTCAATACAGTCCTGGACCCGGCACTGGACAGGTCTAGGTCGAGATCAGGTAAGAGGCCGGCAGCGGTCAAGGTCCTGAGGGGGTTCATGGACCAGATGGGGGGAGTGGATCCGTGGAGATTTGCCAGGCCAAGGGCAAAGGAGTTTTCTTCTCCCATGTGCACAAGGCGTACTCGCGGATTGATTTTTTCATGGTAAGGAGGGCGCTAATCCCGAGACTGGAGGGGGTGCAGTATTCGGCCATTGCGATCTTGGACCATGCCCCACACTGGGTGGAGTTGGGGCTGGGGGAGGAGAGAGGCCAACGTCCAATGTGGAGACTGGACGTAGGACTATTGGCGGATGAGGAGGTCTGTGGGCAGATTTGGCGGTATATCCAAAGCTATGTGGAGACCAATGATACGGGGGAGGTTTCAGTGAGTGTGGTCTAGGAGGCGCTGAAGGCAGTTATTAGGGGGGAGGAGCTAATTTCAGTCAGGGCCCACAGGGAGAAGAGGGACAGGATGGAGAGGGAGAGGTTGGTGGGGGAGATACTTAGGGTGGACAGGAGGTACGCGGAATCCCCCGAGGATGGGTTGTTAAAGGAGCGCCGGAGTCTGCAGGCGGAGTTTGACCTGCTTACCACGGGGAAGGCTGAGGCTCAGTTGAGGAAAGTACAAGGAGCGGTGTATGAGTATGGGGAGAAGGCAAGCAGGAATGCTGGCGCATCAACTGCGGAAGAGAGAGGCGGCCAGGGAGATTGGGGGAATTATGGATAGGGGGTAACACGATGCTGAGCTCGGCAAGGATCAACGAGGTCTTCAAGGACTTTTATGGCAAATTGTATGAGTCAGAACCCCCGGAGGGCGGGGGGGGGGGGGGGGGGGGGGGGGGAGAGATGAAGCAATTCCTGGACTAACTGAAGTTCCCTAAGGGGGAGGAGGGGCGGGTAGAGAGATTGGGGGCCCCGATTGAGATGGAACAATTGGTTAAGGGGTTGGAGGGTATACAGTCGGGCAAGGCCCCGGGACCGGATGGATATCCCGTAGAACTTTTCAGGAAATTCTCAGAGCTGTTGGCTCCGCTATTGTTGATAACTTTTAATGAGGCTAAAGAAAAGGGAACCCTTCCCCCGACGATGTCGCAGGCTCTGATCTCGCTCATCCTGAAGCAAGATAAGGACCGTTGCAATGTGGCTCCTACAGCTCCTTAATGTAGATGCCAAACTGTTGACCACGATTTTGGCCACTAGGATTGAGGACTGTGTCCCGGGAGTGATCAATGAGGATCAGACGGGGTTTGTGAAGGGCAGGCAGTTGAACACGAATGTGCAGAGGCTCCTGAACGTGATCATAATGCCCTCGGAAGGGGGGATGCAGAAGTGGTGGCGGCAATGAACACGGAGAAAGCCTTCGATCGGGTGGAGTGGGAGTACCTGTGGGAAGTGTGAGGCAGATTTGGGTTTGAAGAGGAATTTGTAGAGTGGGTTAAATTGTTGTATCAGGCCCCGGTAGCGAGTGTGTCGACGAAGCGGCTGCGGTCGGAGTACTTTAGGTTACATCGAGGAACGAGGCAGGGGTGCCCCCTGTCCCCCCTGCTGTTTGCCCTGGCAATCGAGCCGCTGGCCATGGCGTTGAGGGAGTCCAGAAACTGGAGGGGGCTGGTTTGGGGGGGGGGGGGGGGGGGGAAGAGCATCGGGTTTCACTGTATGTGGATGACTGGCTCCTGTACATTGTGGATCCGGTGGAGGGGATGGGGGAGGTCAGGCAGATCTTTAGAGATTTCGGGGATTTTTCGGGATAGAGCTGAATGTTGGGAAAAGCGAGCTTTTTGTGATACATGCGAGGGGCCAGGAAAAGAGACTGGGAGAGCTACCGCTTAAGATGGTGCAGAGGAGCTTTCGCTACTTGGGCATTCATGTTGCTAAGAGTTGGGATGCCCTGCACAAACTCAATTTAGCGCGGCTGGTGGATCAGATGGAGGAGGACTTTAAGAGGTGGGACATGCTGCTGCTTTCCCTGGCGGGCAGGGTGCAGTCCATGAAGGTGACGATGCTCCCCAGGTTCTTGTTCGTCTTCCTGTGCCTTCCCATCCTCATCCCCAAGTCCTTTTTCAAGCGGGTAAACAGGATTATTACGGGATTTGTGTGGGCAAACAAGACCCCGCGTGTTAAGAGACTGTTCTTAGAGCGCAGTCGGGGTGGGGGTGGGCTGGCGCTGCCGAACCTTTGCAGCTATTATTGGACAGCGGATATATCCGTGATTCGGAAGTGGGTAGTAGAAGAAGGGGGGGGCGGCATGGAAGCGGTTGGAGGTAGCGTCTTGCAGGGATACTAGCCTGGGGGCATTGATAACGGCTCCGCTGCCGCTCCCGCCGACACGGTACACCACGAGCCCTGTGGTGGCGGCGACATTGAGGATCTGGGGGTCAGTGGAGAGGGCACAGGGGGGAGGCAAGGGCTTCAGTCTGAACCCCGTTATGGAACAATCACAGGTTTGTTCCAGGTAGAATAGATGGTGGGTTCCGAAGCTGGCACAGAGCGGGTATCAAAAGGATGGGGGACTTGCTTATTGATGGGACTTTTGCTAGTCTGAGGGTGCTGGAGGAGAAATTTGGGTTGCCTCCAGGGAATACCTTTAGGTACATGCAGGTTCGGGCGTTCATGAAAAAGGAGGTGGGGAAATTTCCATTGTTACCTGCCTGGAGGATACAGGACGGTGGTCTCCGGCATGTGGGTAGGGGATGGCAAGGTATCGGACATATACCAGGAGCTGCAGGGGCGGAGGAGGCTTCGGTGGAAGAGCTGAAGGGCAAGTGGGAGGAGGAGCTGGGTGAGGAGCTAGATGAGGGCCTGTGTGCTGATGCCCTGGGCAGGGTCAATTCCTCCTCATCTTGCGCCAGGCTTAGCCTGATTCAGTTTAAGGTGGTGCACCGGGCGCATATGACAGTGGTGCGAATGAGTAAGTTCTTTGGGTGGAGGACAGGTGTGTGAGGTGTTCAGGGGGCCCAGCAAACCGTGTCCATATGTTCTGGGCATGGCTGGCACTTACAGATTTTGGAAAGGCTTCACGAAGGCTATGTCCAAGGTCTTGGACACTCGGGTAAAACCGAGCTGGGGATAGCGATATTTGGGGTGTCAGACGATCCGGGGGTGCAGGAGTCGAAAGAGGCCGGAGTTCTGGCCTTTGCCTCCTTGGTAGCCCGGAGGCGGCTCTTGTTAATGTGGAGGGACGCAAAAACCCCAAGTATAGAGGTTTGGGTCAGTGACCTGGCTGGATTTCTCAGGTTGGAGAGGATAAAGTTTGCCTTGCGAGGGTCCTTGCAGGGGTTCTCCAGGCGGTGGCAACCGTTCCTTGACTTTCTTGCGGAACATTAAGTGGAGGTCAGCAGCAGCAGCAAACCAGAGGGGGGGGAGGTGGATAGATTTTATTTGTAAAGGGCAGATACTCCACCTTGTTTTGCTAATTTGTTAAGTTTATTTAATTATTACTATGCTTTTTGTTGTTTTCTTTTTGTAGTGGTTTGTAAAAATTATTGAAAAATGTTGAATAAAAACAAATTAAAAAAAAAAAAATAGATTCCAGCCTTTTCCAAATGACAGATGTTTGGCTAACTTACCTGTATTTTCCTTTTATCTGTCTCCCTTCATCATTGACTAGAGATGTTACATTTATGCTTTTCTAATAATTTAGAGAATTTTGAAGTATTATGATAATCTTTATTGTCACAAGTAGGCTTACATTAACACTGCAATGAAGTTACTGTGGAAAGCCCCTAGTCGTCACATTCCGGCGTCTGTTTGGGTACACAGAGGGAGAATTCAGAATGTCCAAATTACCTAACAGCACGTCTTTCAGGACTTGTGGGATGAAACTGGAGCACCCGGAGAAAACCCACGCAGACGCAGGGAGAACGTGCAGACTCCGCCCCAATGCATCCACTTTCTCTGCAGCCACAACTCCTAAGACCCTAGGATGTGGGTAATTAAGTCCAGGGACGTATACGTTTAGTATCATTAATTTTTCTCATACTTTTCCTCTAATAATAGTGATTGTTTTTCATTATTCCAACCCGTTTCCCTTGTTTTCTAATATTCGTGGCATGCTCTTTGTGTGTTTTAAAAAATATATGTTTATTGGCAGTTTCCAATTTTAACAGTTTTACCCACATCCTTTCAGTTAGGCCCCCCCCCCCCTTCCCCGTTGATAGTCGGGCTCCCTCCTGGCACCACCTTTCGCCCTGGGTGTCATATTGCTATTCTTCTTTCCTTATGCGATTCCTGCTGTTACCCTTGTGGGTTCGCTGGGGGGGGGGGGGGGGGGGGGGGGGCGCTCTCTGACCCCCTCACCTCCTCCCTCTTTTTCCATGTCTCCCCCTGATAACTTGGTGGGTTCCTTCCTTACCTCCCCCCCCCCTCTGTTCCTCTTTGCTTTGTGTGCTCTTGACTGCCCTCATTGGTTCCCCCCTCCCCTCTTTCATCCTAATCACTATTGGCTTCGAACATGTCCTGAACAGGCTGATGAATAGCCCCCACGCTTTGTGGAAGCCCTCTTCCAACCATCGGATGGGGTACTTGACATTCTCCAGGTGGAGAAATTCCGACAGGTCTGCCAGCCAGTCCGCAGCTGTGGGAGGTGCTGCTGATCGCCAGCCAAGCAGGATTCTCTGCTGTGCGATTAAGGAAGAAAAAGTCAGGCATCAGCCCCCTACCCCATATGTAGTTCTGGCTGGTTCGATATCCCGAAGACTGCCACTTTCGTGCACGGCTCCACCATCACCCCCACAACCTTGGTCATCGCCTCAAAGAAGGCTGTCCAGAACCCGACAAGCCTGGGGCCGGCCCAGAAAATGTGGGTGTGGTTGGCCGGGCCTCCCTGGCACCGTTCACATTTATTCTCCACCTCCGGGAAGAACCTGTTCATTAGAGTTCTGGTTAGGTGCGCTGTGTGCAGCGCTTTAAACTGCATGAGGCTTAGCCTTGAGTAGGAGGAGGTAGAGTTGGCTCTACTTAGCTCTTGTAGGAGCAGGTAGAACATAGAAAAATACAGCACAGAACGGGCCCTTCGGCCCACGATGTTGTGCCCAACCTTTGTCCTAGAGTTGGCTCTACTTAGCTCTTTCTGTTTTCTATCATAAAGACATACACAATAGTTATTCAAAGTTGCTGAGTAAGGGCCCTTACTGTTGATTCTCTTTCCTATTTGTTTTACTTTGTTGTTATCGTTTTTGGTCCATGGATCTTTAGTGAAGACATACCTTTAAGTTGAGCAGGGCAAGTGAGGAAGTAAAAAGTTGCAAAATAGTACAATATGCTATGAAGATTTTGATTTTGAACAGAAGAACTGACTTTATGGCACCCGAGAGATTGAAAGGATTTGGTTCGACTGGTTGACCATGGACCGTATTCTGCCCGGCAACAGACAGTGATTGGGTCTTACCAACTGGAGTTTTTTCGGAGAATCTAGGAGAAAGCTCATGGATGCTAGAGGAGAGGTTGTGTGTTGCTCTCTCTCTGTCTCCATCTCTATCTCTCTGTCTCTCGCTCTCCCTCTTCTCCCATAAATGTTTCCTGTCTGCTGGTTCTGAGTCTGCAAAGAAGTCTTGAGATCCTGATGAATCCACAGTAAAAACCATTACAGACTGAAAGCAAAGACATCCAACTAGAGGCCTAGAATGAAGAAAAATCTAACTGGAAGATGTCAATCTGAAACAGAGACTTTTATCCTTTTACTTTAGTATTATTTCTTTTATACCCTTTTGTCTCCTTTGTGTTGTCTGCCTTATGTGTGTGTGTGTAGAAGGTAGGGTGAGTTAAGGGAGGGGGTTAGAAATTAGATAGTAGTTAACCAGTTGTATTTGCCTATTTATAGCTATTGATAAAAATTAATTGTTTGTTTACATTTATAAAAACCTGGTGACTGTAGTTATTGGGCAGCCAAAGACTTCGGGTATTTTTTAAATTAATAGTTAATTTCAATTGTGTTGTGACTCCGGGTCAAGTGAGTCTGGAATTGGCCGTGCACAGCCCAGGATGTTATAACAGCTGCCATTTCCTTATTTCCATTATCAATTCCCAAGTCTCATCCTCTACTTGAGCTACTCTCTTCCTTTATCTATCATCAAGGAAGAAATAGCGAGGCATCTGGATGGAAATTGTCCCATTGGACAGACGCAGCATGGGTTCATAAAGGGCAGGTCGTGCCTAACTAATTTAGTGGAATTTTCTGAGGACATTAACAGTGCGGTAGATAACGGGGAGCCAATGGATGTGGTATATCTGGATTTCCAGAAAGCCTTTGACAAGGTGCCACACAAAAGGTTGTTGCATAAGATAAAGATGCATGGCATTAAGGGGAAAGTAGTAGCATGGATAGAGGATTGGTTAATTAATAGAAAGCAAAGAGTGGGGATTAATGGGTGTTTCTCTGGTTGGCAATCAGTAGCTAGTGGTGTCCCTCAGGGATCAGTGTTGGGCCCACAACTGTTCACAATTTACATAGATGATTAGGAGTTGGGGACCAAGGGCAATGTGTCCAAGTTTGCAGACGACACTAAGATAAGTGGTAAAACAAAAAGTGCAGAGGATACTGGAAGTCTGCAGAGGGATTTGGATAGGCTAAGTGAATGGGCTAGGGTCTGGCAGATGGAATACAATGTTGACAAATGTGAGGTTATCCATTTTGGTAGGAATAACAGCAAAAGGGATTATTATTTAAATGATAAAATATTAAAACATGCTGCTGTGCAGAGAGACCTGGGTGTGCTAGTGCATGAGTCGCAAAAAGTTGGTTTTCAGGTGCAACAGGTGATTAAGAAGGCAAATTGAATTTTGTCCTTCATTGCTAGAGGGATGGAGTTTAAGACTAGGGAGGTTCTGCTGCAATTGTATAAGGTGTTAGTGAGGCCACACCTGGAGTATTGTGTTCAGTTTTGGTCTCCTTACTTGAGAAAGGACGTACTGGCACTGGAGGGTGTGCAGAGGAGATTCACTAGGTTAATCCCAGAGCTGAAGGGGTTGGATTACGAGGAGAGGTTGAGTAGACTGGGACTGTACTCGTTGGAATTTAGAAAGATGAGGGGGGATCTTATAGAAACATATAAGATTATGAAGGGAATAGATAGGATAGATGCGGGCAGGTTGTTTCCACTGGCGGGTGAAAGCAGAACTAGGGGGCATAGCCTCAAAATAAGGGGAAGTAGATTTAGGACTGAGTTTAGGAGAAACTTCTTCACCCAAAGGGTTGTGAATCTATGGAATTCCTTGCCCAGTGAAGCAGTAGAGGCTCCTTCATTAAATGTTTTAAAGATAAAGATAGATAGTTTTTTGAAGAATAAAGGGATTAAGGGTTATGGTGTTCGGGCCGGAAAGTGGAGCTGAGTCCACAAAAGATCAGCCATGATCTCATTGAATGGTGGGGCAGGCTCGAGGGGCCAGATGGCCTACTCCTTCTCTTAGTTCTTATGTTCTTATGTTTATATCTGCTTGTAAGGCTCTTACTTTCTGTTTTGAAATTTCTTGTTAATTTACTCGAGTATCTACCTTTTTTTGTTTAGTCATCCTTTGCAAATTTTCTGAATTATCTAAAATATTGCCATCTTCTTGTCTACTGTATCCTTTGTAGTCTTGTATTCCTCCTCTATCAATTTGATACCATCCATAACTTTGTTAGCCAGAGATGATGCATCCTCTCCTAGAGTCTTTCTCAATGGAATATAATTTTGTTGGAAATTACAAAGTATCTCCTTAAATGTCTGACACTGCTTATCTAGCATTTAACCTATTTTCACAATCTTTGTAATTGCCTTAGTTTAAGACATTCATTTCAGACCCATGTTTATCACCCATACACTGAATGTGAAATTCGTTCATGATATGATCACTCTTGCTTGAGGATCCTTAACTGTGAGACCATTTAAAAGAATGAGAGGTTATCTTATTGAAACTTATAAGATCCTAAGAGGATTTGATTAGGTAGATAGCAGATAGATTTCCACTTGTAGTAGCACAAGTGGAAAGTACTGTGGCTTCACAGCACCAGGGTCCCAGTTCGATTCCCCGCTGGGTCACTGTCTGTGCGGAGTCTGCACGTTCTCCCCGTGTCTGCGTGGGTTTCCTCTGGGTGCTCCGTTTTCCTCTCACAGTCCAAAGACGTGCAGGTTAGGTGGACTGGCCATCATAAATTGCCCTTAGTGACCAAAAAGGTTAGGAGGGGTTATTGGGTTACGGGGATGGGGTGGAAGTGAGGGCTTAAGGGGGTCGGTGCAGACTCGATGGGCCGAATGGCCTCCTTCTGCACTGTATGTTCTACATTGTGGGAGAGACTCTAACCAGGGGACACAGTTTAAGAATAAGAGGTCTACTGTTTAAGACAGCAATGAGGAGAATTGTTTTCTCTCAAAGGACCGTTGGTAGGTGGAATTCCCTTGCCCACAAAGCAGCGGAGGCTGGTTCGTTGAATTTATTCAAGGCAGAGTTAGATAGGGTTTGGTAGACGAGGAATCAAGGGGGAATGATAGAAAAATGCAGTTGAGACCACAACCAAATCAGCCATGATCTTATTGAATGGTGGAGCAAGCTCAGAGTGCTTAATGGCCTACTCCTGCTCCTACGTCCAATGTTCTGTTCATTAATTCTGTCTCCTTACACATTACCAAATCTGAAATTGGTTCCACAACATATTGTTCTAATCAGACCAGATGTAGTACAAAGAAAAGTACAACACAGGAACAGGCCCTTCGGCCCTCCAAGCCTGTGCCGACCATGCTGCCCGTTCAAACTAAAATCTTCTACACTTCCGGGGTCCGTATCCCTCTATTCCCATCCTATTCATGTATTTGTCAAGATGCCCCTTAAATGTTACTATCGTCCCTGCTTCCACCACCTCCTCCGGCAGCGAGTTCCAGGCACCCACTACCCTCTGTGTAGTGGGTGCCTGTGAGGAGATGTACTTGCCTCGAACATCTCTTCTAAACCTTGCCCCTCGCACCTTAAACCTATGCCCCTTCGTAATTGACCCCTCTACCCTGGGAAAAAGTCTCTGACTATCCACCCTGTCTATGCCCCTCATAATTTTGTAGACCTCTATCAGGTCACCCCTCAACCTCCTTCGTTCCAGTGAGAACAAACCAAGTTTATTCAACCTCTCCTCATAGCTAATGCCCTTCATACCAGGCCACATCCTGGTAAATCTCTTCTGCACCCTCTCTAAAGCCTCCACATCTTCTGGTAGTGTGGCGACCAGAATTGAACACTATACTCCCAAGTGTGGCCTAACTAAGTTCTAAACAGCTGCATGCTTGGTTTTCTAAAAAGTATTTGATAAGCCGCCACGTAAAAGGTTACCACACAGGTTAAGAGCTCATGAAGTCGGGGGTAATATATTAGCATGGATAGAGGATTGGTTGACCAATGGAAAGCAGAAGTAGGGCTAAACAGTGCATCCCAATTAACAGCCTGTGAGTATCGTAGTGTCGCTAGGGTTAGTGCTAGAGCCTCAGCTATCCACAGCCTCTTTAATGGTTTAAAGAAAGAATGCCAGAATAATATATCTAAGTTTGCTGACAGTACAAAGCGAGGTGAGAATATAAGCTTTGAAAAGGACATAAAAGGCTGCCATGAGATTTGGACAGGTTAATTGAGTGGGTAACAAGGTGGCAGATGGAGTAGAATTGGCAAAAAGTGAGGTAATTCACTTTGGTAATATGAATAGAAAATCAGAATGTTTTTTTACATAAATTTAGAGTACCCAATTAATTTTTTCCAATTAAGGGGCAATTTAGTGTGGCCAATCCACCTAGCCTGCACACCTTTGGGTTGTGGGGGCGAAACCCACGCAAACACGGAGAGAATGTGCAAACTCCACACGGACAGTGACCCAGAGCCGGGATCGAACCTGGGACCTCGGCGCCGTGAGGCAGCAGGGCTAACCCACTGCGCCAAGAATGTTTTTTACTAAGGTTTGAAACTTGTAAATGTGTACTTGTACAAGGAACACAAAGGTAGTATGCAGATGCGACAAGCAATGAGGAAGACAAATGGCATGTTAGATTACAAGGTGATGAGAGCTAAAGAGTAAATAAGTCTTACTACAATTATACAGGGCTTTATAGAGAGGACACCTAGAATACTGTGTGCAGTTTTGGTCTCCATATTTAAGGAAGGATATACTTGAATTAGAAGCAGAACGGCAAAGATTGACCAGATTGGTTCCTGGGATGAGAGGGTTGTTGTATGCTGAGAAACCGAGTAATTAGATTTGTACTCTCTCGAATTTAGAAGAATATAAGGTTTTCTCATTGAACATTCAAGATTCTGAAGAGACTTGATAGGGTAGACACTGATGCGGGGTTGAGACGCACGCAAACACGGAGAGAATGTGCAAACTCCATACGGAAAGTGACCCAGGCCGGGATCGAACCCGGGTCCTCAGCGTCGTGAGACAGCACTGCTAGCCACTACGCCACCGTGCCACCCTAGCCATAATCATTTTGAATAGTAGAGCTGGTTCAAAGGGCCATATTGCCTCTTCTTCCTATTTCTTATGTTTTTCTGTTCTTATTTCAGAACATGGTTCATAAAAGAGCCCATACTTGGTCTCCATAAGCAAAATTCATCAAGAGAATCACTGTCTAAAAATTAGAAGCCGTGTCTTGGCAGGCTTTCAACCCAAGGCCCTGGAGAGCTGATATTTGTTGTAGTACTACTTATTTTAGGTGCAAATGGTTGAATCATCAGCATTCAATGTGCGTGAAGCCTGTGAGTTTCCATATCTGTGTGGCTCAGCACTTCCCTCACTGTAGTCATTTGTCCTCTTAGCCATTCAGGAAAGTGCTGATTTATTTTAAAAGGCAACTTTTAAGTTGAAGTATAAGGAATTATACACTTATCCCCTTCGGTGCCCAATTTACGACTCTAGTTTATCGTAAAAAGGATGGCTTTCAGTGAAGTGGATGAACTAGGCTGATGCAAGGTGGAGGGATTTTCCCCTTCATGTTAAAATGTTTCACGTTCTTAGTAATTTATATTTCAAGTTGAACTAAAGATCAACTTTGGATGTCTTTTTCTATTTTTTTATTTAATGATTTTAGCAACAACTCAATGGAAATGAAAGAGTTTGGAACACAAACATAACAAGCAATTTCATTGGTAACAGCACTGTTTTCAAAATAGGTCTACTTCGTCGCTCCCTGGATGAGTTGTGCAAGCAAGATTTTAAAAATACATTTTTTTAAATGTATTTGTTCATAGGCGAGCATTCATTGCCCATCCCTAATTGCCCTTGAGAAGATGGAGGAACAAACATCAATTCTATTACAATCGTACACTATTGGAATTTTATTCCAGTTCGTCCACAGGAAGTATACTAAAATTAAAATGTTGCTCGGCGAGCTAAAATAACAAAGTCCTTTATTTTCCTTCAGCCCCCTAAAATCATTCTTTGAGAGTTTATAGGATCCAATATTTGGCTTGACTTTATTTCTGTCTCTCTTGGGCTTTTGTGCATGCTTCTTGCTGCATTTAGGGAAAATAAACAATCTGGTTTAATTTGAGTAATAAATAGTGCAAGTTAGTCAAACTTCTAAGTGTCTCACAAAATTCTAATTCTTCAGTTTAAATGAACACAATCATGAGATGAACTTCATTTAAATATTTTTAAAAGTAGACCAAAAAATTGTGTCCAAAATCAAGATGTTTACAGACTTAAAACAATGTTGGCATTAATGCTCTGAATATATATTTTCCATTATATATTCCATCTAAATTAACTCATCATTTTCTGTTCACAGAACATTGTAATTATGTGCCAATAATTGTTGCAGTACCCCATCATTTTGCCATCTCTTTCCTTAACAAGACTCTGTCCTTTAGATCTCAGTACCTATACCACTCATTGTATGCTTGCAAGTCACATTGAGATCTCTTGCTTCTATCTTTTTTTCTCTTGTTCAGTCCAAAGATGTGCAGGTTAGGTGGAATGGCCATGCTAAATTTGGATGTGAGGTTGGGGACAGACAGTACCCAATGCCCCACATGGAGGTTGGACACCACCCTACTGGCCGACAAGGCTTTCAGCAAGAGGGTATCATAGGCCATAGCGAAGTACATGACAAACAACCAAAACGGGGAGGTCTCACCCTCCATGTTCTGGGAGGTGCTAAAGGCCGTGATTAGAGGGGAAACGGTTGCCATTAAAGCATGAAGGGATAGAGAGGAGAGAGTGGCCAGGCAGCAGCTGGTCGACTCCACACTGGAGATAGACTGTAAATATTCTGAGGCCCCGACCATAGAGCCTTGGCGGAGAGGAAAAAGCTACAAATGGACTTGGACCTGCTCTCCACGAGGAAAGCAGGCACGGGACACCCTATACAAACACGGGGACAAAGTCAGCTGCCTGTTGGCGCACCAGCTGAGAAAGCAGGTAGCCACCAGAGAGATCGTGCAAATTAGGGACAACAAAGGCACGCTAGAAACAGACCCAGACAAGGTTAACAAAACCTTTGAGAACTTTTACGGGGACTGTACACCTCAGAGTCCCAACAGGGGACTCGAGGATGAAACAGTTCCTTGATGGATTGGACATGCCAGTCGTGGGGAAGGACAGAAAACGGGGCCTGGGAGCACCGCTAGAACTGAGAAAGATCATGGAGCGTCTAAGCTCCATGCAGGCAGGGAAGGCGCCGGGACCAGACGATTTACCGGCGGACCTCTACAAAACGTTTGCGACTGCACTGGTCCCGCACCAGCGGGAAATGTTCACAGACTCACTGGCAAAGGGCACACTGCTACCTACGTTAACACATGCCTCAATCTCGCTAATACCTAAGATTGAATGTGGTTCATGCAGACCCATCTCGATACTAAAGGTAGACTCCAAGATATTGGCCAAGATCCTAGCCAAAAGAGTAGAAGATTGTGTAGCAGAGGTGGACGCAGAGGTTAAAACGGGCTTTGTCAAAGGTAGACAGCTAACATCAGGCGCCTGCTGAATATGATCATGACCCCATCCGGGGACAGAGCACTTGAGGTGGTCGTCCCCCTGGACGCAGAAAAGGCCTTCAACAGAGTCGAGTGGAAGTACCTCATAGAGGTGCTGGAGCAGTTCAGGCTCGGAAAAGGATTCACCTCATGGGTGAAGCTCCTGTACAACGCTCCTATGGCAAGCGTACGGACAAACAACACCAGCTCCCAGTACTTCCAGCTGCACAGGGGCACCAGGCAGGAATACCCGCTGTCTCCGCTGCTGTTCGCTCTAGCGATCGGCCCATTAACGATCGCAAAGAGCCAGAGGGGATCCAAAGAGGAGGCAGAGAGCATAGAGTCTCTCTCTACATGGATGACCTGCTTCTCTACATCTCGGCCCCACAAAGCAGCATGGAAGGAATCATCGCGTTCCTGAAAGAGTTCGGTGCCTTCTCGGACTACAAACTCAACATGAGCAAAAGTGAGAGTGAGATTTTCCCGGTGAACCCGTAATGGGGAGGGGCGGCACTGGTGGGACTGCCATTTAAACAAGCCTGACACAAATCCCGCTATCTGGGGATCCAAATCGCTCTTGACTGGACGGGGATCCATAAATGGAACCTGCCCAATCTGACAGAGGAAGTCAAAAAGGACCTGCAGAGATGGAACACACTCCCACAGGGAGAGTATAGTCAATCAAAATGAATGTACTGCCCAGGGACCTCTTCCTATTAAGATCCATCTCGATCTATATCCCCAAGGCCTTTTTTAATTCACTGGACAAGTTAATCATGGCGATTGTATGGGAGGAAAAGAATGCTAGGATCACAAAGAAGGTCCAACAGAAAACAAAATCCAGGGGAGGGCTTGCCTTCCCAAACCTACAAGTCGACCACTGAGCAGCGACAGCGGAAAGAGTGATGGGATGGATAAAGAAGCCAGAAGCCGAGTGTGTATGCGCGGAGGAGGCCTCCTGCAAGGGGACCTCTCTCCGGGCCCTCGCCACAGATTGCCTCCCCCTATTCTTAGAAGGAAGGGTTCAGACTATTAAAATGAACGTACTCCCGAGATTTTTATTTCTTTTTCAATGTCTTCCCATTTTTCTCCCCAATGCTTTTTTGTCAAAATCAATAAATAAATGTCCTCCTTTTTTTGGGCGGGTAAAACTCCAAGGATCCGAGGGCTTTTATCCAAAGAGATACACAGTCAATGGGCATGGCTCTACCCAATTTACCGCTTTACTATTTGACAGCCAATATTCAGAAGATATTATTGTGGTTCAATGATTCTGGTTCCATATGGGGACAAATGGAAGCGAGCTTCTGCACGATATTTAGCTTTGGTACAATAGTAACTGCACCGTTGCCTTTCTCTCCGGTAAGTCCACCTTGAGAAATCTGGAAGCAGTTCAGGCAGCATTTTAAAGCTCTGTTTCCTATCTTTGCTAGTCCCCATCTGCAATAACCACCTTTTCCTGCGCGGTGGGTTTGGATGCTACATTTAAGTCATGGGAGGGGAAGGGTTTGGAGACCTGTTTGTGGACAGGAGGTTTGCCAGTTTTAAGGAGCTGGCGGAGGAATTCAAACTGTCTGGTTCCAGTTTATTTTGAATACTTTCAAGTTCACGATTTTTCACGGAAGAATTTTCCCTCCTTTCCCTGTTGAAGAGAATTTTGTTTTTGGCCGGGTCTGGTAGAGGGACATACTGGCCATAACCTCCCAGTGGAGTTGGCGCCGTTGAGTGAAATGAGCGCGAAATGAGAGGGTGAGTTGGGTCCCATTCTGGATGATGAGGTATGTGAAGTCCTTCACAGGGTCAACTCCACATCTTCATGTGCTCGGCCATGTCTGGTCCAATTCAAGTTGGTGCACAGGGCGCATTTGATTAAAGCGAGGATGAGTGGCTTTTTCTCTGGGGTTGAGGACAAGTCTGAACGTTGCTATTGGGGGCCAGCTAATCACACTCCTATGTTCTGGTCTTGTCTCTTTCTTCAACATCATGTCGGAGTTACTCAATGTTGGTTTGGATCCATGTCCGCTAGTGGCCATTTTTGGGGTATCAGACTCGCTGGTGCTTCAGACGGGAGTGAGGCAGATGTACTTGCCTTCGCCTCGTTGATAGCTAGGAGATGAGTTCTGCTTGGGTGGAGGTCTCCTACTCTGCCCAGTGTCTTGGCTTGGTTGGCTGACCTCATGTCTTTCTCGCATTTGGAGAAGATTAAGTCTACTATTAGAGGGTCAGTAGTAGTGCCCTACCTAAGATGGCAGCCTTTCGGTTCCTTTTTTAAGGAGCTCGTCACCATCAGCTGTTAGGGGGGTAAGTTTAGTTTTTTGGGGTTATGTTAATATGTGCCGTTGCTTGTTAATCTTGTTCTTTTATTGTGTAACTGGTTAATTATTTGGTATGATTTTGTTTATTATGAAAATTATTAAATAAACATTAAAAAAATAGTATGTAATAGTAATAGTTAGATGTTGCCTTCTCCGCCTGTTTCACAGACTCAAACTTGTAATTTTTTATTTATGAGTCACTGATATAATCCTTTGAGAAGTTAAATGACTGAAAGCTGACTGGCTATATTCATGTCAAAATCATAAAACATGATTAGGAGGTAGGAGACAGAGGGCATAATTGATTTGTACTCATATTGGCAGGATGTAGCAAGTTGTGACCTCAGTGGGAACTGTGCATGGGCTACAGCTTTTTAAAAAAAATGATATTAAGGACTTAATACAAAAGATTAGAGTGTCATGTATCAAAGTTTGCTGATTACACTAAGGTGGTATATTAAATAGTTTGCATGCAGGCAGGAAGTTGAAAATGCACATGAATAAAGTGTTTAGGCTAAACTGACAGATGGAGTTCAACGTGGTTAAATATGAGACCATGCACTTTGGATCCAAGAAAAATAGAAAAGAGTAATTTCTAAAAGCTGAGAAGCTAGGCACAATGGAGAAACAGAGAGATTAAGAAATGCATGTAAAAAAAATCACTAAAAATCTAACGGACAAGTCCAAAGAATAATTAAAGATGCTAATAGAATATTTGATCTCTTTCTCAAGATGGCCGGAATACAAAGGGTTTGAAGGTATGATAGACAGCATCTGGAGTGCTGAATATGTAACCCACAGAGCTCATCAATTGCTTTATCCACTTTGGCGAATTTGACTGGCAACATGCAGCATACTCCCAACTCAGAATATTCATAACTCTCCTGTGCTCCCACCTATCCCTGACCTGTGTTTCTCCACTTGCTCCATCACCTCTCTTCGGCAGTATAAAGCCCATTACATTTCTAGCTCTCTTCAGAACAAAGAACAAAGAAAAGTACAGCACAGGAACAGGCCCTTCGGCCCTCCAAGCCTGTGCCAATCATGCTGCCCGTCTAAACTAAAATCTTCTACACTTCCTTGGTCCGTATCCCGCTAGTCCCATCCTATTCGTGTATTTGTCAAGATGCTCCTTAAATGTCACTATCGTCTCTGCTTCCACCACCTCCTCCGGCAGCGAGTTCCAGGCATCCACTACCTTCTGTGTAAAAAAAAAAACTTGCCTCGTACATCGCCTCTAAACTTTTCCCCACGCACCTTAAACCTATGCCACCTAGTAATTGACCCCTCTACCCTGGGAAAAAGCCTTTGACTATCCACTCTGTCTATGCCCCTCATAATTTTGTAGACCTCTATCAGGTCGCCCCTCAACCTCCGTCGTTCCAGTGAGAACAAACCGAGTTTATTCAACCTCTTCTCATAGCTAATGCCCTCCATACCCGGCAACATCCTGGTAAATCTCTTCTGCACCCTCTCTAAAGCCTCCACATCCTTCTGGTAGTGTGGCAACCAGAATTGAACACTATACTCCAAGTGTGGCCTAACTAAGGTTCTATACAGCTGCAACATGACTTGCCAATTCTTATACTCCATGCCCCGGCCAATGAAGGCAAGCATGCCATATGCCTTCTTGACTACCTTCTCCACCTGTGTTGCCCCTTTCAGTGACCTGTGGACCTGTACACCTAGATCTCTCTGATTGTCAATACTCTTGAGGATTCTACCATTCACTGTATATTCCCTACCTGCATTAGACCTTCCAAAATGCATTACCTCACATTTGTCCGGATTAAACTCCATCTGCCATCTCTCCGCCCAAGTCTCCAAACAATCTGAATCCTCCTGTATCCTCTGACAGTCCTCATCGCTATCCGCAATTCCACCAACCTTATGTGTCATCTGCAAACTTATTAATCAGATCAGTTACATTTTCTTCCAAATCATTTATATATACTACGAACAGCAAAGGTCCCAGCAGTGGTCCCTGCGGAACACCACTAGTCACAGCCCTCCAATCAGAAAAGCACCCTACCATTGCTACTCTCTGCCTTCTTTGACCTAGCCAGTTCTGTATCCATCTTGCCAGCTCACCCCTGATCCCGTGTGACTTCACCTTTTGTACAAGTCTGTCATGAGGGACCTTGTCAAAGTCATTACTGAAGTCCATATAGACAACATCCAGTGCCCTACCTACATCAATCATCTTTGTGATCTCTTCAAAAAACTCTACCAAGTTAGTGAGACACGACCACCCCTTCACAAAACAGTGTTGCCTCTCGCTAATACGTCCATTTGCTTCCAAATGGGAGTAGATCCTGTCTCGAAGAATTCTCTCCAGTAATTTCCCTACCACTGACATAAGGATCACTGGCCTGTAGTTCCCCGAATTATCCTTGCTACCCTTCTTGCTAACATTGGCTATTCTCCAGTCCTCCGGGACATCACCTGAAGACAGTGAGGATCCAAAGATTTCTGTCAAGGCCTCAGCAATTTCCTCTCTAGCCTCCTTCAGTATTCTGGGGTAGATCCCATCAGGCCCTGGGGACTTATCTACCTTAATATTCT
Source organism: Scyliorhinus torazame (assembly GCF_047496885.1). Lineage (NCBI taxonomy): Eukaryota > Metazoa > Chordata > Chondrichthyes > Carcharhiniformes > Scyliorhinidae > Scyliorhinus > Scyliorhinus torazame. Next base: position 150,019,580 of record NC_092717.1, on the reverse strand, counting down.
TCAAGACGCCCAACACCTCGTCTTTTTGGATCGCAAGGTGACCCAGGCTATCTACACACCTATCAGCTTTGAAGAAGAGTCATACGGACTTGATTAACTCTGTGTTATAACCTGCACGGGTCTTACAGCGTAGGAAGGATTAACTATCCTGTGGATCTTTCAGAATATGAGCTCCTCTGATAAGGGTGCGGGTGTCCGTAGCAATGTTTGCTTGTAAAAATAGAGTCGGCCAGTAAGGCGTCGACTGGAGAATACCCTGTAGGGAACTTCTGGAGCTGTACATTATAGTAAAGTGTAAAATAAAGTAAGCTTTTGTTTTTGGCCAAACTTGGTGTGGGCTCTTCATGCCCGTACAAAACTGGAGACAGGGATAAAAGCTGGATAGCTATCGACGCAGCTGAGCCACCTCCCCATCTTTATCGGACACGGGAAGGAAATTTCCTTCAATTATGTCTCTTTTTGAATGATTGGATGTGTTTGATGGCAGACTGGAAGGTTGGAATCAGTACATGCGTTACTTTTTCTGGGCCCACAATATTGCAGAGAACAATCGCCAGGTTGTCATCTTCTTCACTGCCTGTGGTGAGCACACATTCAGAGTGATATGGAGCCTAAACTACCCAGCGGCCCCAGACACTAAAACTTTCAATGAGCTTGTGGCACTAGTGGAGCAGCATATTAACCCAACCCCGTCTGGTATAGTACAATGGTACCGGTTTAATACCACTTAAAGGACCCCGGGTTTGTCCATCACCAAGTTTTTGTCAAAGTTACGTAAAATTACAGAGGTCTATGAATATCGCACTGCTTCGTTTGAAACGCTTTGTAACCGCTTGGTTTGCGGCATTAACAATGTGGCCTCTCGGGAGAAGCTGCTAGCTGAGCCTTTCCTAACTTTGCAACAAGCGATCCAAATTACGCTGTCTTGAGAAACCACAGAGCAAGGGGTGCAGGAGATACAGGGCGTGTCCCCTCCCATGCAGGGGTCCCTTCCCGACCCACCACCTTGCCCTGGACAGAATGTCACAAGGCTCCGACCCGGTAACTGAAGGATGGGTCTTCCCGCATTAAGACGGGAGTTCAGACCCTGGATTTTATGAATACTTGGGCCAGATTGGCCACTTACACGGGGGAACCGTTGGATATCGCAGGTACTATTATGACTCCTCCCGCTCATCGTGGTATTGGGCCATAGGCCCAGCCTGTTGGGATGTGACTGGTTGTTTCACCTACAGCTGCAGTGGCAGCATCCTTCAGATGGGTTCCGGTAGTTTGGGCAAGGGGTTGGGCAAATACCTTGAAGTGTTCCAACCGTGGTTGGGGAAGATAAAAGAGATCTTAGCCCGCATTCAGGTTGACTCAGAAGCTCCGCCATGGTATTTCTGGGCCCTCCGGGTTCCCTATGCCTTACTGTATAAAGGTGGAGACGAGCTTGGAATCTTTGGGGATCATCATGCTCATCCGGTTCACTGATAGGGCAGCGCCGGTGCTATCGGTCATGAAGCGGACAAACAGTTTGTATATGCGGGGAATATGAATTAACGGTAAATGTGGTTTCGCGGTTGGACCGCTCCCCATGCCCCACATTGAGGATCTGTACGCAAAGCTTACGGGTGGGCATTCATTCATGAAGTTCGATATGAGGCACGCTTATTTGCAGCTAAAGCTGTATCCTGCCTCATGCAAGTCTGTATGCCACCATTAATACGCACAGGGGCCTGTACGAGTATACACAGCTGCCTTTCGCAGTGTCCTTTGCCCGTGTCCTCTGTCCGTGCAGTACAGTAGCACAGTGGTTAGCACAGTTGCTTCACAGCTCCCAGGGTCCCAGGTTCGATTCCCGGTTTGGGTCACTGCCTGTGTGGAGTCTGCATGTTTTCCCCATGTCTGCATGGGCTTCCTCCAGGTGCTCCGGTTTCCTCCCACAGTCCAAATGTGCAGGTTAGGTGGATTGGCTATGCTAAATTGCCCTTAGTGCCCAAAAAGGTTAGGTGGGGTTACTGGGTAACGGGGATAGGTTCGAGGTGTGGGCTTAAGTGGGGTGCTCTTTCCAAGGGCCGGTGCAGACTCGATGGACCAAATGGCCTCCTTCTGCACTGTAAATTCTATGATTTTTCAGCGTGTAATGGAGAACATCCTGCAAGGACTCCCTCATGTTGCTGTTTATTTAGATGACGTGCTTGTCACAGGCGCCTACGAGCAAGAGCATTTGGATAACCTGGAGACGACTGTATTGAAGTGGTTTTCAGCAAAAAACCCGTTCATCCTACTTTTGGTTAGTTGAGCGCTCTGTACTACTTTGAGTTGGATCAAGCTGAGCCATGCACAAGAGGAGGTGGAATTTACCCTACAAAAGACCTAATTCCACACATCTCATCTAGGATGGGTTCCAACTCCTTCCCCCATTTCGCCTTCATCCGATCAAGTGGCGCAGATGCCGATGAGGTGGTCCGCTTATAGATATTTGAGATCTTCTCCCCCAACCCTTGGCAACCGTAAGATTTCCTCAAACAGGGGCTGTGGTGCTCAAGGGGAAGCATGGCAAGCCCCACAAACGTAAGTCGCGCAATTCGAAGTATCGGAACAGTTGTGCCCCCTGATGGTTGGAATTTTGCTGAAATCACCTCCCATTTGGTGAACCATCCCTCCATAAACAGGTATCTAAGGCATTCTAGCTCTTTCCTTTCTCATGCCATAAAACAAATGGTTACCACGTATAGGGGCCAATAATGGCATGGCACCAAGCTTGTAATGTCTGAGCTGCCTCCATATCTTCAAAGCACCATCGAGTTTGTGGTATACTTCGCTGGCGAGAATGGGAATAGCACCATCACTGGAGCCCAGAGGCTTGGACTCTTACACGAATGTGCCTCTATCGTTCCCCAAATGGTATCCGATTCCCTATACCACCCCAACATCGTCTCGCATTGGCCGCCCAGTAATACATGAGGAAATTGGGTAGTGCCAAGCGGAATGACTGCCGGCCCCTCTCTAGGTACACTCTGCAAATTCTTGTTGCCTTACCCGCCTCTATGAAGGAATGCACAAGCTTGTTTACCTTCGCACACGATTTAGCAAGAAAAATCGAGAGGCATTGAAACAAAAATAGGAACCTCAGCAGAATATTCATCTACCCCAGAAAAACACAAAGAATGTTCTCGATCAGCCAGCTAACTCCTTCCCCACACCCCTTATTCCCCCCCAAATCCCCAAACTGAAACCAGACCCACAGCTTCAGTACTCTTCTTCCCCCCCCCCCCCCCCCCCCCCCACCCCCACCCACCCCCAATCCCGACACTAAGCATGCCAAACCAGATTAAACTGGTTTTATGGCTGCACCTTCTTCCCCCACCTCGTTCCCGTTGGCCAACATTATACACTGCTAGTAAGGTAGCTCCCACCAGGACAATGAAAAGGACAACAGCAGTGCCCAACATGAGGATCAACTATTCCTCAAAAGAAAAAGGGACCCATAAACCAGACAACATAGAGATTCCCCCATCATTTCCACATAGAAAACAAACTTCAACAAATACATACAGAATATCTCCACCACCCCATTCAGCTTGCAATACTCACAACAAACCGCATAGAAATCTCCCATACAACACCTTTTGTTTAATTGTACCGCTGTCCACGTTTGTTAAGAAAGTCCTCTACCACCTCAGATGTTTCAAAATAAAAGTCCTTAGCCTCGTGTGGGACTCGCAACCTCACCGTGTACACTATTCCAAATCGAATGCCCTTCCTCCTCCAGCAACCCCACAATTTGCAGGTTCTGCCTTCTTGACTGATTTTCCTGATTGTTGAATTTCACTTTCAACGTTTTATTTTTATCAACCACCATTGCTATCTTGGCCTCTAATGACACAAACTGCTTATCATGCCTTGTGAGTGCCTCCTTAATACCTTCCAGAATATCACCATGCTTTTTTTACCGTTCCGATGGCTTTATCAAGCTCCACGCAGACCAGGCCCAATGCTTCCTCAGCCGACTTACATAATCTCTCCGAGACCAACTTCCACTGCCTCTCAAAACAAGTGCGTCCGATAGCATATCATTGTAATCAGGACAGCCAAAGACTACAGCTCTGCCGTCGCCATCTTAGCTATTGAGGAGTTCCACTAGACCCCTGAGTCCACCGAAGGAATATCTACTCCGCATTTCCTGGTTTCTTTCCGCTTCCTTTTGGGCATGAATTTGGCTTGGGGGGAACCTGTTGTACCGGTCTAGAACGTTTTCTGATGAAGATCATTCAAATAAATAGGCGAAAATGCCTTAAAATAAATGTAGATCTCGGCCGGAGCTACCAAAAGTGCGACCTCCCTCTTGCATGTCGCCACCTGATGGCCCAGCATTTTCTGTTTATATATTTGGAGTACTGCATTCAGTTCTATGCACTGCAGATCAGGAAGAATGTGCAATTCTTGAAGGGGGTGCAATGCCAATTGGCTGGAGTGATACAAGGACTGAAAGGTCAATTATGAGAACAGGTTGCGTGACTACGCTAGTATTTCTTGGAGGCTAGGCGATTAAGTGTTAATCTAATTGAGTGTTTAAGATGATTAAAGTATTAGATAAGATAGAGATAAATTCCTCTGATGGTGAATCTAGAACAAGGGAGTTTAGGGGTAATATCAGCACTTTGCATAACAAGGATACCCACTTCTCCTACCAAAGCCTGTTAACCGTGTAGGTTAACTGAAAATGTCAAAATTGGATTTTTATTAGTCCAGTATATTAAGAGATATGGAACGAAAATATTAAGAGATATGGAACAAATACAGAGGAGCCATAATCTAATGATATGGCGAACAGGCTTGAGGGGCTGGCTGCCCTCCTATTACTATGTCACTATGTTACAATTTCTTTGAAAGTGCATAAATTATTTTTTTTTAAATCCTGAACATAATCATTCTGAAAAGCTGAGTTGATAAATATATTACCAGATGTGGAATTGAGCCACAAAAAATGCAAGGTCCAATCCCTGGTGTATGTTTTGTTGGCTAATTTCCTGATCTAATGCTGGGATGTAGGCCAAGGTTTTAATTTCCCAATGGTGTCCGGTGACTCCTGTAAAGTGTATATGGATATTGGCTGAGTACAGCATTGGGACTGACTGATGGCACCCACTGCTCTAGATATCCTGCTTGAGCTCATTTGCGAAGACCGGTGACTTGAATAAAGTACTAGAAGGCAGCTGACACCCACAAAGCAATAGGCCAACAAAGTCAGAGACTTTGAAAGAGCAGAAGAGAAAATAGGAAGGGAAAATAATGTGAAATTCAAATTTTTAACTGTGAACAAGAAACTGTTTATTTTTTATTAGTTTTCTTTAATGGCTCGCTTAAAGCTGATTTTTCCCATGACTGTTTGACTTTCAATAAAATAATTCTTTGGCTGTGTTTGGAATTATGTAATAGTATGTAATAGAATAGTTTCTTTGCTTTTCCTGAACTTTATTCTCCTATTGCCAGGGAAGTGGCTAACAGACGTTTAGCACATTTCTTCAGTATTGTTGATGTATGATCCTGATTATTTTGAAAATCTGTTGTCATCATAGTTGACCCCATCTTGTCCTAGCTCAATTTGTATAGAATCATAGAATAGTACAGCACAGAAGCATGCATTTGGTCCATTGAGTCTGAGGTGACTCTTTTGAAGAGGAATCTAGTTGGTTCCACTCTCCCGCTTAAACGCCACTTATTATCAGTAAGGTAAGACTGGTTGCATAGCCATGAGATGGGACCTTAGGCTGATTTATGCCCTTGCTTTCCCCTCTCCTGCCCAAATACCAAAAATGCAGCAACAGAAGAATACATTTTAGTGTCTGTTTACAATTCTGTACCACACCAAGTCGTGCATCTAACTACTTGAACGATCAAGTGTGCTGGGGTGAGAGCTGGAGTTGGTGTGAAACTTTATCATTCTAATTACTTCAGAAGCTTTAAAGATTGGCTAGAGCCTATCAAACATTAAAAATGGCATAGTTAAATATTGAATTTCATTCAAAACTAATAATTCTGGTGAACAGGTGTGTTGAAACATCATGCTGTGGAGGAATATGGATTTGTATATATGGATTTGTATATGTGGTTCTTCCTTCTCGTCACCTCTTAAATTTCTGATGTCAGTTATATTGTATTATTGAACTGCTGACCAGTGAGCAGGAAATGAGAATCATCACATGACCTTTCCGGCGCACCTTTTGCCAAATTCAAGGTAGAATTTTGAAAGTCTGGAAGGAGCTCGTTAAATGCTTTGGCTGCTCATATTGAATTAAGAAAAGTGAAGGGAAACAAACCTCTCAAAAATAACTGGATGTAGTATGAGCGCATCTATTTGGTTTCTGAAAGTGGAGATCTTTGCTGAAAACAAAATTTGACATTATAGTTTTACACCGCATTGTTTTAGCCTATGCATATAGAAACCTCTGGCGAAACAAAAGTTGAAACAGAGCATCACTTGACATTGGGGAATGCAGTTGCTAAATGTGGTATGACATGGGGAAGTGGTAGATTAAAAACATAGGTCCTTTGTCAAACTGTATACCATAATTGGTGATATCCTGAAGTGCCTATCACAATGCAGATTAGAATTCACTAAATTAGCTAAATAGTATAGTACTGAAATTCATAGGTATCATTGTAGCCTCCAATTGTAGCAACTGCATCTGATGTGCATCTCTCTGAACAATTTGAAAAGTTGCATAGTCTTATAACATATCAGTATAGGTGTTTATCATGCAGTTTCTAATAAATAGTTAAAATGATATACAATGCAAATCTAAATTGGTTTATGTTATCTTATCTGTCATGTCTTAACTCTCAGCAAGTCCTCTTCCCCTATCACCCTTGTGGTCACAGACCCACATTGTTCTTGATCAAGCAACGTCATGAAAGTTCCCATCCTTGTCTTCAAATCTGTCCATGGCCTTGCCCCTTCCTAAATCTGTAATCTCCTCCAAACCCACAATCTGCAAGATACCTGTGCTCCTCTAATTCTGGCATTGTGTGCATTTCCAGTTAAGATTACTGCACCCATAGACCCTAAACTCTGTAACCCCCTCCCTGCACCCATGCACCTCACTTCCCTCCTTTTTCAAGCAGTGGTCCCAAACCTTGGGGGGTGGGGGGTGGGGGGCGTGGGGGGGGGGGGGGCAGGGGAGTAGTTCACAGAGGGGTGGGCGGAGTTGCTATACCATTTTGAAGGCCCATTCACTGACCCTCTCAACATGCCGCTTTCCTCTCCTCAATCCTTGCTTTGAGCAAGGGATTGGGAGAGGGGCAGTGAGATGAGAGGAAGCAAGCGAGGGAGTGAGCATGGTAGTAAGTGAGAGGGTTGGTGAGTGGGCCACAAGAAAGACAAGTGGCCTGAAGGCTGCTTAGTGAATACCGCTGTATCAAACTCAAGACAGCAAAAGGAAAGCCTGATCTGGCAGATCTCCTGATGACCAGCCAGATTCTTGCTGGAGCATGTCGGGAATTGTAGTTCTATCAAAGTTGGTCATTGCGAGGGTTCCATTAACATCTAGTTTCATCTCCCCAGCAGCCATTACTGCCTTGGGGAAGATGGTAACATGCTTCAGGATCTTATAGACTGATTGGTGCAATGTGAAGATGCATAGCACAGGTAAGTAAAAGTGATGCACAATGGGAGGACGAACAATGAAAGAAGATATAATCAAAGTGGTATTATTTTGTGCAGAGAAACTTGGGTGCATTTTCACCAATTGTTTAGGTGGCTGGGCGGGTTGATAAGCCAGTTAAGAAAATGCATGAGATATTAACTTTGTAAATAGGAGCATTGAATTTAAAAAAATAAAACAAAGAAGTCGGGCAAAATTATTACACATCGTTGGTGGGGCCTCAGCTGGGGTATTGTCTCCAGTTCTGAGCACTATATTTCAATCTGAGACCTTGGAGAAAGTACAGGACGATTTATCAGGATGATACCAGAGATGGGGGAGGCAGTGGAATAGTGCTCATGTCACTGAGTGAGTAATCCAGTGGCCTAGGCTAATGGTCTGGGGAGACAGCTAAAAACCCATCAAGCAGCTAATGGAATTTAAATTCAATTAATAGATCTGGAACTAATAAGAAAAGCTAGTTTAATGGTGACCACAAAACCATTGTTGATTGTCATAACATCCCATCTTGTTCACTAATGTCCTTTAGGGAAGGAAACCTGCCGTCCTTACCTGGTCTGACACCAGAACCGCAGCAATGTGTTTGACTCTTAACTGCCTCTGAAATGGCCTAGCAAGCCACTCAGTTGTTTAAAGCCACTTCGAAGACTAAAAGGAATTAAATTAGACAGACCACCTGGCATTGACCTAGGCATTGCAAATTACAATAGTGCACTGAGCCTTGTTGATCCTGCAAAGCCCTTGCTAGTATCTGGGGACGTGTGTCAAATTTGAAGAGCTGTCCCACAAATGAGTCAAGCAATAGCCTGACATGCCTACAGACAATGTGCCAGATATCACTATCCCTGAGTATGTCCTGTCCCACTGATAGGACAGACCCACCAGAGGTGTGGCACAGTGGTATAGGTTGGGCGGGAGTTGCCCTCAAAGTCCTCAACATCGACCCCCATGAAGTTGTTGCTCTCTTTGGTTGTTTCTAAATATGGCGGTCAGTATGGTCGCCTTCCTTAATTCTAATTACGTTTGCTTTAGAGTCGCCAGATATCTTTCGATACCGCCACAAGGTTCAAACCCGAATACTGATCAAAGAGTCGGTCCACCAGTTAGTTAGTTCAAAGTCAATACTATTTATTTACACACACAGCAATACCTACTCATACACAAAATACTACAGACTAAACTATCACTACTGCTAAAGCCTATACTTAGTTTCGGGCACCCATTCAGTCAGAGGAACAGTGGCCGTTGTTCGGTTCTGAGGCTGCTGGGGTCGAAGTGGTAGAGGGGAACAGCTAAGGTCGTCCGTCTGGTAGCGAGCGTTGACCTTGGACTTACTTGCTTCTGGTGTAGCTGGTGGACGGGTCTCTCCGCTGTGAGAGCCAAGTCCAAGAGAGCGATTCTCTCTTGGGGCCGCCTTCTTATACCCGAAGGGGGCTTTGTGCGCTTTTGGGCGGGCCTTGAACTTGGCCCCAATCAATTGGGCCATTTCTTGATCATTCGCATTGATCCTGACCAATAAAGGGGTGGGCATCCTGATGGCTGGGCATATCCTAGGTGGCCGTTGGCCGGCTTTATTTTCTGCTTTCGATTTGGGGAACTGGCGCCGCGAGGTCTGGGGCCAGATCGGTTACTTAAGTATCTTCCTCTGTTCCCGGAGATGGGCCATCCATATGCTAATGGGCCAACAGTTTCGGTCTCGTCTGGGAGCTGTTTCTCCAATATACAGACAGGCTTTGTGCCTGCCTGCTTTCTTAGCATTGTCCATATTTCCCTGCAATCTTTGCAAATGTCCATTTTGTATTCTGGAAGTGGCCATCCCAGATGGCTACACTCCCTCCTTGTGATTCTCAATGCGAAGCGTGAAGGATCACATTACCGCTTCATTCTCCTCCCAAGTCGGGCACCCATAAGCACTTGACAGGCTCTACACTGCTCTGTTCTATGAATTGCAACTTTTACCAAAATTATTTTATGTACATACATCATTATAAAATTCTACAGGGCGCTATGACATTCAGGCATGCATTACAAAAATTAAAAAACTGGAACCTCTAACTGTCCTTAACTAAACTATCCTCAATCAATCCAAACAGTTTACAACATTTTAAACTGTACAGTAGCAGCAACACCGGTCTCTCTGGCTTGGCAGTCAAGCACAGAGTTTTATATTTCTTTATTAAAACGAAACAAACACACACAAAAACGGATGTACTTTGATTCACTTAGACAGGTTGCGGGGTTTGTTGAAGTCCGAAAATAGGGGACCTGAGGGAGTATACCGGGGTGCAGGAGGCTTTCCTCCGCCATTTCCTGAGTCTAAGGGTCTGAACGACACTGCAGAGTATCACCAGTACTAACAGTGCTTCCACAATGTAGGACAGGTAATGAACTTGTCACACCAGGTCGGTGTATCGGTAACTATCTCGGGGTTTAGTGTATGGCAGGGGTGGGAAACATTTACGGCCTGTGTGGGTAGGGGTCAGGGGGTAGCGTCTGCGCGCAACTGGAGGGATCCCGCTAAGATCCAACTGTAGAACATGATGGTTGTCTTCATCTTTCCTTCTTTCTGTCTTTTCTTCTTCTGAGGTTCCCGAGTTCTATGGACACAAGCATAATTTCTGTTATTATCTTGTTTAAGATCTCGTCTGTCTGTCTGCCCTTTATTGGCAATTACCCATTATAATTGGTCACCAACTGTGACTCCCTCATGACTCCCTCATTTTTTTTAAAAACCAAATATTTGGGACAAGACATCCGAGAAAAATACTGACATAGTGCGAGCCGTCTCGCAGCCTGTGCGATCTGCCATCCCAGTGTTTGAGGATGTAAATAGCATCTGGAAGCAACCTAAGGGTTGCCATAAAGAAACAAAAGAGTTTTGAACTAAAAGAGCCAAAATGTTTTGTGTATGGGCCGCGGCGGGTAAGAATGGGTGGAATCCCCGGGTAGGACGGTGACCAGTGCCGTTTGTGCTCTCCCCGAGTGTAGCTGACCAGGTGGGGGTCCTCAGGCAGGGTGGGGACCAGTGCCGTTTCTCCACTGCCTGAGCGACCGGCAAGAACGGTAAGAATTTGTGGTCGTCGTGGGGGCTGCCTCTTATGATTACCTTTGAATCAGAAGAGTAGCTATGATTGGTTGTCTGCCGACAAACTAGTTCCATTAACTGCCAGTGGGCGTTAAAAGAGTGGTGGCGTGGGGCCATGAAAACTTAAAATTAACAAAGAAGATTCAACATTCACAATAACAACCAAACATACATTACACACATGGTGCAGGTTCCATCAGAAAGGACACCGTAACTCTCCATCGGTTCCTTTTTACCATCATCTGGACACCTCATTGCTCAATAGCGAACAGAGTCGCAAAGGGATTCGTTTGGTGGGAGTTAGACTCTATGTCATCATCTTCTCCCGCTGCCATACTCTTGACTGGAGTAGGTGCGCTAAAGCTGCTTGGGGTGAATTGGGGTCCATCTCATCATTCCGGATGAGCCAGAATGAATTGTCTCGGTGCCTGAATCTTGTGTCGAGGTTGGAGCTGCTAGGGTTTAATCCATAATCGTCGGGCGGTGGGTCTGGGTCAGGGGCTTTAATGTACATTATGTCGAAGGGGTCGCTGGAATCATGTTCGGAATCGCTGGGAATGGGGCCTGGTGCAGGGGTGTAATCGTAGCGTGGTGTGCTGGGGCTGTCGCTGTCGGTTGAAGGAAGGGAGAGGCGGAGTCGTGCCTCTAGTGGTGGAGTCGAAGTTGAGTCTGAGGATGGGCTGGACAGGTTGGGGAGGGTCGGAATACGTCGTTCATGGGCGGGGCGTGCTCATCTGCTGCTGCAAGCGAGATGTGGTGTGCATGGTTGTTCTGCGAGCCATAAGCCTCAAGCTGGTTTATGTGAAACCACGCAGACGTGCCATTCGGATAGGTGATCTTATACACAAAGGGGCTGACTTTATCTGAGATGGAGTCGGGTCCGGAAAACGTGGGGGAAAGGAATGAACTGGGGTTGTATAGGGATAGCATCACTTGCTGCCCTACTACAAACTCGGTGGCGTGTACTGTTTTATCAAAGCAAGCTTTGCTTTGTTTCTTGCGGGTTCCAAGCCTGACGGCTGCTGCAAGCTGGGCGGCCTTCACATTCTCAATAACCTGTTGTACTGCTTTCTCATGCATGAGGGCGGTGACTGTGGGGCTGGCCAAATCCAGTCCTAATAAATATTCTGTGCCTTTCATGGGGCATCCAGTTATGAGGGTGTGGGGGGTGAATCCTGTGGACGTGGATACTGTGTTTCGAATGAACATTAATGCAAATGGGAGAACTGTGTCCCAGGTGCTGTTGTGCTGTTGCACCATTTTTCTGATGGTGGATTTTAGAGTTCTGTTCATCCTTTCCACAATGCCGCTTGATTGGGGGTGGTATGCTATATGGAACTTTTGCTTTATTCCGAAAATTGTGAGGATGTTTTTCATTACTCGTCCTGTAAAATGGGAGCCTTGATTGGACTCTATACTGCGTGGGAGGCCCCATCTTGTAAAGATGTGCTGGGTTAGGATTTTAGCTGTCGTTTTGGCAGTGTTTGTCCTGGATGGAAAAGCTTCCACCCACTTTGTGAAGGTGTTGATGACCACCAACACATACTTAAAACCATTTCTGCAGGGGAGTAGGGGTCCTATGTAATCTATCTGCAAATTCATCCAGGGGCCATTAACGGGGCGGGTGTGACTAAGCTGAGCCTTTCTTGCATATCTGTCCGGATTGTTCTGGGCACAGATTAAGCAATTCGCAATGTAATGTGTAACATTGGCTTTCAAATCAGGCCACCAGCAGAGGGGTCTGAGATGGGCTAGGGTGGGTCCAATGCCCTGGTGTCACTGATTGTCATGGAACTGACAAATACATTGATTCCTGGCTGGGGACGACATAAATGCCGTCTTTTAGGATCACACCGCTGTGGTAGTATGCATTAGGGGTCATGTGGGACTGTGAAGCCATGATGTCATTGGCTGACAGATCCCGGGTCCTGGTTGGACGTTGACCTCTAGCTCCGCCCTGAAGGCGGAGTATAAGTACCTGGAGTCCTCCCCCGCAGGCAGTCTACTACTGAACTGCGGGGGAAACAGTCACGCTTAATAAATCCTCATCGACTTCACCCTATTCGTCTCTCGGAGTCTTTGTGCGCTACAACCGCCATGTGTAGTTATCGCGTTTTTAAACTTATCGTAAGGGGCTGGGAAGTTGCCTTTTAAAACTTCCCTGAGCGTCTCATTTTCCTTTTGAGCCGTTGCCAAATCTTGAATGTTGGTCTGTGAGACCTGAAGCGCGTGTACTGGGGCGCTTTCGGGGGGGGGGTTCCAAAAGTGACCATGTCTGGAACCTGCCTTCGCTAGGGCGTCTGCCTTAACGTTACCGGGGAGGGGGGGGGGGGGCAAGAACGATGATGACTTTGAACTTTGATGATTCCATATTTATGGTCTGTGGCCGTTTTCAGAATATGTTGGAGTAATGGGGCTGAGGGTAGGGGCTTTCCGTCTGCAGAAACAAATCCTCTAGTTTCTCATAGGGGTAGGAATTCAGTTAAACTGTTGCAGACATACAAACTGTCCGAATATATGTCGGATGGGGTCGGAAACGAGTCGGGGTGATCTACAATATAAGCTACGACTGCCAGTTCTGTTGCCTGCGAGCCTAAATGTCCTGGGCATTTTAACAAAATCTCTTCTAGGGCGTGTCCCTGCGAGTCCTCTACATCAATACCGCAACCAGTAATTCTTTTCCCATTTAAAACTGTGGAGGAGCTATCCACATAGATTCTAAGGGGTGCGCATGTGTCTGTGGGCTGGGGTCTCTGGGGTGTAGTACCTGCTTTCCTGGGGGCTGACTTTGGTATAAAGGGTCCTGTATTATGCTTTGTGGTGATGATCTCACACTCATGTGGGGTACCTGCATAATGTAAATTATCGGCGACGAAAGTGTGGGTCTTGGTTCTCTTAACTGTTATGTCCCGTCCCTGTAAAAGAAGGGTCCAACGGGCTGCGTGGATGTGGCTGACTGTGCCATCCTTAAGTCTACCATCTAGTAGTAGCTGTGTTGGGGTGTGTTCAGTGAGAATGGTGATGGGGTTGAGCCCTGTAATGTAGGCGAAGTATTGTACTGCCCAAAAAACTGCGAGAAGGTGCCATTCACAGGCAGAAAATCCTGGCTCAACTGGCTCTAATACGCGTGAGACGTATGCCACGGGGCCTAATCGATCCTGTCGTTCTTGGAGGAGCACGGCCGAAAGGGTTCGGTTGGTAGTTGCAACCTCAATTGCGTACGGGGAAAGTGGATCTGGGACCTGTAATGCGGTGTTCTTTTTAAGGCATCCACGGCATCCGTGTGCTGTGGAAGCCATTCCCAAGGTGCTTGTTTCTTGAGAAGTTCGGATAGGGACGTTGCTTTTGTGGCGAAACCGTCGATATGGTTTCTGCAGTAGCCAACCAGTCCTAGAAATGACCGGAGGGCTGAGACATTATGGGGCAGGGGTAATTTGACGATCCGAGTCGATTTTTTTCTGCTCGATCTCGCGTTTGCCGTGTATGATTACTGTACCTAAGTAAATCACTTTTTTCCTGTAAAATCTGGGCCTTCTTGGGGTTTACTTTGCAGCCAATTTGTTGTAGGAGTCCTAAATGTTTGGCGAGAAGCAAAATGTGCTCTCCCTTTGTGTCTGTCTGTAGTAGCAGATCATCTACATATTGGACCAGACAATCGGGTTGGGAAAATGTTGCTAATCCATTTGCCAGCTGTCGGTGGAAAATGGAGGGGGAATTGTGGAAGCCTTGTGGAAGGCAAGTCCACGTATACTGCTGTCCTTGCAATGTGAATGCAAATTTATATTGGCACGCTTTATCCAATGGAATGGACCAAAAGCCGTTGCTAATGTCTAAAACCGAAAAAACCTTTGACCGTGGTCCCTGTTTGAGCATGGTCTCGGGACTCATGGCTACGGTGGGGGCTGCTGCTGGGGTTACTTTGTTCAGTTCCCTATAATCAATGGTCAGTCGCCATGATCCATCGGGTTCCCTGACGGGCCAAATTGGTGCGTTATTCGTGGAGGCTACTGATCGGAGTATGCCTTGATCAAGCAAACTCTGTATAACTTTTGAGATTTCTCCCTCTGCTTCTTGGAAAACCTTATTGCTTTTGGGCTCTGGGGTCGGGACCTGTAATATTCATCAAGCCACCGATCTTGCCACAGTCGTGCTTGTGTTGTGCAAATGCTGCTTTGTGTTGCTGCAGGACTTCCCTAACGTGTTTGTCCTGACTAATGGCTCGAGGGTCGAACCAGAAGTCTCCTACTGCGCTGATCATATTTTCATACTCTCCAACTGTGAGCGTGGCGGGAGCTCGTGCTGCCTTTGCCATTCTCCATACACATTTATTTACCGGATCAAATGATAGGTTGTGGGAGCTCATGAAATCAATTCCTAAGATGTGTTCGGCTGTCTGGGGTAGATCGACCAGAACTACGGGGTGTTTTGTTTTAATGTTCCCTATCTCGATTGCTACAGGGGCTGTGATGTGTCCCTGCTGTAAATGACCTGAAAGACCGCTGAGTGTAATGGTGTCTGTTGTGGGCCATTTGTCTCGCTGAAACATCATGGAGGAATTGAGCGTGGTGCGGGACCCTCCTGTGTCCCAAAGGAATTCGGGGTGTCCCCGGACTGTGCCTGCCACTACCGGTCTACCGGACTTGTCCCAAAGGGTGTCGCAGACCCAAGTTGGGGAGCCCGAACACCGTCAGTCGGTGCCGTTCATATCTGCGTTCTCAGAACGGGCGCTAATGCTGTGGATTGGCTTTGCCCTATTATTTAGGGTGCCTGTCTGTTGGTTTCTCTGCTGCTTCTGGGGTGCATTGCACTCACGTGCATAGTGTCCTAATTGTAACACTCCTGGGATTTGGGTTGCTGTGGGCTGTTCCTGCCCTCATTTACCTATGCGGGGTTCTGGTGCGTCCTAACTGGATGCATGTCTGCCTGTTCTTCCTTTGTTTTAACAAATGCGGTTTTTCCTTGGATGGTCTGTTCCCAAGTGCGGGACAATCTTTTCAAAACCCATTTCTCATTGTGGGCCTCGTGTGAGGGGTCGTAATTTGCGCAAGCTCTCTGTCCTGCCTCTGTCGCATGAGAGACTAGGATGCGAGTCCATTTGGCCATATTATCTGGGGCAAATAGGCACGGGCTAATTCTCCGAATGCTGCAGTAAAATGTATCCACAAGCGTCCTGCAAACGCTGTGGGATGCTCTGTCTTCTTTTGCGTACACTTGTTTAGGCCTTCTACAGGGTCTCCTTTGTTATAGCCGATCGCATCTAGGATCGCTGTGTGCATTTCTTGGAGTGTGCCTCCTCCTACATTCTGTGGGTCGTGAAGGGCTGCCACGACTGAAGGGTCAAGGCTTAAAACTGTGAGCTTCACTTGCTCTTTTTCATCCAGGCCGTACATGGTCGCCTGCTGTTTTACTCTAGCAAAGAACTGGTGGGAGTCTGATGGGAGTAGGAACGGTGTAATTTTATCACACACGTCTCTTAATTGGGTGACGGTTAACGGGGTAGTGTGTAGGAAATCTGAGTTTCCTTCTGCTGCAGCCCAACAGTGTGTGGTTACAGGGTTCATAGGGGTGTGTTCTGCTTGTGCAGTCGGGGGTTGGGGTGCTTTTCGTTTCTGGGTTTTTTCCTGTGTACATGTCCCATGTACATATCTATGGGCAGTCTCATTTAACTCCTGCCAATCGGGGCCGTTTTCCTGGTCTAACTGGGGTCCAAACATACTCTGAAACCCATTCTGAAGAGAAAGCAGAGATTGCAATTCTGCAATTTGCTTCCGGCACTTTGCGTGATCTACCGAGCTCTGCCTTTGTTCCGTTGTGGAAGTGTGGAGTGCTCGTAGGGCTGCTTTTAAGTCGTTGCACTGTTTCTGCAACTGCTCGACCTGTTGTTAGGTTTCCTGTCTTACCAACACCGTGCGTTGCTTGTCCTGGTAGGCTTTGTCATATTGGGACTGAAAGCTGCTCAAATGGGCGAGACAAGACTGGTGTGTCCGCTTGGCATCCTCCATCTCCTTGTCCCTTGCCGCTAACTGCTCTCTCAGTTCCTTGTTCTCTCTCTCATATCCGTTCACTTCTCCTTCACTACTCTTGTCTCCTCAATCTCTCTACGGAGCATCCTCACGACCTCCTCTGTGCCTCGCAATTATGCCAAGCAGGACACGATTGCCATTGGCTTGCGAGCTTTCCCTAAGCTCTTCTTATGGATCTCTGTCAGGTCCTCCCACCAAGTATACCCTATACTCCCGAGACCTGTCTCATCATTGGCGCAGAACTCACTCCAAAGGGGCCATCCTTTCCCTTTGAGATATTTTCTGATCTCTTCTTCCCATACGGGACACTGTCCTACTCTACTGGTCGCTGCGACCTCGAATTCTTGGGGGTTCATAAGGCGTTCCATTGCCTTCATTGCCATTTTTCTCTATCTATGGCGTCTCTACCGAATTTGGAACAGGGGGTGATAAAGTGGTGATGTTAACACTGGTACGGCTTACGCTAATTTCCGGCCTACAAAACCCCCGACAGTTTTACGCAACAGAATCTCTCAGGTTTACCTTATATCCCTGTTAGTACGCATGCGTTAACACACTTCCGAATCTTGGAGGTTTGATCAGTATCGTTCTTACACTTTTTTCTGTTTCCAATTGGATTCCAATTCAAATTTGGGTTCTCTCGTTTGGGTTCTCTCGGAGTGACTAGGCCACTTATAGGTCGAGTCCCGTCAGATTTTGCCAGTAAATGTTGCTCTCTTTGGTTGTTTCTAAATATGGCGGTCAATAGGTCGCCTTCCTTAATTCTAATTACGTTTGCTTTAGAGTCGCCAGATATCTTTCGATACCGCCACAAGGTTCAAACCCGAATACTGATCAAAGAGTCGGTACACCAGTTAGTTAGTTCAAAGTCAATACTATTTATTTACACACACAGCAATATTTACTCATACATAAAATACTACAGACTAAACTATCACTACTGCTAAAGCCTATACTTAGCTTTGGGCACCCATTCAGTCAGAGGAACAATGGCCGTTGTTTGGTTCTGAGGCTGCTGGGGTCGAAGTGGTAGAGGGGCACAGCTAAGGTCGTCCGCCTGGTAGCGAGCGTTGACCTTGGACTTACTTGCTTCTGGTGTAGCTGGTGGACGGGTCTCTCCGCTGTGAGAGCCAAGTCCAAGAGAGCGATTCTCTCTTGGGGCCGCCTTCTTATACCCGAAGGGGGCTTTGCGCGCTTTTGGGCGGGCCTTGAACTTGGCCCCAATCAATTGGGCCATTTCTTGATCATTCGCATTGATCCTGACCAATAAAGGGGTGGGCGTCCTGATGGCTGGGCATATCCTAGGTGGCCGTTGGCCGGCTTTATTTTCTGCTTTCGATTTGGGAACTGGCGCCGCGAGGTCTGGGGCCAGTTCGGTTACTTAAGTATCTTCCTTTGTTCCCGGAGTTGGGCCATCCATATGCTAATGGGCCTACAGTTTCGGCCTCGTCTGGATGTTGTTTCTCCAATATGCAGACAGGCTTTGTGCCTGCCTGCTTTCTTAGCATTGTCCATATTTCCCTGCAATCTTTGCAAATGTCCATTTTGTATTCTGGAAGCGGCCATCCCAGATGGCTACAAGTCACATGGCATCAGGTTAAACGTGAGCTACACTGGTGGAGAAGGTAGTCAAGAAGGCATATGGCATGCTTGCCTTCATTGACCGGGGCATTGAGTATAAAAATTGGCAAGTCATGTTGCAGCTGTATAGAACCTTAGTTAGGCCACACTTGGAGTATAGTGTTCAATTCTGGTCGCCACACTACCAGAAGGATGTGGGGGGAGCCCGTACTTCTTCTCCAGCTCACCCAAGCTCGCGAACTTCCCATCCACAAACTTGCGTATCCCTGTCCTGTGCCACCCCGAAAACCCTCCACCTGTTCTTCCTGGGGCGAACCGGTGGTTTCCCCCGTAATGGGGTCCACGCCGAGACCCCAACTTCCCCCCCTGTGCCGCCTCCACTGCCCCCAAATTTTGAGGGCCGCCACCACCACCGGGCTCGTGGTATACCTCCTTGGAGGGAGCGGCAGCGGTGCCGTTGCCAGCGCCCCCAGACTCGTACCCACACAGGACGCCGTCTCCAGTCTCTTCCATGCAGCCCCCTCCCCCTCCATCACCCACTTGCGCACCATCGTCGCATTGGCGGCCCAGTAGTACCCACAGAGGTTGGGCAGCGCCAGCCCCCCCTATCTCTACTCCGCTCCAGGAACACCCTTCTCACCCTCTGAGTCCCTCGCGCCCACACAAACCCCATTATATTCCTGTTAACCCGCCTGAAGAAAGCCTTCGGGATAAACATGGGGAGGCACTGGAACAGGAACAAAAACCTTGGGAACACCGTCATTTTGATTGACTGCACCCTACCCACCAATGACAGCGGCAACGCGTCCCACCTCTTGAACTCCTCCTCCATTTGCTCCACCAGCCTTGTAAAGTTAAGCCTATGCAGGGCCCCCAGCTCCTGGCCACCTGGACCCCCAAATATCTGAAGCTCCTCTCCACCCTTTTTAGTGGGAGCTCGCCAATCCCCCTCTCCTGGTCCCCGAGCTGAACTACGAACAGCTTGCTCTTCCCCATATTGAGCTTGTACCCCGAAAAGTCCCCGAATTCCCTAAAGATCCTCATTACCTCTGGCATTCCTCCCATCGGGTCTGCCACATGCAGCAGCAGGTCGTCCGCACAAAGCGACACCCTGTGCTCCTCCCCACCCTGCACCAACCCCCTCCAGTTCCTCGACTCTCTCAGTGCCATAGCCAGGGGTTCAATCGCCAGTGCGAAGAGCAGGGGGGACAGGGGACACCCCTGTCTCGTCCCTCGGTGCAACCGAAAGTACTCGGACCTCCTCCTATTTGTGGCCACACTCGCCATCGGGACCTCGTACAACAGCCTAACCCACCTGACAAACCCCTCCCAAAACCCGAAGCTCTTCAGCACCTCCCACAGGTACCCCCACTCCACCCTATTGAAGGCTTTCTCAGCGTCCATCGCCACCACTATCTCCGCCTCCCCCTCCCTCGCCGGCATCATGATAACATTCGAAAGCCTCCGCACATTCGCGTTCAACTGTCTCCCCTTCACAGACCCCGTCTGGTCTTCATGGGTGATCTGCGACACCCAATCCTCAATCCTCGTGGCTAAGACCTTCGCCAGCACCTTGGCATCTACATTTAGCAAGGAAATAGGTCTGTAAGACCCACATTGCAGGGGATCCTTGTCCCGCTTCAGGATCAAGGAGATCAGTGCCCGGGACATCGTCGGGGGTAAAGCCCCCCCCCTCCCTTGCCTCATTAAAGGTCCTAACTAACAGCGGGCCCACCAGGTCCATATTTTTATAGAACTCGGCCGGGAAACCGTCCGGCCCCGGTGCCTTCCCCGCCTGCATGCTTCCTATCGCTTTGATCAGTTCCTCCAGCCCAATCGGGGCCCCCAGTCCCGCCACCAGTCCCTCTTCCACCTTTGGAAACCTCAATAGTCCAAGAAACGGCCCATCCCTCCCTCCTCCCGTGGGGGCTCGGATCGGTACAATTCCTCGTAGAAGTCCCTGAAGACCCCATTGATGCCAACCCCACTCCGCACCACGCTCCCTCCCCTGTCCTTAACTCCCCCGATCTCCCTAGCTGCGTCCCGCTTCCGAAGCTGATGCGCCAGCATCCGGCTTGCCTTTTCCCCATACTCATAGAC
This sequence comes from Scyliorhinus torazame, assembly GCF_047496885.1. Taxonomy (NCBI): domain Eukaryota; kingdom Metazoa; phylum Chordata; class Chondrichthyes; order Carcharhiniformes; family Scyliorhinidae; genus Scyliorhinus; species Scyliorhinus torazame. Next base: position 149,999,142 of record NC_092717.1, on the reverse strand, counting down.
CGCCCCCTGGGCCTTCCTCCACTGCACCTCCGCCTTCCTGGTGGTCACCAGGTCGAATTCGGCCTGGAGGCTGCGCCTCTTCCTCAACAATCCTTCCTCAGGCTCTTCCGCGTACCTCCTGTCTACCCTCACCATCTCCCCCACCAGCCTCTCCCTCTCCCCCCGCTCCTTGTGGGTCCGAATGGAGATCAGCTCTCCCCTCACCACCGCCTTCAGTGCCTCCCATACCATCCCCACTCGGACCGCCCCGTTGTCGTTGGTCTCCAAGTACCTCTCTGTACTTCCTCGGACCTGCTCGCTCACCTCCTCGTCCACCAGCAGCCCAACCTCCAAGCGCCACAGCGGGCGCTGGTCCCTCTCCTCCCCCATCTCCAAGTCCCCCCAATGTGGGGCGTGGTCCGAAATGGCTATTGGCGAATACTCGGTATCCTCTACTCTCGCTATCAGCGCCCTACTCAAAATGAAAAAGTCGATTCGAGAATAAGCCTCATGGACATGTGAGAAGAATGAAAATTCCCTAGCCCCCGGCCTTGCAAATCTCCAAGGGTCCACCCCTCCCATTTGGTGCATAAATCCCCATAGCACTCCAGCCGCCGCCGGCTTCCTACCCGTCCTAGACCTGGAGCGATCCAGTGCCGGATCCAACACCGTGTTAAAGTCTCTCCCCATTATCAGGCCCCCCACTTCCAAGTCTGGGATCCGACCCAACATACGCCGCATAAAACCCGCATCGTCCCAGTTCGGAGCATACACATTGACCAGTACCACCCTCTCTCCCTGCAACTTACCACTTACCATTATGTACCTACCGCTATTATCTGCCACAATGCTCGACGCCTTGAATGACACCTTCTTTCCCACCAAGATCGCCACCCCTCGATTTTTGGCATCTAGCCCCAAGTGAAACACCTGACCTGCCCACCCTTTCTTCGGTCTTACCTGGTCTGCCACCTTCAGGTGTGTCTCCTGGAGCATAACCACATCCGCCTTGAGCCCCTTCAGGTGCGCGAACATGCGGGCCCGCTTAACCGGGCCATTCAGTCCCCTTACATTCCAGGTAATCAGCCGGATCAGGGGGCTACCCGCCCCCTCTCCCCCGCCGACTAGCCATGACCCCTCCTCGCCACCCCCCCCCCCCTTCCGCCTCGACCGATTCTCCTCGAACCGCTCCTGCCATTTCTTGTGGAGGGCCTTGTGCGCCTCCACCTTTACCGCCAGGCCTTAGATCTCGTCCTCATTGTCAGAGATCTTTTGTCGAGCCTCTCGGATCGCCACCCCCTGGGCCGTCTGTGTCTCCAGCAGCTTATCAATAGAAGCCTACATCGGCTCTAGCAGGTCCGTTTTAATCTCTCTGAGGCAGCGCTGGATACCCTCCTGTTGCTCCTCCGCCCACTGCCTCCACGCTGCCTGGTCTCCGCCCGCTGTCATTTTGTCCTTCTTCCCTCCCTTCTTCGGGTCCACCACCACCTTTTTTGTCGCCCCGCTCCTAGTTAAAGCCATATACTGACGGGGAGCTGTTATTAACTCCTTCCCACACCGGGAAACGTCGAAAAAGTGCCGTTGGGGGCCCTGAAAAGAGCCCAAAAGTCAGTTTTTGCAGGAGCCGCCGAATGTGCGACTTAGCTCTGCATAGCCGCAACCGGAAGTCTCGAGAGGGAATCCTTTTGGCAGTGTTCGCTTCACCAATCTGCCCCAAAATGTCTGTGGAAACTCCTGAAAAAGGTCTGAGAGTCCGTTCCAGACGGGAGCTGCCGAATGCGCGACCTACTCCTCCATGGCCGCCACCGGAAGCCTCTTCCTTACTTCTTCAATGGCCTTTGTGTGATCTTTTCACAGTTGTTCCCTCTGCTGCTAGAATTCACCTTTAATAAAGGCCCTCAAGTCAGCTTGAAGCCTTTAAGCTTGCCCTTCCCCCGCCTGCATGCTGGAAGAGGCTTTTGTCTTTCCAGCCAAATCTTTTACTGTTTCTGCCGGGTCTGGTAACCAAGAAACATACCATTCCTGGGGGACACTGTCGGGGGAATGTTGCAGTCTTCTTCCCACACTGGGAAATGTCGAAAAAATTCCGTTGGGAGCCCTGTAAAGAGCCCAAAAGTCCGTTCCAAGCGAGAGCTGCCGAACATGCGACTTAGCTCTGCATAGCAGCACCCGGAAGTCCTTCTGCCGTTTCTTATTAGGATACTGTATTTGTTTGGTTCATAATCTCTTTAAAAGAGGATAATTTAGGCGGTGCTATGTAATGCTCTTGTAATAAGTAGAGAGTAAGGATAGTGATCTGCTTTGCTTTTGATTTTGTTTCTCCAGATGTTGGGCAAATCTTGATTCTGAGGTAGCATGAGGTCCATTTACAGTAATGACTTTTGGTCCTGAACTTGAGAACATGCTTGAAAACTCCCCAAACTGTACGCTAATTTAAAAGGTTGTCTTTCTACTCTCCTCGAGGCCAATTGTCACTTTTGAATTGGTTTCCAGAAATGGAACAAGGGTGCTGTGGGCTGCTTTTCCTCACTGTCTACTCCATTTAGGCAATTCGTCTATTTTTGCTGGCCAGTTGATGATTGCGAAAGTAACAGATAAATTTGACATACCGAACTCCATTTAAAAATGTGGAAGTAAATTAATGTGCCCTGCTCTTATAGTTTCAACATTTATTCTAGAAGGCCGAAGAGTCTAATTGTCAGTGATTTTAGATATCTCTTGTCAGGAACTTGGACCAGAAAGCAAAATTCTGTGGCATTTAAATATGTCGCATGTGTGAACATTTCCACTTTTAAAAAACTGGCAGGCGGAAGAGCTCTGGTGGACCCTCGGACTCTTTTGTACTGTTTGTGATTATTTGCTGGAGTTACTCATCCTATCAAGTCTGTAACCTCTGTGCTGTGGGTTTGCAGCAGCTGTATCCGAGAAAGGAAAGTAGGCCATTGTTAAGAAAGTCAAATACTTACCTTGGAGAAAGGAAACTCCAATTCTCAGCAGATCTCTGGCCTCCTGTGCATGTGAAGCTGGTGTCTTTTTACTGTCTTTAGGTCCGGACCCAACCCTGCGCATCTGCGCAGAAAGAAAATGGCACAAAATGCAGGTCAGGATACCTGAACCAGAGAGCCGTTACGTGGAAGGTATCCCATGGATCAGGACCTGGAGAGGTCTCACATAAAGTCCCAGGCAGGGATAAAGACAGGGATCAGAAGAGGTCCCAGAAGTCAAGTTAAAACAAAGGAACAAAGCAATAGGCTCCAAATTATAGGGAGAGCTGTAAGGAGAAAAATTGAAATGAAGCAGGCTTGAGAGAAGCACTGAAGATCTAAGGAGACAGCCAAAAGGTTGCTGACTCCTTATTGCAGGATTTTTTGAGCAGTATTATTTTGCTTGCATGGCTAAGGATCTGAAATTGTGCATGGAAGGCGAGGTTTGAGAGTACTCGAGATCCGGAGGAAAACGATCCCAAAAGGTGAAATTGAAACCCTATGAAGTGCGCCGTTTTTGCAGCCATTCAAGTGGGAGCGATGTTTGAAGAGAATTCTAAGGCGCGTTCTTAAAATGTGAAGATTGCAAACCCTCGTGAGAAAGACAAAGTGTGACGTACATCTGGGTGGGTTGTTGAGAAATCCATGTAATCTGCTTTGGTCTCATCTGTCATTTACTTTTGAGTGTGGTATGTCTGACCACAGTTTGCCTGTTATTTCACATGTACCTCCTACTTCTTCCAAATGTTAGAATATAAGATACTTTGTCTTAATTTTTATGTTGGAAAATATATTGCTGTGGTAAAGGAATAGAGTGAATTGAATCATTTTCTTGTGTTGGTATTAAGTAGAACCTTTTTGTCTGGTGTAATATAGTTATTTTTGTTCAATAAATGTTTCATTTTTTTGTATTATAGTACATCAGCCTCCTGTGAATTTGGCCAGTAAATTTTCTCCAAAGTCTCCAAAAGAAAAGCAAAGTTAGGATCTATCCAGCCAGGTTTCACCCTGGGATCTGACTTGCTCACTATTAACATCAGCTGAGATCATAGCACTGTTCAGTCCTTCAAGCCCGTTTCACTGTTCAGTTAAATCATGCCGTAATATCACCTACCTACTTACTTCCATAACCATTTAACCATACCTAAGAATTTGTGGAACTTAGATTTGTGATAATCTTTGTAAAATTAATGGCAAATATGCGCAGATCCTGTTTCTGGGCCTATTGCCTGTTTATGACTGTAGAATGTTTGAGGAAAGTTCTGAGTGAAGCCCAGAAATTCCCTACACCCACCTTGGGTGGCAACATATAACAATATCAGCAACTGAAGCTGCAATGCTGTTTGTAAGTAAGCTTTAAAAATATTATAATATACCTTTCCCTCTCTGCTTCTTGTTCCCTGATCAAATGTATTTGAAATAACTTGTTTCATGTGTCAGCCTGCTTAGGAATGTTACTGTGGCAGTGTGGGCTAGAGATATGGCAGGGCGTTATGCAAACATACTTTAGCATTGTCTTTAATAAAAAAGGACTACGGCGTTGTTGATGCTAAATTGTCACAAGTAGCTAATTTATTTTCTCTGAGTGGTATCACTTCTGTAAAAACTGCAACCACTTTCAAATGTACTTAAACTAATTAAAAAGAAGTGTTTAGGTACATGCAGGTTCGGGATTTTGCCAGGAAGGAGATACAGAGCTCCCCAGAGGAACCGGCCTCCACATTGCTGGAGGAGGTGTTGACGACAAGGGGACTGGAGAAGGGGGCAGTGTCAGCGGTGTACGGAGCCATTTTGGAAGAGGATAAGGCACTACTGGAAGGGATCAAAGCAAAGTGGGAGGAAGAGCTGGGAGAGGTTATAGAGGAGGGGGGCTGGTGTGAGGTGCTCCGGAGAGTGAATGCCTCCACCTCATGTGCGAGGTTAGGGCTGATACAGCTGAAGGTGGTATATAGAGCGCACCTCACGAGGGCGAGGGTGAGCCGATTTTTTTTAAGGAGTAGAGGATGTGTGTGAGCGTTGCGGGGGGGGGGGGGGGGGGGGGGGGGGCTCGCGAATCACATTCATATGTTTTGGTTCTGTCCAAAGCTAGGGGAGTACTGGAAGGAGGTGTTTAGGGTAATTTCCAAGGTGGTGCATGTGAAACTGGAACCCACCTCTTCATTCACCTGAGGTAGGAGCTGTGCTCCGAATGCTAGTGATTTGAAACAAATCTGTTGGACTTTAACCTACTGTTGTAAGAGTTCTTACTGAACATTATGAAAGGAATAGATAGGATAGAACCAGGGAGGTTGTTTTCACTGGCGAGTAAAACTAGAACTAGGGGGCATAGTCCTAAATCTGCTCCCACTTATTTTGAGGCTGAGTTGAGGAGGAACTTCTTCACCCAAAGGATTGTGAATCTGTGGAATTCCCTGCCCAGTGAAGCAGTTGAAGCGACCTCGTAAAATGTTTTAAGGCAAAGGTAGATAGATTTTTGAACAGTAAAGGAATAAAAGATTACGGTGAGCTGGAGCTGAGTTCACAAAAAGATCAGCCATGATCGTATTGAATGGTGGAGCAGGCTCGAGGGGCCAGATGGCCTACTCGTGCTCCTAGTTCTTGCGATCTTATGGACAAAGGAACATTGTGATCTCAAGTGGGAAGGCCACTCCATTAGACTGTACCAAGATATGAATGCGGAGTGATATACAAGAATGGAATCAAGTTCGGGATGGTCTATCCAGTTCGTCTCCGTGTAACGTTTGGATGGGGAAAAGACCACTTTTTGACATGCCACAAGATGCAGACTCCTTTCTTCGAAGGCACAAGTTGTGCGCTGATTGATGTGTATTATGGCTTTGTGGACAACAACTTTGTACTTTTATGTCTTTTCATTTTCATTATTTGGGTGGGCTCTTGATGCCTTTGGTTAGATTTGAGAGTTCTCTACTGTTTGTTTTTACATCAACTATTGTTCCCATTTTCTTTTCATTGTCGTCATTGGACGTGAATTTAGCCGCTAATAACAATAATCACTTATTGTCACATGTAGGCTTCAATGAAGTTACTGTAAAGATCCCCTAGTCGCCACATTCCGGCGCCTGTTCGGGGAGGCCGGTCCGGGAATTGAACTCGCGCTGCTGGCCTTGTTCTGCATTACAAGCCAGCTGTTTATCCCACTGTGCTAAACCAGTTGGAAGCCTCCCTGCTAACAAGTTAATGAGAGTGGTTTTAGAAGGGTTATGCAGCTCATTATAATAGTTTTCAAAAATGAGCTCACAGCTTGTGTTTAGTTTTATTTTGCTAAGATAAATTATTGTTTGTTTCTTATTTCATTATGGCGTTTTTGGGGTGGGGGATGAGGTGGGTTTTAGTGGATGTTTGCTCATGGTGTCTGCTGGTTTCCCTTTGTCGAGTCATCTGACTTGGCTCGGTGGCCATCTTGGGTGGATCATTTCGCTGTTATCTTTTCAATGTCCCTTGTTTGATTTCTCTCATTGGAAATGTCTGACCGAATTAAGGGGAGGTGGGAGACCTCCAATCCGCTTGGGCACCTGGAATTTTAGGAGGTTGAATGGTCCAGTAAAATGAGCGAGGGCATTCACTTATCTTAAGAGCCTAAACTCTGATATTGTTTTCCTGCAGGAAACTCAGTTGCGTATCAAGGATCAGACAAGGTTAAGCAAGGGTTGTGTTGTGCAGGTTTTTCATTCCAATTTCCATGGCAGGAGCAGGGGTACAGCAATTTTAATTAATAAGAGAGTTCAATTCTCTTCTCAGATAATCAAAGAATCCCTACAGTGAAGAAGGAGACCATTTGTCCCATTGAGTCTGCACAGACCCTCTGAAAGAGCACCGTACCTCGGCCCATAGCCCTACTCATTCCCCGTAACCCCACCCAACCATTGGGCACTAAGGGACAATTTAGAATGGCCAATCCACCTAACCTGCACGTCTTTGGACTGTGGGAGGAAACCGGAACACCCAGAGGAAATCCACGCAGACACGGGGAGAATGTGCAAACTCCACGCAGACGTCCCCCTAGGCTGGAATCAAACCAGGGTCCCTGGTGCTGTGAGGTAGCAATGTCAACCCATTGTGCCACCGCGCAACCTCAGATTGGTTTTGTAAGAATATTTAAGTTAATTATGTGTTTTTATTTTATATTTGTTTGTAATTTCTTGCACTTTTGCATTCTCGTTGGCTGTTTGTTGTTTTGTTGTTAAGTAAAACTTCAATAAACATAATTTAAAAAACATATAAAACATGAACTAGCTTTTCACAACATCCAACTGCAAAAGTGAAACAGGCTAGTAGTAAAGAATTGAATCCTAACCCTAATATACAATAAACGTAAGAATGAAATGTGTTATCTATGTTTCTCTGTTTTTTTCTCTCACACTTCTTGTACTTTCCTCTATAATTAATGTTGTATATTAACCAGGGCCATAAAACTGCCATGCATATTTCTAATCATATAATCTGCTTTAGATAGGTTAAAGATTGAAACAAACTGAATAATTTATCAATTAATGTTCTATTAAGTAGGTAGAAAATTCAATACGTGAAAAAATTATGAAATGTGGAAAATTAATTTGATCCATCAATCTTATTTCTCTAAATGAATTTGTGCTGTAGACAGCCTTTATGGACAAGAGTTCTTGAGGTCCAGTTGCTGAAGCGTAACTTTGTTCACCATGATGTTAAGCTACAGTTTTTTTACAATTTTCCAAGACATCAGCCTTGATTCCTCTCTTTTCAGCAATTTAGAATAAATTAAAATAATAGTCCAGATTTTGCAGTCAAACATTTGGTGATCTCTGTGGATTTCTTCTCTTCCATCGTTAATTTGTCTTCCAGTCAAGGAAATCTTCAGGCATCCAGCAATAGTCATCTCATAAAACAGGATAAGGAGCCAATCATATTGAGAATTCTCATACAAATGGGAAGTTAAAAGTACTGATTACACTTTTAAATATAATTTTACAGAGAGCGTAATAAAGTTTGGGATGTACACATGGGATTAAGGTCGAAGATTAAATATAAACTTTTAAGAAAATTATTTTTTAAATGGATTTTTGGATCATAAAGGAGGAATTTGCTATTCCACAAACATGAATTTAATTTTTCAGCCTAGTGAGGTTGTTCAGCAGTAATTTTGAACCTAGCACACCTCATTCAACAAGATGTTATGTTTTCAAGAATTTTTACAGTGTGACTAATAGTGTCAAAAGTACAAATTCTTGTCAATTCCAAATTTCTGCTCGATTCCAGTCTGTGGGTGTTTCAACAGCCGCCACTATGGATAAGCATAGAATCTTTGACAGCAACTTCAGGATTTTCACTTTTAACTGCACATATGCAGACTCCAAAAGTTGCCATCAGTTTCTGAACAGTAATGATGGTGAGCACTGTCACTCCTAACAAAAAAATCTGCCATTATGTTTAGGTTGCCACTTATAAGATTAGTGGCTGCAGTTTATGTTTTACAGAAACTTCAGTTTGCCTGCCCAGGATAATATTCAAACATATGCACAGAGCTCCTTTCTCCACTGTTAGGTTTTAAGTTAGACAGCCTATAAGGTTCTCAATGCTTAAACATTTTAAATTAATTGCTGTTAGACTAAAGGTGCCCAGAAGCGCCCTCAAACACTTTTACATTAGGTTTGACACTGTCTGTGCAGCACAGTGGCACAGTGGTTAGCACTGCTGCCTCACAGCATCAGCGTTCGATTCCATCCTTGGATTACTATGTGGAGTTTGCACCTTCTTCAGGTGCCTGTGTTTGTTTTCTCCCAGTGCACCAATTTCCTCCCACAGTCCAAAGATGTGCAGGTTAAGGTGGATTGGTCATGATCAATGAGTTAAGGGGATAGATGGAGGAGTGGACCTAAGTAGAGTACTCTTTCAGAGCAGACCCAATGAGCCAAGTGACCCCCCACTTCACTGTAGGGATTCTGTGGAGTATTGAAATTATGCTCTACACAGAAACGTGCATTCTTTGCACCTTGTGCCGAAGGGACCTCTACTGGTTAACACTAAGTTTAATATAAGAAATGGAACCTGCTTTGAAATAGCTCCAAAATTGTTTAATCACACTTTAAATACATTTAGTGGTTGCTCATGTCACAGGTATCGAGGCTAAGCAAAGAAGAAGTTTGAGTCTCTTTTTATTTCAAAATCCTGCTCCATTGTTCTGAGTCCAGTTTACTAGCTTCTATTTTACTTGCTATTATATAATCAGATTTCTATCATAACCTTTCAATTTTTTATTTTGTAACGGGTGAAGATTGCCCTCGTAATTCCATAGGACGGAAAATTATATTTGGTACTCCTATTTCACAGTACTTATGTTTGGAGATGATCATTGCATTCTGCATAAATACTATTTGTTCTTTTTTTGGTGTGACAACAATCAGGCAATTCAAAGATTATTTTACACAACCAAAATTGAGCCCTAACATTTATTTTGATCAATACATCAGTTTAGATTAGTCACGCAATGTTCAATATTCAGTCTAATCATTTTTTAACATTCAATGTAATGCCTGTCATAAAGTACTAGAAGTAAACACTTTTTAAAATATTGTTTTTGTGTAAATTGCTAACAATCTGCAGTCATTTAAAAAAAAAAACTTTTTTTTTTGCAGGATAGTTTGGATGCCTTAATTTATGATTTGGACTTCCCAGCCTTAAGAAAAAACAAGAATATTGACAACTTCATAAATCGATGTGAGTATTGTAGAATGTACAAATATTCAGAAATATTTAAAATTAACAATTTTGAAACGAAGATCATGAATATAATTGTAAATAAGAAGATAGAATCCTGGATTCAATAAAGCCAATATTTCTAATATATGGTAGAAGTCATTTTTCTATGCATTAGTATTCTCCTATGTTCTACTGCACTGTTGTTAAACTTCTACATAGTAAAAGTTGTGAATTTCTACAGACAGTGTCAAGTTAATAGTTACTGCGATTGTCTGAAAAGAAAAACATGAATAGTTTAATTTGTATAACTTCTTTCTGGAAGAAATCTAAAAGCATAGAACCTTTTTTTTGTCAGAGCAAGGTATTTCGCCATGCGACCTGTTAACTGGACTTTCCCTTCACCCTCATCCTGCATTCTTTGTCCTGCATGTTGCTGAAATGGCACACTGAGGCAAGGGCAGTGGGGTGAATACAGATTTAACAGTCCACCTTCTTAACCAATGAGATTTAAGGATTTAGAAAAAATCAAAAAAGAAGGAAAAAAAGTGAATTAGAGTTGAGATCAAAGTACTGTAGATGATGGAAATATGAAATAAAAACACAATGCTGGAAATAGGTCTGCCACCATATGCGGATAGAGAAACAGAATTAATCTTTCAGGTTACTACTTACTCTTTGTCAGAACCAAGAGTGCATTTTTTTCATCCTTTAACTTTGCTGCTCTTTAAAGAACGAGCTGGCAATGAACTGCTGATGACTGCGTTTCTGGAAGATGGTTGCAACACTGAAACTTGGAGGCTATTTTACCTGTATCATGTAGCACAGTCCACTTAACAAAAAAAACTTGTTTAGATTATACTAGTTTAAGTTACAATACCCTTTTATTTCATCTTTATGACTGATGGTGCTTAACTAGGTTTAATTAACTGCGTAAGTATAGTGAATGGATTCTTGTTTACATCTACAAATGATCAGTTAATAGGTATGCTGCTTTTAGTATTAAATGTACAAATATGACTGGAACCAACAGCATTAGACCACCACAGACAAAAATAATTTATTGTATAGAAAAGTTGCTGATAGATGCATTTTACAGTTGGCTATTGCATAATAAACTGAGACCTTGAGAAGTCTTTGAAAAGATCATACTTATTTTTGGGAAAGGACAAAATGGTTATTTTCTAATTTACTTACTACTGAGGATCAGCCAGTCCTAGAATTGTACATGGATATGTATGCAAATCCCTGTGGGAATTTTTCAGATTTATTTTCCATAAAATTTGCCAAGGGATAAAAATCTGTTTCCAGAGGCTAAGCTGGTTATTGGTGCAAAATAAAATTGATTGGAATACTGTTGAGAGCAATGCCATTTGAGGGGAAGGGTGAAACGTATACATGTTGATCTCAATTTGAATTAATTTTGTCAGTACTGATCGAAACCATTTTAGAAAACTTCTATAATTAGACCTGATTGACTTTAGTTTAGATGTTGGAGTATTTGGCTGGGTTTCCCCGTGCCTTTTCCATTATTTTATATTTCACAGTTACATATTTTACTTTTTCTTTCCTTTAGGGTCTGCATCATATATTTTAAGTTTAGAAAAATGAGAAGTGGTCTTATTGAAACGTAAAGATTCTGGGGGGTCTTGATAATGCTAGAGAGAATGTTTCCCCTTATGGGGAATCGCGAATTATGGGGCACTGCTTTAAAATAAGGTGTCTCCTCGATGGAGATAGAACATATAGTGCAGAAGCAGGCCATTCGGCTCATCGGGTTGGCACCGACCCACGTAAGCCCTCACTTCCACCCTATCCCCGTAACCCAGTAACCCCTCCTATTTTGGTCACTAAGGGCAATTTATCATGGCCAATCCACCTAACCTGCACATCTTTGGACTGTGGGAAGAAACCTGAGCACCCGGAGGAAACCCACGCAGACACGGGGAGAAAGTGCAGACTCCGCACAGGCAGTGACCCAGCGGGGAATCGAACCTGGGACCCTGGTGCTGTGAAGTCACAGTGCTATCCACTTGTGCCTCCGTGCTGGCCTGATGAGGAGGAATTTCTTCTCTCAGAGGGTCGGGTCATTGAATGTATTCAAAGTTGGGTTAGACAGACTTTTAATAGGCAAGGGAGTTGAGGATTAGTGGGGACCGGTGGGAAAGTGGGGTTCAGCCACATCAGATCAGCCATGATCTAATTGACTGGCAGAAGAGATGCAAGGATCCGAATGGCCTACGTCTCCTATTTCTTATGTTCCTATGACATGTTTGTGGCTTTTACATTTGACAAATTTAATGTGGAGATTTTTAAGTTAATATTTAACAAGTTTTGAGAGTTGGAATGTTTAAGCTTGTAAATTTGTGGTATTAGAAACTGCACAATTTTTAATGTACTTATTGAAACCTCATTCCTTCAGGATGCCACATTGGGTAGTTCTTTTTGTTGAAAATATTGTTATTAGTTTTTATCATTTTATACAAAATATACAAAGTCACAATCAAAACAACAAACCATGTCTCAACACCCTTAACAAACCACAACTGACCAAAAACAACCACCCGCCCCACTACCCAATAGAACCCCCCCACCCCAGTAACAGCTAACAGTGACCAGATCCTTAAAATCCAATATAAACGGATGCCATCTTCGATAGAACCTATCAATCACTCCCCTCACTGTGAACCTAACCTTCCCGAGATACAAGAGCTCCATTAAATCATCCGGTCATGCTGTGGCACTGGGCAGTGCCGCCTGTGTGCACCTCAGCAGGATCCATCGCCGGGCCAGCTATGAATCAAAAGTCAAAGCGTCCGCCATCACCCTCACCCTCAGTTCCGGCTGGTCTCGTAACCCAAATATCGGTACTAATGGACAGGGCTCCAAATTCACATTTAAAATTGCGAATATGGTGTCATAAAAGGCCCCCAAAAACCCAACAGCCTGGGACAGGACCAGAATATGTGCGCATGGTTCAAAGCCCCCTTGAGCACCGCTCTCGCCTATCTTCGACCCCTTCAAAAAAGCGACTCATTCTGGACTTGGTGAGATGTGCTGTGAACACCACCATGAGTTGTATCAAACTTAACCTTGCACAGGATGACGTAGAGTTCTCCTTATGGGGAGATTTACTCCGCGCCACCTCCTCCAAAATGGGACCCAGCTCCTCCTCCCACCTGGCCTTCACCTCCTCCACCGAAACCTGCCCTTCCCTATAATCCGTCCATATAACCCGGATGTGCTGCCTTCCTCCAATCTTGCACATTAAACAATTCTCTCCAGCAAAGTGGATGGCGGCGCCACTAGGAATGTCGGAAATGCTCGCCTGACCTAATGATGCACCTGAAAGTACCTGAACATATCCATCCTGCCAAGGCCTACCTTCTCCCTCAGCTCCTCCCAAGCAGTAAACTGACCCTCCAAAATTAAGTCCTTTAACCGCTTCCGCCCTTGGCTTTCCACCCTCCAATTGTGGAATAAATTTTCCCTGGCTGAAACAACCCCCCCCCCCCCCCCCCCCCAAAAAAAACTTGAAATGCTGGCACCACATCTTCAGGGTAGAGATTACCACTGGTTCGATGAATGCTTTGCTGGTGGGAACATCAGCACAGCTGTCACCAACGCCTCCAGGCACAACCTCTTACTTGACCCCGACTCGATCCAAACCAACCCAATACCTTCTGGGGTTTGGCCGCCCAATAGTAAAACAACAGGTTCTGCAGCGCCAGACCCCACCACCTGCCCCTCCGTCTGCAAAAGCCCCCTCCGAATCCGAGGTGGCCGCCCCACTCATAACCCCGTTATGAGTCGCTCCAGACCCTGAAAGAATGCTTTCGGCAGAAAGACCTGAAGGCATTGAAACAACAACACGAATCATGGCAAGATATTCGTCTTAATCGCCTGCACCCAGCCCGCCAGAGACAATGGAAGGCTGTCCTCACCCCGCTTGCCAAACTAGTTAAGTTCAGCTTGTGAAGTCATGCCCAGTCTCATGCCACCTGAACCCCCAAATACATTCAACTTATACCCCGCAGATGAAGCGAACTGAACTTCTCCAATAGCCCTGTAATATTACCCATCACCGTCCCCTGGTCCCTTACATACAACAAAATTCATCAACATACAATGATACCTCAACAATCCCCCTCCATTTGTCCACGGTCCTCAAAGCAATTGCCAACAGCTCAGTCACCAATGCAAATAACAACAGGGACATAGGACAACCCTGCCTGGTCCCCCAAAAAGCCTAAATGGCCCCAAATTAGTGGTTTTAGTTTGCACCCTAGCCGACGGTGCCTCATACAACAACCGCACTCACGGCACAAACCCAGGCACAAATACAAACTTCTCTAGAACCATAAACAAGTATCTCCATTCAACCCTATCAAAGGCTTTTCCGCGTCCAACTACACAATTATTTCTGGCTCTAGCTCTGGCCCCACCGCCGGCAAGAACCACGTTGAGTAACTGCCTCACATTAGATGACAACTTCCTGCTATTTACAAAGCATGTTTGGTCCTCTCCCACAACCTGCAGGAGGCATGGCTCTAACCTTAATAACAAAACATTAGCTAGAAGTTTTGAGTCCACATTCAGCAGAAAAATCAGCCTATTCGACCCAGATGCCATGGTATCCTTATCCTTCTTCAGCATCTTCGGAAGGGAGCTCGGCGACAGTGAATAATTATACATCCCCAGCATCAATCGGGCCAGCTAATCCACAAACCTCTTATAAAATTCTACCGGGAACCCATCTGACCCGGGTGCTTTCCCAGACTGCTCCTTCTCAAAATTGTGTGGCTGTCTCCGATGGCGCTTGCAATTCTTCCTGCTAATCCTCCACTACCTGAGGAAAGTTGAGCACACCTTGTGCACCGGGGGAAAAAACAAAAACTCCATGGGCGGGATTCTCCAATAATGTCCCCACTCCAGCTTCAAAACGCCAGCGTTTCACTCTGGACTTTCTTGAAGAATGTCCGGAGTGATTCTCCTACCTGAAGGGGGCTAGCAGGTCTCGGGAGTACCCCGGGGCCCTGCACTTCCAATTGGGAGTCCGCGCATGTGCACGGCGGCCGCACCGCACGACATGACGGACTCACAATGCGGAGCTGCCCCGAAAATACAGCCCCCCCCTCCCCCGAGATCGCGTGTGCCCACGGATCGGTGGCCTCCGATTACTAGCCTGGCCGTCCCTGAGACCCCGCCTAGTGAAGGATCCCCCCGCCCCCCCCCCCCCACCAGGGCGGCCGTGTACTGAGTCTGCAGCCGCCACCGACCGTTCCCGACAGGCAAAATGTGGTTAGAACTACGTCGTCGGGAACTTGGCCAGTTTTCGTCGATGAATCGCTGGGGGGGAGGCCTCTGTAACCATCAAACTGCCGTCCCCTCCAGTGTGCCTGTAACCATCAAACTGCAACCCCCACCTGGCCCGCCACCACTGTCCCCGCCTGAAACCAAACCCTCTTATTCACCAGAATCGCCCCCTCCCTTGACCTACTGTCAAACCCCGAATGAAAAACCCGGTTAATCCATGTCTTCAGCAATCTGATCTGGTCCCACACCTGAAGGTGAGTCTCCAGCAGAAGCACCGCATCAAACCCGATTCAGTCTCACCCCCCTTCTCTATTCAGTCATTGGCACGTGATTTAATTCCCGGCTCTCAGGCCCACCTAAGATGGCCACTGGCCCCACCCCTAGGTGCCTGATGCCACGGTCCCCCACTCCCTCCCCCACATCTCTCCACCACCCATACAAACAACTAGGCCCATTGTAACCCACCTAAACAGGCCACAGACTCTCTCCACACTCCACTCCTGTTCGCTAACCTACCTTCTCCTCATTGCTAGCAAAGTGGTCCTCAACCAAAGCCCACCTCCGATACTCCCTCAGCAGCACAACGACCCCATCCCTTCTGGCCCAAACTCCCCACTAACATGCCCAAATCCCACCCTCATTAACAAGCCTCTTTCCCCTCCAAAACACACAGGACCTTTCCCTTACTCTCATTTAACCCCCCCCCCCCCCCCGCCCCCCCCTCCCTCCAAACAAGCCCTAAAACACATAACCCACAAAGGTGCAAATGCAGAACACATGCATCACCCCTTCATATCCAGAGTCCCAAACAGTCCATTTCACAGCGGCCCCAAATTCTCTCTGGTGAAGGCCTCCGCCTGATCCGGCATATCGAAAAGTGATCCTTCAATTCCATGGTGGCCCGCAACCTCGCCGAGTACACCACTCCAAATTGCAAGCCCTTGCTCCAGAAAACACCCTGTTGAAGGCCGCCAGCCTCTTCGCCAGCTCAGTCCCAATGTCCTGGTATATCTGCACCGCGTGCCCGACCCAGTCGATATTCCGAATCTTCTTCGCCTACTCCAAGTCTTACCCCTTCCGTTGGTAATTTTTGGAACGATAATCACCGCTCGTGGCGGCTCATTTGCCCTTGGTTTTTGCCGGAGCACCCGGTGAGCTTTGTCCAATTCCAGATGGGGAAACGCCTGCATCCCCATCAATCAATTGAGAAAACATCTCTGCAAAGTATTGGGTCGACTTTGAGCCCCCCAATCCCTCCAGCATCCCCACCAACCTGACCTGTTCTCCAGATCTTCCGCCTTAAGCCTCAGGCCTTTGTTGCTATCAGCGCAATCGCTTCCCCTTGGTTTAAAAGGCAACATTCATTTGCCTTCCTAATCACTTGCTGTACCTGTGGACTAACTTTTTGTGACTCGTGTACCAGGACATCTAGATCCTTCTGTAGTCTCTCATTTCAAATAATATGCTGCTTGTTTATCTTACTACCAAATATTCTCATATTATACTCCATCCTCCAAAATTTTTGCCTACTCATTTAATTATCTATATACATCTCGAAGCTCTACGTCCTCTTCCCAACTTGATTTCCTACCTATCTTTGTGTCATCTGCATATTTACCTACTGTGCATCTAACTCAATGATGTAGATTGTAAATAATTCAATAATATAGAAATAAACATGAAACCCAGAAAGGGGTGGCACGGTGAGCGGCATGGTGGCACTAATGTTAGCGCTGCTGCCTCACAGTGCCAGGGACCCGGGTTCAATTCTGACCTCGGGTGACTGTCTGTGTGGACTTTACACTTTCTCCCCGTGTCTGCGTGGGTTTCCTCTGGGTACTCCGGTTTCGTCCCACAGTCCAATGATGTGCAGGTTAGGATGCTAAATTGGCCGTAGGTGGGGTTACGGGGTAGTGTGAGCGTTTGGGTCTGGGTAGGGTGCTCTTTCAGAGGGCCAGTGCAGACCTGATGAGCCAATTCGCCGCCTTCTGCACTGTAGGAATTCTATGATTTTATGAAAGGGAGCCTGCCACTCTTGACCAAATGCAGCAACTCAAGAAGACAACTCAGCAGGGCAATTGGGGATATGGAATAAGTGCTGGCCTAGCCAGCGAAGCCCACAGCCCTTGAATGAATAAAAAATCAACGTAACCAGCCCCATGCTACATGCTTGGCTCTCAAAGCCCTATAAAATGGTCCACCAAGTCAGCCATCAATAATTACTGTGAAGTTCAATAATATATTTAGCTAGAAGTATTGGCAATAATTCAGGATAAACATCAGGCCAGGCTAAAACAATCTTAATCCAGACAACTCTGAAAAGTTGTTCTAACATCTGGGACCAGATGATCTTTTTTTAAATTTTACCAATTAAGGGGCAATTTAAGTGGCTAATCCATCAACCCTGCACATTTTTGGGTTGTGGAGGTGAGACCCACGCAGATACAGGGAGAATGTGAAAACTCCACACGGACAAGGTTGCTTCAATAAAGCAGGTGCCTCCTGCGATATAACAAGAGATGGTGGAAAGAAGAAGCAAAGAGCAGTGAAAAAAGACTGCTGGGCCCGCACTCCTGGACATTTTAACCGAAAACTGTGGTTTAAATTGGTAATGATTGCTTTGGAACATAATTGTAATGAGATTTTGTAAGAACATAGGAATGGTGATAAGCCTTTTAGCTCATTGAGCCTGCTCTGCTATTTTGTTTGCACTGGTTGCTATTTATCTTTTAAATTCTAATTCCCCAATATTTCCCCACATCCTCTGTACTTTTATTTCCCAAGGGCTTATCTATCTCTCTCATAAGCACCTCAATCATTCCACATCCATGGCAGTGCATTCCTCTCAACCCTCCGTGTCAAGAATTTTACTTTTGGCTTTGCTTTTAACCAAGTTAGTTCTGATTTAAAGCTTATTAACTCCTTTTGCTCAATTCTTCTTTGAAAATAAAGCATTGTTTCCTGTTATCCCTGTCAATTCCCTTTATTATTATAAACACATCTATTAGATCACCACTTGGCTGTCTCACCTCGAGGGAATATAATCCAAGTTTTCCATGTCCTTCCACCCCAGTTATTATTCATGGTGAACTATCATTGGATCATTTCCAATACCAAGTATATTGTTTCTTTTGAGGACCAAAACAGGACATAATACTCCAGATGAAAATTGACGAACATGTCAAACAGGGACATTGGCCATTTAGGGATGAGATGGGAAATTACTTCACTAAAATGGCTGAGAATCTTTGAAATTCTCTACCCCAGAGAGTGAGAAATGCTCAGTTGTTTAGCATATTCAAGGCAGAGGTGCTAAGAAAATTAAGGGATTTTGAGGGTCATCCAAAAAGCTGGGTGAGGCAGAAAGTCAAATATGATCTTGTTAACTGGCAGTGGAACAGGCTAAAAGGGCTGAGTTACTTACTCCAGCTCCTATTTTCTTGAGATTTTATGTCCATATCTTCAGCTGTTGCATCAGTGACCTTCCCTCTCATTTGATCTGGAGTGGGGATCCCACTGTCAGTGTAGAGCAGTAATACCACCTCTGACTGAAATGGCTCAGTGATTATCCATAACATCCACCCAGTTATGTAAAGTAATGTCCTGCTGGAATTACCAGAGTTTAAAGTGCACTTAACCTGCTCTGGGAAACTTTATTGAAACCTCCACTGGCTGGATCTGCCTGAATCTGCCTGGGACTTTAACATAAGAGACCCTGAAGATCTCAGTGCAGCGCAACACTGGCGAGCTCAGGGAGGCCATATACCCCCTTGTTTACTACATTGGCTCCTGGAAGTTAGGGTGGATTTCAAGGGTCCAGTGAAATTGACAGGGGCAGGTGGAGATGTTCGTATGGGATTCAGTCTAGGTGTTTATAATAGTTACGCAAAAGTTAAAAGTGGTTTTATTTCTTCTAATTCCTTCAGAGTAACTATTGTGTAAAGCCGGCAGAAGCATCCGAAGTTAGCGATTCAATCACTTTGTTGGATGGATCCCAGTGCAGCAAAATTGTCCGGGATTCCCCAGTGCATTATTTGGGTAGCCCTAAATCCGCTCCTGGAGAGTCATGTCAGGAAGTTTCCTGTTTTGTACTTTTGTTAGCACAAAAAAACACTCCTGTAACCTCGCCCTAGGAACCAGAGTGCTACTTTCATATGCCCAGTGTTATATAATGTAGCCTGAATATGTGCAGGTTAGGTGGATTGGCCATGCTAAATTTCCTCTTCGTGTCCAAAGGTTAAGTGTGGCAATGGGATAGGCAATGCTGGGAGTGGGCCTCCCTGTCGTGCGCTTTCAGAGGATTGGTGTGGAACTGATGGGCCGACTGGCCTCCTTCTGCACTAGAGGGGTTCTATGTGCGACCTTTTATCATTTGTGTTTAGCTTACTGGGAATATCATATCTTTTTTCTGGATTCCCTAGGCTTTGGAAAGTGGCAGAATCAGAGGGCAACGTGTTTGGGTCCCGTCAGCAGCTGCAAGCTTGGTGGGTGGCAGAACTTATTTGACGGGAGGTCAAAAACCAGTTTCCTGATGGCGGGACGAATGTTTACAATTAAGCTCTTGGGACTTTAAAGACGGGTCAAGCTTCCCAACGGAAAATTGTAAGGAAGCCCTTTTGCATGCATTAACAAGTCATGCAATTAAGTTCTCAGCCAGTGAGAAATTAGAACATTCACTTTTATGACTGGACATAAATGGCATTCATGAGGTAGATGTCTTCCATGATTAGTGGTGAGTTGCCACTGCATTGTCTGCAAATGCCAGCCTATGCTTGAGACCAGGTGGTGGCAGTGCAAGATGTGTGGAGGATGATGATGGAGGGGCTAGCGGGTATTGGTGAGGTCGTGGCTGGACAAAGGTGGAAGGAATAGTGCATGTTATCTTTGTATATGGCATCCGGACCTTTGACTCTGAGGTAACGGCAGTGCAGTGACTTCCTGTCTGTGCCCACAATGAGAATCAGCGAGCTCCTTGTGCATGTATATTTAATGAGCTGAAAAGCGCAAGATCGTGAGTGGTCTGCCAACCCTCCTCCTCCCACCTCTGCGCCGGCCCCCAAATTTACAATCCAAAATGGAAGATTCCTGCCAGAGAATGGCTTAGATTACAAACTTAGAAACATGTTCAATTTAATAGACAAGTAGCAAAGATAATTCAGCACATTACCATAGTTCAACATTATCTGTTCCTCGTTCAATACAAAGCAATAAACAAATTCATCCCTTTACTAATAGCACTTAGTAACACAACACTTCAAATAGCGGTCCTCGATCATAACTTTAAACGCGTTTTGCTTTCTTCCCTCTGTCTTTTGCCCTCCTCTTTCTTTTAAAAGATTTGGTGAACTGGGAACTTGAGTTAACTATATATCAATTGTATTTAATTTAATGCAGGTGGAGGGCATTAATTGGAGTTTCACTTGTGCAGATATAAAAAACACAGTGGAAATGTTACTGGACCAGTTATTCAAAAGTCCAGTCTCTGAGGGTCTGGGTTCAAATCCCACATGGCAGTGGTGGAATTTAAAATCAATTAATATAAAGAGGTAATTAATGACACTGGTGGGTGTTGTCCAGTTAGGAGCTGGACATTTGTAATGTTTCACTTTGTGAATAAATCTAAAACTGAGTAAAGACGTGTCTCTTCCTTCACTGGAGAGTCAGGTGTTTAACAACTATAAGGGGGCAGTCACTGAAACTCTTGTGGAGGGGTGGATGGCGAGTTGGGTGGTAATTGAGTTCAGAGATGTTTACTTGTAATGTTCGAACTCTCTAAATAATGTTAGATTGAGTAAAGAGTAAAGATAGGCTAAAGAGAGTACTATTCTTTACCAGCTGGATTTATTCAAATATTGTAGCTACAAGAGTAACTCACCTCCTGACTCCCCAAAATCAGCCCTCCACCCACAAGGCACAAGACAAGAGTATGATGGAATACTTTGACTTGCCTGGATGAGTGAGGCATCAACATCACTCTAGAGGTTCAACACCATCTCGGACAAAGCAGCCTACTTGATGCACCCCCCCAACCAACTCCATTAAAATTCACTCTCTTCACTACCAATTCGCAGTGACAGCGTTGTGTACCAAGATACTCTACAGCAACTTGCCACCCACCTTCAACAGTGCCTTCTAAACCCACAAACTCACCACCTGGAGGGACAAAGGCAGCAGACGTATATGAACACCACCAATTGTAAATTCCACTCCATGCAATGCACCCTTCTGACTTGGAACTATATCATTGTTCCTTCACAGTCGCTGGATCAAAATGCTGGAACTCTCTTCTGAACAGTATATATATATATATATATGTAGGTGCATCCACACCAGATGGATTGTAGCAATTCAAAAATGAAACTCACCACCTCAGTCTCAAGAGCAATTAGGGAAGGGAAACAAATGCTGGCCTTGCCATGACACCCACATCTTATGAAAGAATGAGGAAAACACAGCATCGTGTCAGATATATCAATGGCCCATTTAGAAGTTTGATCAGCAAGAAAGAAAATCAAAAATATATGTCATAATCTAGTAAATTTACCAATAATAATATACGTAAAGATATAGAGTATGCATGTGGTTTTAGAGACAATCCCATAGTCACCAACACCTACCTATTAAGTATTACATCCCAAATTTATTTGCCATCCGATGAAAATGTATTTAATCTTAATGGATCATTAAGCAAATGAACTGTGTATACAAGGGTACTTTTATACCGTTTAAGTTATCATTCATTTCCATTTACCTGCTTCCAAAAATGCATTATTTAACATTTTTTTACATTTAAATGTTTCTTCAATTCCCAAGTCAAAATCATATATGCTAAGTAAGAGAGCACTTAACACTGATCTCTGCGATGTATCGCTAGCCACATCTTTCTACTAGGAAAGCACTTTTTATATTTATACTTTGGGAGGAATTTTTCCATTTCTCGGCAGAATGAAATGAAATGAAAATCGCTTATTGTCACGAGTGGGCTTCAATGAAGTTACTGTGAAAAGCCCCTAGTCGCCACATTCCGGCACCTGTTCGGGGAGGCTGGCACAGGAATTGAACCGTGCTGCTGACCTGCCTTGGTCTGCTTTAAAAGCCAGCGATTTAGCCCAGTGAACTAAACCAGCTAAATGTAGCGGGTGGAAAAGAACGGCATGGAAGCATGGGAACTGCATTCATCCAGGCAGGTGGAGAGTCTCCCATCACACTCCTGACTTGTGCCTTGTAGATTGAGGACAGTTTTTGTGGAGTCAGGAAGTGAGGATTCCTAGCCTCTAACCTGCTCTTGTAACCACAGTATTTATATGGCTAGTCCAGTTCAGTTTCTGGTCAATGGTAACCCCCAGAATATTGATAGTGGGGGATTCAGTGATGGTACTGCCATTGAATCTCATGTCGATAGTTATATTCTTTCTTGTTGGAGATCATCATGGCCTGCACTTGTGTGGCGTGAATGTGACTGCTGACACAATAACGG
The DNA here is from genome assembly GCF_047496885.1 of Scyliorhinus torazame. Lineage (NCBI taxonomy): Eukaryota > Metazoa > Chordata > Chondrichthyes > Carcharhiniformes > Scyliorhinidae > Scyliorhinus > Scyliorhinus torazame. Next base: position 149,976,696 of record NC_092717.1, on the reverse strand, counting down.
GCATTGAGCTCACACCAGCTGGGCATTGAGAGGGTGGAAGCCCTTTCAGGTTTTTTGCATGGCAGTTTTATGCATACATTCCATGACACTGAACCATGTGGAAACCTTGCATTCAATTAAACTCTTATGTTGACTACCTGCTTGTCTGAGACATGAGGAAATGAAAATTACATGGGCTTTCTTTAAATAGAGAGTCTCAATGATCTTGTTGATTCAACAATGCGCAAGGTGTTTGTTGCTAATATCTTCAACTCCAGCCTGAAAGAAGCCCAAAATAAGAAATGTGTCACGACAGTAAGCTTGCCAGCTACTGGCAAAGCAGCCTGTGCCCTCCTCTTATTAGGTTGTAGCTGTGGCTGCAGCAGTTGGTAGATTTCAGTAAGGATTTCTTTAATGAAGTGCTGATTTATCTTGCACTATTTCTTGCTGAGCTTCAAATAGGAAAATTGCTCCCTGAGCAGATATTGCCTTCCACTGAGAGCCCTTTTCTCTCACCTTCTCCTTCACAACATGTCCTGCTTTCTGTGACCATTGGTAGTGCTCATGTCTAAGAGGAAGGACTACAAGCCCATCCATGTCTGGAAATTAACTGGTTTATGCAGATATTGAAATCAACAAAAGGTACTGAGCACCTGGCACACCTTTCCTTGTAGACATTTGCAACTTGGAACAACAGTGGAAAGCTCCCAAAGACATATAGAATTGTAGCAGCAGCCAGGAGAAATCCGGCATCAACTAATCTGGAAGTACTTGATATCTTTAAACAGCGCTGGTGAGAGCTCCTTGCTGATGCTTAACATATGTTCAGTGTTGCAAACTTAAGAGAGAGCTTCAACTGGAGCGTGGAGTTCCAAAATAGCAGCTGTGGTATCATGACGTCAATCAGCATGCAATGTTGACATTATCTGCCTGCTCTGCATGTTTCTCGTGCACATTAACTGTGCTAAAAGTTTCACTAAACTGATATATGATTTGCTTCATATCAGAAGTGTGCTGGCGCAATGTGGGTGCCGTTATGATCCATAACAGCATTCAAAATGTGCCCACTACTAAGTTTCATTTCTTGACTGAAAACGTGGTCACAATTGCAGCGAAGATAAACTAATACTTTTTACATTTGTTTTACAGACAAAGATGCAATGAGTAAAGTTCGGGATTTAAGGATGAAAGCAGAAGATTATGAAGTTGTTAAAGTGATTGGGAGAGGAGCATTTGGTGAAGTTCAGCTGGTGGGTTTTGACAAATTTTTTATTCGCTTTATTGTTGGAGGCTAGCATACCAAACCGAGAAACAATCAGAATGCTCCAACATACCATACAATGTAGTGAAGGGCCAGCAATCAGCAGTTTCAGTCTAGCAGCTTTGCCTGATTCCGGATGGTAGGATAACTGTGCTTCAGTTAGAACCATGAAATTCTCCTTCACTTGACACACCATAAATGGGAGAACAGATTCACGGTGATGGTGTGGTTGATTGCAGTGGTCTTGGATCATGCTATGAATATCAATGATTTGTGAAAAATACCTAATAATAAAAATATATTTGCTACGGTGGGGTTGAGGTAAATCAGCCATGATTGTTTGAATGCGGAGCAGGCTCAAAAGGTTTAATTCTGCTCCTATTCTTATGTTCTTGCTGTCTTACACCTCTCACAGTTAGTTTTTATGGCATATTTATGGCATCGTACTTTAATATTAAGCCTGCACTCTTGATGTAAGAATGGTTCTTTTTTTTAAAGAGATTTAATGAAGTACAGTGCACAACATAATTGCTTTGTGAAGCTTTATTCATTGTAATGCATTTTATACGATTTCCAGAGGAATGAATGAGTGGCTGTACATTAAATATAATGGCTGCTGTGTTATTTTTTTCAAAGCTTTTTTTAAAGCTATTCTTATGTGTAGTTTCTATTGGCTATTTTAAAAATAGTTTTGATCTTGGTAAGAATAGACGTTTATTTTGTCAAGCAATTTAAGTTATTAAGTTGTCAGACCATGTTGTTTCTACACATAAGAACGAGTATTCAGAAAACATGCACTGCCTCTACATCCCTGAACTTTAACTTTTCAGTCTTTACTTGTCCAGTGTTTTTCTCAAGGCAAGTAACTGAAGTACGGGACTTAACATATAAAAATATATGAATGCAAATTGGTGTGCTTATGCTAAACTAATCACTTCAACTTGCATCTCCCAAATGAATGATTGTGAAATTGATTTAATAACAGTCAAAGTAAGTAACAGAATTTCAATGCCAGTATGAGTGTTTGAGACAAAAGAAAATGTTTCTTTTGAAAATTGATCATTATTAAAGAAGAGTAATGTTATGACACCCTGTGCTAGTGATCGATCAATTCCAGCCCTACTTGATCTGGAGTCGAAACACAGGTGAAATTAGATTTTACATAAATATCCGTGTCTTTGGTTGAGTTAAATTGACTACAGTCATCAGGTTTGTAACATTTGAACCCAAATAACAAAAAACAATACAGCACTGGAACAGGCCCTTCGGCCCTCCAAGCCTGCGCTGACCATGTTACCTGCCTAAACTAAAACCGTCTGCACTTACGGAGTCCGTATCCTTCCATTCCCACCGTATTCATATATTTGTCTAGATGTCCCTTAATGCCGCTATCGTACTTGCTCCCAACACCTCCCCAGGCAGCGCGTTCCATATATTTACCCCCTCTGTGTAAAAAAAAAAAAACTTGCCTCGCTCATCTGTTCTAAACTTTTCCCCACGCACTTTAAACCTATGTCCACTAGTACTTGACTCTTCCACCTTAGAAAAGAGCCTCTGACTATCCACTCTGTCCATGCCACTCATAATCTTGTAGACCGCTATCAGGTCGCCTCTCAACCTCCGTCGTTCCAGTGAAAACAGACCGAGTTTATCTAACCTCTCCTCATAGCTAATGCCTTTCATATCAGGCAACATCCTAGTAAACCACTTCTGTACCCTCTCCAAAGCATTCCAATCCTTCTGGTAGTGTGGCGACCAGAATTGTACACAATATTCCAAATGAGGCCTAACTAAGGTCCTGTACAGCTGCAACATGACTTGCTCATTTTAATATTCAATGCCCCGACCAATGAAGGCCAGCATGCTGCATGCCTTCTTGACCACCTTATCCACATGCGTTGCCACTTTCAGTGATCAGTGGATATGCATGCCCAGATCTCTCGCCTGTCAGTACTTGCAAGTGTTCTACCATTTATTGTGTAATTCCTACATGCATTGGACCTTCCAAAGTGCATTACCTCACACTTGTCTGGATTAAACTCCACCTGCCATTTCTTGCCCAAGACTCCAACCAGTTTATATCCTGCGGTATCCTCTGACAATCCTCTTCACTATCCACAACTCCACCAATTTTTGTGTTGTCTGCGAACATACTAATCAGATCAGCTACATTTACTTCCAAATCTTGGACATACACCACGAACAACAAAGGCCCGAGAACTGATCCCTGTGGAATGCCACTAGTCACAGCCGTCCATTCAAAAAAGCACCCTTCCACTGCTACCCTCAGTCTTCTGTGCCCAAGTCAGTTCTGTATCCAACTTGCTGTGATCTCATGTGATTTCACCTTTTGTACCAGTCTACCATGAGGTACCTTGTAAAAGGCTTTGCTGAAGTCCATGTATACAACATCTACTGCCTTTCCCTCATTTATCATAGAATCATAGAATTTACAGTGCTGAAGGAGGCTATTCAGCCCATCAATTCTGCACCGGCCCTTGGAAAGAGAACCCTACCCAAGCCCACACCTCCACCCTATCCCCGTAATCCAGTAACCCCACTTAACCTTTTTGGATACTAAGGGCAATTTAGCATGGCCAATCCACTTAACCCGCACATCTTTGGACTGTCAGAGGGAATCGGGCACCTGGAGGAAACCCATGCAGACAAGGGGAGATCGTGCAGACTCTGCACAGACATTAACCCAAGCTGGGAATCAAACCTGGGACCCTGGAGCTGTGAAGCAACTGTGCTAGCCACTATGCTACCGTGCTGCCCTTTGTCACTTCCTCGGAAAACCCGATCAAACCCGAAAAGAAAGGATATAGTTTGAGTACATTAGATGGGTCGCTTTTTGTACAATGTGTGCAGGAGGGTTTCCTGACACAATATGTTGACAGGCCAACAAGAGGAGAGGCCACATTGGATTTGGTTTTGGGTAATGAACCAGGCCAGGTGTTAGATTTGGAGGTAGGTGAGCACTTTGGGGACAGTGACCACAATTCGGTGACGTTTACATTAGTGATGGAAAGGGATAAGTATACCCCGCAGGGCAAGAGTTATAGCTGGGGGAAGGGCAATTATGATGCCATTAGACATGACTTGGGGGGGATAGGTTGGAGAAGTAGGCTGCAAGTGTTGGGCACACTGGATATGTGGAGCTGGTTTAAGGAACAGCTACTGCGTGTTCTTGATAAGTACGTACCGGTCAGGCAGGGAGGAAGGCGTTGAGCGAGGGAACCGTGGTTTACCAAAGAAGTGGAATCTCTTGTTAAGAGGAAGAAGGAGGCTTATGTGAAGATGAGGAGTGAAGTTTCAGTTGGGGCGCTTGATAGTTACAAGGTAGCGAGGAAGGATCTAAAGAGAGAGCTAAGACGAGCAAGGAGGGGACATGAGAAGTATTTGGCAGGTAGGATCAAGGAAAACCCAAAAGCTTTCTATAGGTATGTCAGGAATAAAAGAATGACTAGGGTAAGAGTAGGGCCAGTCAAGGACAGGGATGGGAAGTAGTGTGTGGAGTCTGAAGAGATAGGCGAGATACTAAATGAATATTTTTCGTCAGTATTCACTCAGGAAAAAGATAATGTTGTGGAGGAGAATGCTGAGACCCAGGCTATTAGAATAGATGGCATTGAGGTACGTAGGGAAGAGGTGTTGGCAATTCTGGACAGGCTGAAAATAGATAAATCCCCGGGGCCTGATGGGATTTATCCTAGGATTCTCTGGGAAGGCAGAGAAGAGATTGCTGGGCCTTTGGCTTTGATTTTTATGTCATCATTGGCTACAGGAATAGTGCCAGAGGACTGGAGGATAGCAAATGTGGTCCCTTTGTTCAAGAAGGGGAGTAGAGACAACCCCGGCAACTATAGACCGGTGAGCCTCACGTCCGTTGTGGGTAAAGTCTTGGAGGGGATTATAAGAGACAAGATTTATAATCATCTCGATAGGAATAATATGATTAGGGATAGTCAGCATGGCTTTGTGAAGGGGAGGTCATGCCTCATGAACCTTATCGAGTTCTTTGAGAAGGTGACTGAACAGGTAGACGAGGGTAGAGCAGTTGATGTGGTGTATATGGATTTCAGTAAAGCATTTGATAAGGTTCCCCACGGTAGGCTATTGCAGAAAATACGGAGGCTGGGGATTGAGGGTGATTTAGAGATGTGGATCAGAAATTGCCTAGCTGAAAGAAGACAGAGGGTGGTGGTTGATGGGAAATGTTCAGAATGGAGTTCAGTTACAAGTGGCGTACCACAAGGATCTGTTCTGGGGCCGTTGCTGTTTGTCATTTTTATCAATGACCTAGAGGAGGGCGCAGAAGGGTGGGTGAGTAAATTTGCAGACGACACTAAAGTCGGTGGTGTTGACGACAGTGCGGAAGGATGTAGCAGGTTACAGAGGGACATAGATAAGCTGCAGAGCTGGGCTGAGAGGTGGCAAATGGAGTTTAATGTAGAGAAGTGTGAGGTGATTCACTTTGGAAGGAATAACAGGAATGCGGAATATTTGGCTAATGGTAAAGTTCTTGGAAGTGTGGATGAGCAGAGGGATCTAGGTGTCCCTGTACATAGATCCCTGAAAGTTGGCCATTATTGGTAGAGGGATTGAGTTCCGGAGTCATGAGGTCATGTTGCAGCTGTACAAAACTCTGGTACGGCCGCATTTGGAGTATTGCGTACAGTTCTGGTCACCGCATTATAGGAAGGACGTGGAAGCTTTGGAGCGGGTGCAGAGGAGATTTACCAGGATGTTGCCTGGTATGGAGGGAAAATCTTATGAGGAAAGGCTGATGGACTTGAGGTTGTTTTCGTTGGAGAGAAGAAGGTTAAGAGGAGACTTAATAGAGGCATACAAACTGATCAGGGGGTTAGATAGGGTGGACAGTGAGAGCCTTCTCCCGTGGATGGAAATGGCTAGCACGAGGGGACATAGCCTTAAACTGAGGGGTAATAGATATAGGACAGAGGTCAGAGGTAGGTTCTTTACGCAAAGAGTGGTGAGGCCGTGGAATGCCCTACCTGCAACAGTAGTGAACTCGCCAACATTGAGGGCATTTAAAAGTTTATTGGATAAGCATATGGATGATAATGGCATAGTGTAGGTTAGATGGCTTTTTTTTTGACTTCCCATGTCAGTACAACATTGTGGGCCGAAGGGCCTGTACTGCGCTGTGTCGTTCTATGTTCTATGTTCTAAAAGGCACGACCTCCCCTTCACAAAACCATGCTGTCTGTCCATCACCAATAAGTCCATTTGTTTCCAAATGTGAGTAAATCCTAACTCTAAAAATCTTTTCCAATAATTTTATTAGCGGTGATTAAATAAGCAAAAAATACAACTGGCTGTCTACCATCGGATTCCCAACCCTCCCCCTTCTAACTCTCTTTTGATTTAGATGGATGGCTTCCAGTTGGTTTCTTTCTCAAGTTTAGGTCTCCAGTTGGGTATTTTCTTTTCCTTCAGCTTGTAATGATCTTCACTGCAGACTTACTGAGACAACTGGCAACCGGCAGCAGAGAGAGGGTCTAGAAGATCTGGCCAGTTCTCTTGGAAAGCATCACACAGAAACCAATCACTGATTGTTGTCAGGCAGATCCCTGTCCCTGGCCAACCCACTGTTTTCCAATTAGCCAATCTAACTGACTTCTTCCAAAACTGATTCCTAAGACTGACCTGGTGCTGACAATTCTAATTTCTCCTCTCCAAAATACAAAACCTAGGATCACACTGTCCTGGCAAGTACTATTTTGCTTGAAGGCACATTCCTATTAAGGGTCCACGGACCAAAATTAATAAAAGAAATGGGAACAAAGAAAATAAACAGGAAGGATTCTCTTACAGTATGTTAAATAGATATAACAATTTGATAAAAATAGTGAGTCTTGACATTTAACCAATCTTGGGACAAAATTTGAGATTCTGTCGGAACTAGTATCAAATTTTGCAGTTTTGTGGGTGCTCAGTTCATTATTGATTTTGTTAATGAATTTTCAGAGTTACCTGGTCAAAATATCTTTCTTGCATAAATTATATTCTTCCAGAAAGCACAGAATTGCTCCGATGAACTTCAAGAAAGTTAGCAGCAATATTTATGTGAAATATTTCCACATTTATAACATTGACTTTTAGGAAATTTGTACAAAAATTAATGTCTCAGTTATTCATTTCAGCTAATTGGTCAAAACATTACTCATTCCCTCATAGGAGGATTCATAAATGCACATCATGCCCCACTGATCATCAGTATGCTGGGTGCCATCTGCTTAAGTTATATCTGACACGTGTATCCATACCCATCAGAAGAGTTAGCTCTGAGACTGGTGAAGGAAGTGTTTGGTTTCCCAAGAGGGAATCATCACCATATTTTGCATTTAGTTTTGGAATTTTGGTATTGAGTGCAAACACAAAATCTTATTTATAAACCTTACAAGATGCAATTTCAATAGATGCATAAATTGGATTTGTGCAGTTTGGTTTTAATTATTTCAGTATGGTGATGAACTGTGAATGATAGACCACTTGTTCCACTAACACTTCCTGCCCTGTAATCATGTTGACTTTGCTAAATACAATAATAATACCAAGCCACATGTAGACATGATACAACAATCTTGTTATTACCATAAAAATAAAAATAGGATGTGCAAAAACTTTGAACACCTCCACTAACAGAACCATCAATGAGAGAATAATCACTTTGACTTCACCACATTTTTATACTTCTTTGCATGAATTGGTCAACTTTGATTTGCAGCTGTTCAAATCAACAAAATTGATTTGATTGTTTAAATTGTTGTGATATCAGGAGAACATTTTTATCATAGGCGTAAAACAAAAATACATATTTCTGCAGAATTCAATATCAATGTAATAATTGTAATGTCTGTAATGTGGCATAACTTTGATGGTGTATTTGGCCAAGTAATGGGCAAAAAGCTAGTCCTTGGAATAAACTTTCCTGTGCCAAATTAGGAACCTAAAATTGTTTCTTTTCTTTGCCTACTTCTCCTTCCTTACTAAATGCAGTTACGCTTAACATAGGTGTTTGTTTCCATGTTATACTACCCACTTGGAGAAAATAATAGATACCAATGAAATGATATTAGCAGTAATTCTACTGTTCCATGACTCTACATTTAAGATTAAACACTTAACAGGTCCGGGTACAGTGCCATAAAGCTTTACAACACAGGAGGCCATTCAGCTTTTTGTTGGATAAATCCATAACTAATTCCATTAGTTGCTCTCATTAGAGTCCTAAACAATGCTGTGCATAATAAATAGATGTCTGCTGATCTGTCCTCTTCTCTTAATCATTATTTTAAATTGATGACACATTGTCACTGACTCCTCAGGCAGAGAAAATAATCTTTACTTATTCACTCTATCACTATAACACTGACACTGTGTAACCGTATTGGTAGAAACTACCGTATGTATAATTAACATAAATTTACTTCACATGTATATTTACTTGATGAGAGTATACCACTGTCCTGAATGTCAATGGTTTAAGTTATGATACAAAACAGAAGCAAATTGTATTTACACAGCATCTTTCATGTAATAAATGCCCTAACATGCTTCACAGGAGCATCATAAAGCAAATTGAGACTGAGCAACTTAAGGCAGTTGACCAAAAGCTTATCAAAGAGTTTAATTTTAAGGAACATTTTAAAGAGGAAAGAGAAGTAGAGAGCTGGAAAGGTTTAGGGAGAAAATTTCAGAGTTTAGGAGGTAAACAGCTGAAGTCAGAGCACGAGTGGTGGAGCAATTAAAATTGAGAATGGCCAAGAGGTCAGAAGTAGATGAGCGCAGACCCTTAGAGGGTTTTGGGGTTGAAAGAGATTACAGAGAAAGGGAATGCTGAGGCCACGGAGAACTTTGAAAATGAGGGAGAGAATTTTAAAATTGTGATATCCCTTAACTAGGAGCCAACACAGCCATAGTGATAATGGGCAATGTTCATTATTAGTGATGCTGTGACGTAAAAACCCACAAGGTCCTGTTGCAGGTCATGCGCCAATGTCAGCCATTATAAGTGCTGCGCACTCTCTCTCTCTCTCTCTCTCTCTCTCTCTCCTCTCCCCCCCAAAAAAAAAACATTAGAGGGAATCATGTTTTTTAACATTCTTTCACGGGAACTAGGCCATCACTGACTAGGCCAGCATTTGGTGCCTATCCCTAATTGCCATTGAAAGGGTGGTGGTGAGCCACCTATGTGAATGGCTGCAGTCTGGAAGCTGTAGGCATGCCCATAGTGCTGTTCGAGAAGGAGTCCCAAGATTTTGACCCAGCGACAGTGAAGGAAAAGCAATAGCAATATATTTTCATGACGTGGAGATGCCGGCGTTGGACTGGGGTGAGCACAGTAAGAAATGTTACAACACCAGGTTAAAGTCCAACAGGTTTGTTTCAAACACTAACTTTCGGAGCACTGCTCCTTTCTCACCTGAGGAAGGAGCAGTGCTCCGAAAGCTAGTGTTTGAAATAAACCTGTTGGACTTTAACCTGGTGTTATAGCATTTCTTAATATATTTTCAGGTCAGGATGGTGTGGCTTGCAGAGGGATTTGCAAATGGTGAAATTCCCATGCAACTGCTGCCCTTATCCTTCTGGGTGGTAGAGGTCAAAGGTTTGGAAGATGCTGCTGAAGAAGCCCTGATGAGTTACTGGAGTGCATCTTGTATATGTTACAAAATGTTGCCACTGTGCAGCGGTGATGGAAGGAGTGAATGTTTAAGGTGGTGGATGGGGTGCCAATCTAGCAGACTGCTTTGTTCTGAATGCATGTTCTTGGAGCTACAACATTCAGGCAAGTGTATCCCATCACTCTCCTGTCTTGTGCCTTGTTGATGGTGGACAAACTTTGGGGAGTCAGAATATGAGTTGCTTTTCACAGTATACCCAATCTCTGATCTCTTGTAGCCATGATATTTATATGGCTGGTCCAGTTCAGTTTTTGGTCAATGGTAAAACTCCAGGATGTTGATAGGGGGGATTCAGCGATGGTAATGCTATCGCATGACAAGGGATATGATTAGATTATCTCTAGGAGCTGGTCATTGCCCGGCACTTGTGTGGCACAAATGTTACATGTTACTTATCAGCCCAAGCCTGAATGTTGTCCAGATCTTGCTGCATATCGACACAGACTGCTTCAGTATCTGAGCAGTTACAAACTGCACTGAACATTGTACAATCATCAGCCCACTTCTGACCATCTGATGGAGGTCATTAATGAAGCAGCTGATGATTGTTGGGTGTAGAATACTGCCCTGAGGAACTTGTGCCATGGTACCCTGGGACTGAGACCTCCCAACAACCGCAACCATCTCCCTTTGTACTAGGTACAACTCCAACCAGTTGGGAGTTCCCTCCCCGTGATTCCTCTTGACGTCAGTTTTTCTAGGACTCTTTGATACCACACTCGATCAAATGATGCTTAGATCTCAAGGGGGCCGTCACTCTCACCTCACCTCCTGAGTTCAGCTTTTTTCTCCATGTTTGGACTGCGGTTGTAATGATGTTAGGAGTTGACTGGTCCTGGTGGAACCTAAACTGAGTGTTGCTGAGTAAGCACTAGTGATGATATCTTTCATCACTTTGCTGATGATTACAGAATCACAAAATTGTCACAGCGCAGAAGGAGACTGTTCAGCTGATTATGTCTGCACCAGCTCTCCAAATGAACAATTTACCTAGTGCCATTCTACCATCTTCTCCTCATACCTTGCATATTCCTCATTTTCAGGGAAGTCTAAATCTCTTTTGAATGCTTCGATTGAACCTGCCTCCACTGCACTCTCAGGCACTGCATTCCAGAGCTTAACCATCTACTGCATGAAAATTATTTTACTCATATCACTTTTGCTGTCTCATTCTCGATCATTTCACGACTTGGAACAGTTTCTGTACTTCTACTCTGTCCAGACTGATGACATTTACTGTGCAAATGGTTATGGAGTTCCCACAAAGCACAGGATGTGTTTCTATAGGTTGGAGCATCCCTGCTATTTCTCTATTTATTAGTAATCCTTGCTGGTGTAACAAACCATACTAATGATAAAAAAGCTTGATGCTCATAAATTTTACCGATGACAAATCCTAATGTTCACACATTACTGGTAGTAAAACCTACTTAAAAATAGAAAATAAAACTCACCGACTACACTTGCTGCTTATTGTTAAGTATTAATATTCTTCTTATTCTTAATATGCCAGTTATTTAGACTCCATTCCTAAGCAACAATACGCAGCAACCAATTAACCTATAGCTTCCCTGTGATGTCACACTTTGATTTTTGTTTCTGATCAAAACTGAAACTGCAAACTGTTTAATAGAAATGCTCTCTGAACCCTTGCTGCTCTTATGGCCCTGCTCAGCTCCTCTGAACTTGTGCCACTTTTATGTCCTACTGCTATCCGACACTCACCGCTTTTATGGTCCAGTTGTCTCCGAAATGCCGTCATTTTTATAGCCCTGCTTCTCACTGAACTTCAGCGCTTTTCAGGCTCTGCTGCTTTATCTCACTGCTTTTATGGCCCTTAAGGATGAGGGATTCTTGAGGATTAATAGTACACTGATGGGACAGCAGTTGATTGGATTGAGGTTTCCTTGCTTTTGTGAACAGCACATATTTGGTCAATTTCCAATTTGTCAGGTAGATGCCGGCTTTGTAGCTGTACTCGAACTTGCCAGATGTGCAGCTAGTTCTGGAACACAGTCCAAAGATGTGCAGGTTAGGTAAATTGGTCATGGTAAATTGCCCCCTCATGTCCAAAGATGTGCAGGTTAGGTAAATTGGTCATGGTAAATTGCCCCCTCATGTCCAAAGATGTGCAGGTTAGGTGGGTTGGCTATGATCAATGGTTACAGGGATAGGGCAGGAGAGTGGGCTCTTTTGGAGGGTTGATGGAGACTCGGTGGATATAATGGCCTCCTTCTTCACTGTAGGGATCCTATGGATTTGCAGTTGGGATGTTGTCAGGACTGATAGTGAAGGAATTTCCGGCCTCTGCGGCATGTTTTCCGGTGGCCCGCCATTGGCTGCCGGTGGGATCGTCTGGTCCCCCCCCCCCAAATGTCTACGGTGTTTTGCATGACTCACCTGTCCTGCCACCGAGGAACCAGCCACCTTTGGCGCCACCGTCTTTGCTGTGTCCGGTGCGCTTGACCATTTCTTTTAACACATGGCGTGAATAGAGTTAGCTGACACCTGGCATCTGTAAAAATGGGATCTTGGAAGTCAGCACATCTGGTTAAGATGATTGTGAAACGCTTCAGCCTTGTCATTTGTACTTAGATGATGGGCCCTGCCAACGCTGAGGACGGAGTTGTTAATGGTGCCTCCTCCTCCTATTAGTTGTTTCATTGTCGTCCACTATTCCTGATTGGATGTAGCAAGAGCTTTTATAAAATCCATTGATTGTGGGATCACTTCGATCTGTCTATAACATGCTTAGATCTGTCTATAGCATGCTGTTTCCACTAATTAGATTGCATGTAATCCTACGTTGGAGCTTCATTGTATTGCTACCTCAATGTCAGACACACTACTGGCATGCTCTTCTATACTTTCATTAAACGATGGTTGGACAGGTGATTAGATAATAATGGTTAAATGCAAGACCATGAGGTTACAGATTGTGGTGCAACACAATTCTGCTGCTTTATGGATATCCAGTTTCGAGTTACTAGATCTGTCCTGAATCTATCAAATCCAGAACTGTAACAGTGCTATATAACACAATGGAGGGTATCCTCGGTGGAAACACAAGATTTTGAATCGATAAGGACTATGCAATGGTCACTCCTGCCAAGCTGTCAAGAACAGCTGGATCTGTAACAGGTAGGTTGGTGAGAGATAGGCCAAGTAGGTTCTCTCATAACCTGCCACAAGCCCAGTCCAGCAGCTATTTCCTTACAAATCAGTCAGTAGTAGTGCTTCTAAGCCACACTTGGTGATGGAGATGAAGTCCTTCACCCAGAGTACTTTTTGTATCCTTGGTACCCTGTGCTGCTTCCAATATGGAAAAATATGGATACATCAACTGTGCAAGATCAGTAGATAGTAATCAGCAGGAGAATTCCATGATCAAATTTATTTGGTTTTGTATGAATGTATAATGTTCCCATTTTTAAAATAATTATTTTTTTATACTAGGTGGTTGATAAAACAACAACCCCTATAATGATACTTGAGAAAACATCTTCAGCAAGCAATTTAGTTAGATTTTCACTTGTTGCTGATTCATAGCTTTTCTACCCTCTGGTTATTAAGTTTTATAACAAATAATGTTTTGTGTTTTTCTTAATTGCTGTGGCATTTGTGTGAATTACTCATGTCTGTTCCATGGAAATCTATGAGAATGAAGAAGATTTGACATCTGCAGCACACACTCATTGCATGATGGACACAAGCTAGATGCAAATCTTATCATTAATGATTTGGAAACTAAAGACTGCTGCTTGAGTCTAATTTTCATGGCACAGTTTGACATTTTGCATTCTTCATTGTTAACAAATTCAGAAATTGAAAGAATAGATTCCAATGTGATTCATGAAATTAAAATATTTTAACTATTGACTGTTACATATAGTCATTAAAAATTAGTGAGAGAAGAAAGCACGTTGGATATATTTTTCTGAAGTTATACATGACATTATTTTAGCCTTGGACTTAAAGACTCAATTCCCTGTTCCTGAGTTAACTGCTATTGCAATACTTCTTTTAAGGTGAGACACAGAGGTACAAGAAAAGTATTTGCAATGAAACTGCTCAGCAAGTTTGAGATGATTAAGCGATCTGATTCAGCATTCTTCTGGGAAGAGAGGGGCATCATGGCTTTTGCCAATAGTCCATGGGTTGTGCAGGTAAACGTAAATGTGTTTTTACTATTATGTGCAGTTGTATTGAGTAGCTTTTGAAAGTCTGTGTATAAATTATGGATTTGTTGAATCTGAAAATTACCACATGAGTTTCAATAGGTGATCTTCAACCTGAAAAATAGTAATTTCACCCATACATCTGAGAGGTTAACAAATAAGCAAGTGACTAACTAAACCGTATGGATTGAGAAGGTTTCAGATTCAATCCTGGTCTAATAGTGGATAAAGCAAAAAATCTGCCAACGTTATTACCATCATACTTTTCTAGTGCTGAAAAGTATTATGTATTTCACCAGTTGAAGGCAGCAGGTTTGGCTGTGATTCACCATAGACGACTGTCCTAGTTTACTGCTGAATCGTAGCCATTTGGACAAGGTATCAGAGGGAGACTTGTGCCTGTGGCACCTTACGCAGGAAGCTGTCACTGTCTTTAGGATGGAGAAGAGACACACTTCCAAAGTTGAAAGTTCCAAATAAAACTATTTTTAACCAGATATCATGCAGACCACCTTTCAAATTTGGATATCTTTGAACATTATATATTGCATTCAATGTAATTCATAATTTTAATTTATATTACCTGGTAAATACATTTAGGAAGTATGCTTTGTATATTCTGTAGTGAATATACATATTAATGGAAAACAAAAATCAAGCTTGTGTCTTTGATTTTTATATTCCTTCTCATCTTGAATGAGATACCTGTGCATGCAGTTGAATAATTTTGACCCATTTCCGCAAGACAGAAGCCCATTGTACTTAAACAGACATGTTTGAGGCGGGGTGTGAAGAAGGGATGCAGAATAATAAAGAGTCTCTTGAAGCCTGACAACAGTACAAAGGTTATGGTTCACCATGTCACATTTATTCTTAAAGTATTTATTGTTTTTAAAGTGTACAGCAAGAGTTTATGAGCTTGTGTGTTGGTTAAAGCTGGCTCACAAAGTTTTCAAGGTAATGCTTTTGATGAGGACTTTTTGTCATTCTATAGAAGAAAGCTTTTTCCAGTTTAAGGTCTTTAGTCAAAACATTGTATGTTGACTCTTTTCAAAAGGAACAAGCACTATATTTGTAGATTGTGAATAAAATGATTTAATTTTTATTTATTTTACTGTCTCTGTACTACGTTATTCCCGTTGTCACTGAATCATTCCTGCCTTCTACCCTATCACAGACCTACCCTTTTGTTCTTTGCACCCCCCCTCCCTTTTCCCTCCCATTAACTTTTTATTACATCTATAATGCTTTCCGGTTCTTGTGAAAGGTTATTAAATATTGCTGAAAAGAGAGACAAGTTGCTGAAACTTTTCATCTTGCGTTCACTGTGGAGAATGTAAAATTTCAAACAATTGCAACAATTTATACTACAGGAACAAAGGAGTGTTGATTGGTTGGCAAGTCAGCTGATTGGCTAAGGCATTGCCATGGAGTAAGCAAAGGGAAACTTTAGGCTCCCCATGCTTATAGGTAATTCTAAAAAGGCACAAGGCTTGAACATAATATTTTTGTTTGCAGAGAACAGGTCGCTACATGTGAATGTATGTTGTTTCCAGCAAATGAGCCATGTTACGAGATCAACTGATGATCTTAAATTAGTTTTAAGTGTAGCTATTAGCACGTTCATGAATTGTTCAAAAGATGCTGCCCAATTGCAGAATCACTTCTAAAGTAGATGTTTTGGATTTGTGCAAGCCAGGGCTGGTTGAGTATGGTCTACACTCCACCTATTATGAACAACAGAAGTAATATGCTCTTTGGTTCGATCAGCCAATAACTAGAACATCTGACCTGCATACCTGGCATTCTAGCATTGAAATTCATAAACAATTATGCTCAATTGTGTGGTAGGCAGAATGTCTTTTTGGACTGATGGCCACATCCTGTTGGTGGAAAACACCACCACTGCATAGAAGCAGCATGAAAAGGCTTGCTTAACCTGTTGTTCAATTTTCAGGATACTTTGCATTTCCAGAGTAATTTGACGTGGACTTGGTACTTTTAAAGTCTACACTGGTCACCTTTGGCTAAGTTGTAAGTGTGCATTATATACAGTGAACAATAACCTGAATCAGGATAGTCATTATTCCACAGGGTAGTCAAGATGTCCTCTATTTCTGTGTCAAGCTTACAAGGTAAGCAAATGGCTAGTGCCCTAGTTCCAAAATTGGTGATGAGGTCAACCGTATCACTTGTGAAGCTATATGAATACAATCATGTATGTTGACCAGTGAAGGTAGGCTTGCGCTAAGCAATAGTGAAAAACCCATTAGTAGTTTCTCGACTAGCACGTTGAGGAAAGGGAGCGCATTGGTCTGCTGCATCACAGAGGTGAATTTGAGCATAGAATGGAGTATGTAAGTTGCAGATACAGAGATCACGAACATATCATCTACTTAACGGAAATCTCACAGGGAACGAGCTTAAAGCTCGTTCCAGCAAACATTCTTGTGGAAACCAATGGAACTATTAGTGAGCACTGGACCTAGAGGGGATCCCAGGGCTGCACCATCTATTTGGGCATACAGGACTATACCCAACCAGTCTGCACTTGTAAAACTCAAAACAAAATGTCAATTGTTAGATATGATTCTGCGTTGGGAAGTACTGAACACTGCTGAGTATGATAATAGCAATACTATCAACAAATGTAACAATCAATTGAGAGCAATGTGGCTCATTTACACTCGCTAGAAGCAACACAATTTCATATGTTGAGTCCTGTTCTGTACCAACAATAGGAACATGTTCAAGCTTTGCACCTTTTTGAATTACCCAGGAAGTTGGGGAGCCTATAGTTCCACATTGCTTTGTCCATGGCAACGCCTCACGCACTCGGAGTTGACTTGTCAACCAATCAGCACCCTTTTCCTTGGTAATATAAAGTGTCATGATTGTTTGAAATTTGGTATTCTTGGGTTTGTCCTGATGAATGCAAGATGAAACCATATCTCTTTTCAGCAATACTAAAGGTTATGGACATGACTTAAAATTTCTCTCTTCACAGATCCTGAATATTTTCAACCTTTTCTATTTTTTGTTCCACTGCAATATTTTGTTTTTGCCATAATGTGAGTGTTTATTCGCATTTGCATAATGTGTAATAGCACTGTTGCTTTTGACAGTTTTTCTATCATGAATTGATAAATCTGCTGTTATTCTCTGAATAGCTATCCTATGCATTCCAAGATAACCGTTATCTATACATGGTGATGGAATACATGCCTGGTGGGGATCTTGTAAATTTGATGAGTAATTACGATATGCCTGAAAAATGGGCCCGGTTTTATACAGCAGAAGTTGTACTTGCCCTGGATGCCATTCATTCTATGGGCTTCATTCACAGGTAATTAATCATTCTTGGACGTTAATCCTAACTGTTATAAATTGAATTGATAACACTGGTTTCTTGCAGTTATGTTAAAGCTTTAGTGTTATTTAAAATATGTACACAAATTCACATAAACAACATGTGTGTGTGAGCTGTGACTCAGTGGTAGCACCCTTACCTGTGTCAGAAGGTTGCGGGTTCAAGTACCACTCCAGAGACTTGAGCGCAAACTCTAAACTGACACTGCATTGCAGTATTGAGGAGAGTTGCACTGTTACAGGTACCATTTTATCAAATGAGACTTTAAACCATGGCTTCACCTCCCCTCTGAGGTAGGTGTAAATGATTTGTGGCACTATTTTGAAGAAGAGTAGGGAAGTTCTTCCTGGTTTCCTGCCAATACTTACACTTTATTTGTTTAGCCTCACTAAAATAAATTAGGTCATCATTATCACATTGCAATGTCTGGACATATTAGCTGCTGCATTATCTATGTGGCAATAGTGACAACGCATTAAGAATGCCTCATTAGCTGTAAAATGCTTTGGGCCATCCTGAGGTTGTGAAATATGCTATCAAAATACAAGTTATTTTTTCCCTATGCGCGTGTACACTTGCATGTTACACACGTGCATTTTGTCGATATTAAATGTTTACAAAAACATTGCTAACAATTAACATATAAACTACTTTCTACTTTTCAAAAATATTTTAAATTAAAAGTTCCTTTTTGTCTTTTTCTCAGAGATGTGAAGCCAGATAATATGTTACTTGACAAATCTGGTCACTTAAAATTAGCAGATTTTGGAACTTGCATGAAGATGAATAAAGTAAGTTGTTGTAGTCCCTGTTGGATATTTTCCCCTTGAAAATGTATGGGGGTTTTTGTGTTTTAAGTTTGATGAGTTGTCCCAATTTTGTTGTATTGATTTCTTTCCTAATACACTGTTGAATTACATAACACTGAACCATTGTCTTGTTTTGTGTAATGCAAGATATATTTATTGCCAAATAGTATTGCTTTGTGAGATTCAGTTGACATCACACAACTTCAGTTTTGATCTGATACTCTGAACTCTGAGTGATAATTTCTAGCTGACAGATGCTCTTGTGACTTCAGTGGTGATATGGGCTTGTATTTCATAGGGTTGCATTGGGTATAAGGCTCAGAAAGCCATTTAACACATTCAATCTATGCTGGTGTTTATGCTCCACTTGAACCTCCTCCCATCTTTTCTCATTTAAATCTACCATTGTTACCATCTATATCCCTTCTCCCTCATATGCTTGCCTAGTTTCAGAAGAACATGAGAACAAAACATAAGAAATAGGAATGGACTGGGCCATTTGACCCTTCGAGCATACTCTGCCATTCAGTACGATTATGGCTGATCTGATTGTGGCCTTAGCCACAGTTTTCTGCTTGCTCCCTCCCAGTCAACCTCGACTCCTAGTAGATTAAAAGTCTGTCTAACTCAGTCTTGCCTACATTCATGACCCAGCCTCCACTACTGTCTTAAGGCAGATAATTCCAAACCTCAACAACGCTCTCCAAGAACAAATTTCTCCTCACCACCGTCTTAAATTGGAGACTGCCCCTCCCCCATGAGGGGATCATCCTCAGCATCTACCCTGTCAATCCCCTCAGAATCTTAAATGTTTCAATAAAATCACCATCGTCTTCTTCACCCCAATGAGCTCAATGTTTCCTCATAAGACAACCCTTTCATCCCCCGAATCAACCTTCTCTGAATTGCCTTCATTGCAAGTATATCCCTCCTTAGATAAAGAGACCAAAACCATATGCATTATTCCAGGTGTGGCGTCGCTAAGGTCCTATTCACCTGTAGTGAGACTTCCCTACTTTTTATACTCTGTCCCCTTCCAATAAAGACCAATCCATTTGCCTTCCTAATTACTTGATGTACCTACAAGCTAACCTTTTGTAATTCATGTACAAGGATCTCCAAATCTCTCTCTACTGTGACATTCAGCCATCTCTTTCTATTTAAATAATATTGTGCTTTTCTATTCTTCCCACCAAAGTGGACAACCTCACATTTTTCAACATTATACTTGATCTATCAGATTTTTCCCACTCACTTAACCTATCTGTACCCCTTCGCACACTTCTGTGTTCTCACACCTTGTTTTCCCAACCTATCTTTGTGTCATCAGAAAATTTGGCTACAATGCTCTCTATTCCTAAATATTTGACCCCCCCCCCCCAGCATTGATCCCTGTGGATTCCCAACCTGAAAATTATCCATTTATGCCGACTCTCTGTTGCCTATCTGTTAGGCATTCCTCTATCCATTCAAATATATTATCCCCAATATCGTGAGCTCTTATCTTTTGTAGTAACCATTTCTGTGGCATCTTATCAAAGGCCTTTTGGAAATCTAAATACACTGCATCAACTGGTTCCCCTTTATCTATCCTGCTTGTTACATCCTCAAAGAATTCTAATGAACGTGTCAAATTGTGTTTCTCCTATACTGTACACTTCAGCCGCTCCTTTTGGTAGCAAACTCAGTCTAATCACCCATTGAGTGGCAAAGTTTATTCTAAATTCCCTGTTAGATTTCTTGGTGACTGTCTTTTATTTTCAATGTATTTATTGGATTTTAGATTTTAGAAATTGACACAACAAGTTACAAAACAATACAGTACACAAAAAAAGCGGAGGAAAAAACAGAACAGGGAATCAGTATCCAAACCACATCCACCCACTGCAATGCATCGCTCCCATTCACACAAGGAGAGAAAGGATAATCGCTCTTACCTTAGCCAGGAGAGGATCCCAGTCTAGGAGGAGAAGAACAGTCAAGACCCTCATCAATAGGGTGTCCTGGGAGGGAGGGCCGGCCCCCCTCCCCCCGCCACCCGAAAACCCCTCCCATTCCGCTGGGACAGACCAGAACCAGGAACTGCACAATGCTGTCTAGATGAAAAAAAGAATAAAAAAAGAACCCTCAAGGAAGGGGACACCATCCGGCTCACGGTAACCGTTGTCAAATAAAGGATGTCCAGCGCCACTCTCTTCCTTAATTCTCAGCCATGACTACCAATCCCACTTCAACCTATACTCATAAAAGACAATTTTAAATTCAAATTGAAAGAAAAAGAAAAGAAAAACCGGAAACGGATTATTTCCAACTGAGGGGGACCATCCTCACTCACAGCAATGATGAATTAATTCCACTAGCCCCAACCTTTCTCCCCGCTCCGACTTCACTCACTTCCTTTTAAACGAGATGGGAATGATAGCGAAGAACACCCCATTCCCCAATTACAAGGATTGTAAGACTCTATAAGGCATACTTACAATTAGAAGTGAAACTGTGCACAAATCCCATTTCCCTTCTCTAAATCAGGATAACCAACGGTACAGGACATCGTACCCATATTTCACACTCCCCTGAAGGCAAAAAGACAGCATTTGAAAGCAATAACATGATCAACAGGGAGTAATGTTCAGGGTAGCAGGTGAGCTGCAGGGCAGTCCTCAGAATAAAGACATCTTCCCAGTCCCACCAAGAGAGCAAAAGCCAAGGATAAAGCAGGATCAATGAGCACTCTTTAAAATCTCTCAAGGATTCCGACAGTCGAAGCATGAGATATCATTACTTCTGCCATGCAATGGCCCGTTAGCTCAGATGGTTAGAGCGTGTTGCTAATAATGCCACGGTTGCATTACTTCACCATGCCGTCTCACCGCCATCCTGATGTTCTACAGCCTAGGCCCCCTCCAGGGGGCATCCCTTGACCGGTTCGGCCACCTCCAACCCCTCATAAATAGCATCAGGAACAGAACATTACAGGACAAGTGATCAGTGGGCCAGACTGACCCCTGGCCTCGAAGACAGGATTTGTTGTGACCATAGAATCTGATACACCCAGTCTCCACTGAACCATGGCAACCATTCCTCAAGCTCACTTGGGAACTCTTTAAACCACCTCTCACCAGGGGCCGGGTGCATGGATATACCCTCATAGTCTCCTCACAGACCCTTCAGGATGGACGATGAGCCAAACAACAGGAACTCAACTGTGCAGAGGCAGGTCTCACTAGGGACAGTGCTCTCATTTCAAAAACCTCCTCCTGCACCTCCATCACCTCCATAAAAGTGCCCTGCAACTGGAAGTGAGCCTTAATAATCCGCACCACAGAGCCGAGATTTTCAGCAAAGACAACATCTCCATTGGCAGCCATCATCCGAAGCACACAGCACGGCCAAGGCGAAAGCCTACTCAACAGCAACCGCACCAGTGCAAGTATGGCCTCATCCCAGTCCACTTGAGCTGCCATGAACAATTGAGGATTTAAACATTTTATCTCGGCTCTGTCTCACAAAGACACCTACTAAACACTTGCTGTGACATAGCACAAGCCATGTAACCCAAGTACTTTAATTGAATGGTATTTAATCTCTCCCTGAACAACCGTCATTGTTCCTCAACTGTCCTACCCTCAACTATCCTCAACTGTCCTACCCTCAACTATTTGTGCCCAGTCTACTTGGGCCAACTCTTCCCTCAGACCTGTTTAATTACCTCTATCCAACGCTAAAATGTAGTATGGTCCTCTGTCTTTTCTCGCTGAATCTAAGTTTGAATTTCAACTTGTTGTGATCACTCCTTCCAAGAGGACCCTTAACAACAAGACTATTTATCAAAACTCCTTCATTACGTACTACTATACACTCGCGCTATTTTAGACTATTGGCTCTTCTTGTGATCTTTTTAAATTCCTGGCTCCTCTCGCACTCTTTTAAACTCCTGGCTCCTCTTCGGCTCTTTTAGACTCCTGGTTCCTCTCGCGCTCTTTTTAAACTCCTAGCTTCTCTAGTGCTCTTTTAGACTGCGGCTCCTCTCCCGCTCTTTTAGACTCCAGGCTCTTCTCGCACTATTTTAGACTCCTTGCTTCTCTCGTGCTCATTTTAAACTACTGGCTCTTCTCGCGCTCTTTTAGACTCATGGCTCCTTTTGCACTCTTTTAGACTCCAGGCTCCTCTCGCACTATTTATAGACTCCTGACTTCTCTCGTGCTCTTTTTAACCTCCTGGCTCCCCTTGCGCTCTTTTGAAACTCCTGGCTCCTCTCGCGCTCTTTTAGACACCCGGCACCTCTAATACTCCTTTAGTCTGTGGCTCCTCTCGCTCTTTAAGACTTCAGGCTCTTCTCGCGCTCTTTTAGTCTTCTGGCTCCTCGCGATTTTTAAAAACTTCTGGCTCCCCATATGCTCTTTTAAACTCATGGCTCCGCTCGCGCTCTTGTCTCCTGGCTCCGCTCGCGCTCTTTTCTCCTGGCTCCGCTCGCGCTCTTTTCTCCTGGCTCCGCTCGCGCTCTTTTATATTCCCGGCTCCTCTCGTACTCTTTTAGATTCCTGGCTCCGCTCGCGCTTTTTTAAACTTCCGGCTCCTCACGTTTTTTTCAACTCTCGGCTCATCTCGCACTCTTTTAGACTCTTGGCCCCTCTCGCACTCTTTTTAAACCCTGGCTCCTCTTGCGCTCTTTTAGTCTCCAGGCTCCTCTCGCGCTCTTTTTAAACTCCTGGCTCCTCTTGCGCTCTTTTAGACTCCAGGCTTCTCTCGCGCTCTTTTAGACTCCTGGCTCCTTTCGCGCTATTCTACACTCCTGGCTCCTCTCGCACTCTTTTATACTCCCGGCTCCTCTTGCGCTCTTTTAGACTCCCGGCTCCTCTCGCGTTATTCTGCACTCCTGGCTCCTCTCTGCTCTTTTTAAATTCCTGGCTCCTCTCACACTCTTTATATAAATTCCTGGCTCCTCTCATGCTCTTTTTAAACTCCTGACTCCTCTTGCGTTCTTTTAGACTCCTGGCTTCTCTCCACACTCACACCTATAACACCTATCCTCTACCCTGAGAAGAACCCACTCATACGCGCCCTTGTCAGGTGTGCCTATGCATCACCTTGAACTGGATCAGGCTTATCCTCACACATGAGGAGGTGAAGTTGACCCTGTGAAGAACCTCACTCCATACCCACCTCTTCAAAGACCAAGCCCAGCTCAGCCTCACGCTTCCTCTTTACTTCCTCCAACAATGCATGCCCCATCGCCAACATCTGCCCATAGACTCCAAAATCCTACCCTCACCCAAGCCGGCCAAGGAGAGGACCCTGTCCATAAGCGAAGACAACGGTCCCAAGGGAAATGAAGCAGGTTCCTTGTGTAAAAAACCTTGCACCTGATAGTACCTGAATTAATCTCCCCCCCCCCCCCCCAGGAGCTGGAACGTCTCTAACAATGCGTCCAGGCTGGTGAATTTACCTTCCAAATACATGTCTCTAAACCTTTCCAGCCCCTCCCGCTCCCATGCCCTAAACAATATAAGCCAGACAGCACAAACCCATGGTTCTTGCAAATCGGAGCCAGCAGTGACATAGAGCCCAGTTAAAAATAATAATAATAATCGCTTATTGTCACAAGTAGACTTCAATGAAGTTACTGTGAAAAGCCCCGAGTCGCCACATTCCGGCACCTGTTCGGGGAGGCTCGCACGGGAATTGAACCTGCGCTGCTGGCATTGTTCTGCATTACAAGCCAGTTGTTTAGCCCACTGTGCTAAACCAGCCCCTAAATAATAATAATCGCTTATTGTCACAAGTAGGCTTCAATGAAGTTACTGTGAAAAGCCCCTAGTTGCCACATTCCGGCGCCTGTCCAGGGAGGCCGGTACAAGAATTGAACCCGCGGTGCTGCCTTGTTCTGCATTACAAGCCAGCTGTTTAAAGGTAATACTGCTTATACATTTCCTACCAACCTGTACACTAGTTAGGATGAATAATAGCTTGAAGTTTTAATGTCATGGCATAATTTGGACCTTGCCCTCAACGTGAATTTACAGCTTTCTCAAGTTTCTTTTCACTCTCCCCTTATGCCCTCTCTAAGCCGGGCCGGGATTCTCCCCTACCCGGTGGGGCGGGGGTCCCGGCGGGATGGAGTGGCGGGAACCACTCCGGCGTCGGGACGCCCCAAAGGTGCGGATCTCCGCACCTTTAGGGGCTAAGCCCTCACCTTGAAGGGCTAGGCCCGCGCCGGAGTGGTTGGCGCGCCGCCGGCTGGCGGGAAAGGCCTTTGGCGCCACGCCAGCTGGGGCCGAAGGGACTCTGCCGGTCGCGGGCCGGAGAATCACCGGGGGGCGGGGGCGGGGGGGCAGGCCGCCGACCGGCGCGGCGCGATTCCCGCCCCCGCTAAATTTTCGGTGCCGGGGAATTCAGCGGCCGGCAGGGGCTGGGTTCACGCCAGCCCCCGGCGATTCTCCGCCCTGGCCGGGGGGGGTGGAGAATCCCGCCCCTGATCTTTTTTTTTTTAAATAATATTTTATTGAAAATTTTTGGTCAACCAACACAGTACATTGTGCACCCTTTACACAACATTGTAACAATACAGATAATAATGACCCTTTTTTATTTAAACAAAAACAACAACAAATAAATAAATATTAAATAACAAAAAATAAAAACTAGCCCTAATTGGCAACTGCCTTGTCTCAGGCCACACCCCCCCCCCCCATTCCCCCCCCCCCCCCCCCAAGTCCTGGGCCGCTGCTGCTGCCTTCTTTGTTTTCCCCCATCTATCTTTCCGCAAGATATTCGACGAACGGTTGCCACCGCCTAGTAAACCCTTGAGCCGACCCCCTTAGGACGAACTTAATCCGCTCTAACTTTATGAACCCCGCCATATCATTTATCCAGGTCTCCACCCCCGGGGGCTTGGCTTCTTTCCACATTAGCAATATTCTGCGCCGGGCTACTAGGGACGCAAAGGCCAAAACATCGGCCTCTTTCGCCTCCTGCACTCCCGGCTCTTGTGCAACCCCAAATATAGCCAACCCCCAGCTTGGTTCGACCCGGACTCCTACTACTTTCGAAAGCACCTTTGTCACCCCCATCCAAAACCCCTGTAGTGCCGGGCATGACCAAAACATATGGGTATGATTCGCTGGGCGTCTCGAGCACCTCGCACACCTATCCTCCACCCCAAAAAATTTACTGAGCCGTGTTCCAGTCATATGTGCCCTGTGTAATACCTTAAACTGAATCAGGCTTAGCCTGGCGCACGAGGACGACGAGTTTACCCTGTTTAGGGCATCTGCCCACATCCCCTCCTCGATCTCCTCCCCTAGCTCTTCTTCCCATTTCCCTTTTAGTTCGTCCATCATAGTCTCCCCTTCGTCTCTCATTTCCCTATATATATCCGACACCTTACCGTCCCCCACCCATTTCTTTGAGATGACTCTGTCCTGCACCTCTTGTGTCGGGAGCTGCGGGAATTCCCTCACCTGTTGCCTCGCAAAAGCCCTCAATTGCATGTACCTGAATGCATTCCCTTGGGGCAACCCATATTTCTCGGTCAGCGCTCCCAGACTCGCAAACTTCCCATCCACAAATAGATCTTTCAATTGCGTTATACCTGCTCTTTGCCACATTCCATATCCCCCATCCATTCCCCCCGGGGCAAACCTATGGTTGTTTCTTATCGGGGACCCCCCCAGTGCTCCGGTCTTTCCCCTATGTCGTCTCCACTGTCCCCAAATCTTCAGTGTAGCTACCACCACCGGACTCGTGGTATAGTTCCTTGGTGAGAACGGCAATGGGGCTGTCACCATAGCCTGCAGGCTGGTCCCCCTACAGGACGCCCTCTCTAATCTCTTCCACGCCGCTCCTTCCTCCTCTCCCATCCACTTACTCACCATTGAAATATTAGCGGCCCAATAATACTCACTTAGGCTCGGTAGTGCCAGCCCCCCCCTATCCCTACTACGCTGTAAGAATCCCTTCCTCACTCTCGGAGTCTTCCCGGCCCAAACAAAACCCATGATACTCTTTTCTATCCTTTTGAAAAAAGCCTTCGTGATCACCACCGGGAGGCACTGAAACACAAAGAGGAATCTCGGGAGGACCACCATCTTAACCGCCTGCACCCTCCCTGCCATTGACAATGCTACCATATCCCATCTCTTGAAATCTTCCTCCATCTGTTCCACCAACCGCGTCAAATTTAGCCTGTGCAATGTGCCCCAATTCTTAGCTATCTGGATCCCCAGGTAACGAAAGTCTCTTGTTACCTTCCTCAACGGTAGGTCTTCTATTTCTCTACTCTGCTCCCCTGGATGCACCACAAACAGCTCACTCTTCCCCATGTTCAATTTATACCCTGAAAAATCCCCAAACTCCCCAAGTATCCGCATTATTTCTGGCATCCCCTCCGCTGGATCCGCCACATATAGTAGCAGATCATCCGCATATAAAGATACCCGGTGTTCTTCTCCTCCCCTAAGTATTCCCCTCCATCTCTGTTTCACCCTCTGGTGGGGCCATCATCATTACCCCTAACAACCTCCGTATGTTCGTGTTCAGCTGTCTCCCCTTCACAAACCCAGTTTGGTCCTCATGAACCACCCCCGGGACACATTCCTCTATTCTCATTGCCATTACCTTGGCCAGGACCTTGGCATCCACATTGAGGAGGGAAATTGGTCTGTAGGACCCGCATTGTAGCGGATCCTTTTCCTTCTTTAAAAGAAGCGATATCGTTGCTTCTGACATAGTCGGGGGCAGTTGTCCCCTTTCCTTTGCCTCGTTAAAGGTCCTCGTCAGTAGCGGGGCGAGCAAGTCCAAATATTTTCTGTAAAATTCAACTGGGAATCCGTCCGGTCCCGGGGCCTTTCCCGTCTGCATGTTCCTAATTCCTGTCACCACTTCTTCTACCGTGATCTGTGCTCCCAATCCCATCCTTTCCTGCTCTTCCACCTTGGGAATTTCCAGCCGATCCAAAAAGTCCATCATTCTCTCCCTCCCATCCGGGGGTTGAGCTTCATACAATTTTTTATAAAATGTCTTGAACACTTCATTCACTCTCTCCGCTCCCCGCTCCGTCTCTCCATCTTCGTCTCTCACCCCCCCTATTTCCCTCGCTGCTCCCCTTTTCCTCAATTGGTGTGCCAGCAATCTGCTCGCCTTCTCTCCATATTCATACTGTACACCCTGCGCCTTCCTCCATTGTGCCTCTGCAGTGCCTGTGGTCAGCAAGTCAAATTCCACATGCAGCCTTTGCCTTTCCCTATACAGTCCCTCCTCCGGTGCTTCCGCATATTGTCTGTCCACCCTCAAAAGTTCTTGCAGCAACCGCTCCCGTTCCTTACTCTCCTGCTTCCCTTTATGTGTCCTTATTGATATCAGCTCCCCCCTAACCACCGCCTTCAACGCCTCCCAGACCACTCCCACCTGAACCTCCCCATTGTCATTGAGTTCCAAGTACTTTTCAATGCATCCCCTCACCCTTAGGCACACCCCCTCATCCGCCATTAGTCCCATGTCCATTCTCCAGGGTGGACGCCCTCTTGTTTCCTCCCCTATCTCCAAGTCTACCCAGTGTGGGGCATGATCCGAAATGGCTATAGCCGTATATTCCGTTCCCCTCACCCTCGGGATCAATGCCCTACCCAACACAAAAAAGTCTATGCGTGAATAGACTTTATGGACATAGGAGAAAAACGAGAACTCCTTACTCCTAGGTCTACTGAATCTCCACGGGTCCACCCCTCCCATCTGCTCCATAAAATCCTTAAGCACCTTGGCTGCTGCCGGCCTCCTACCAGTCCTGGACTTCGACCTATCCAGCCTTGGTTCCAACACCGTGTTGAAGTCTCCCCCCATTATCAGCTTTCCGGTCTCTAGGTCTGGGATGCGTCCTAGCATTCGCCTCATAAAATTGGCATCGTCCCAATTCGGGGCATACACGTTTACCAACACCACCATCTCTCCCTGTAATTTGCCACTCACCATCACGTATCTGCCCCCGTTATCCGCCACTATAGTCTTTGCCTCGAACATTACCCGCTTCCCCACTAATATAGCCACCCCCCTGTTTTTCGCATCCAGCCCCGAATGGAACACCTGCCCTACCCATCCTTTGCGCAACCTAACCTGGTCTATCAGTTTCAGGTGCGTTTCCTGTAACATGACCACATCTGCTTTAAGTTTCTTAAGGTGTGCGAGTACTCGTGCCCTCTTTATCGGCCCGTTAAGCCCCCTCACGTTCCACGTGATCAGCCGAGTTGGGGGGCTTCCCCCCCCCCCCCCCCCCCCCTTGCCGGTTAGCCATCATCTTTTTCCAGCTTCTCACCCAGTTCCCACGCAGCTGTATTTCTCCCAGACGGTGCCCCCCCGCCCATCCTTTCCCGTACCCACTCCCCCCTTTCCCCAGCAGCAGCAACTCAGTAATTCCCCCCCCCCCCCCCCCCGCTAGACCCCCCGCTAGCGTAATTATTCCCCCCATGTTGCTCCCAGAAGTCAGCAAACTCTGGCTGACCTCGGCTTCCCCCCGTGATCACGGCTCGCCCCGTGCGGCGCCCCCTCCTTCCTGCTTGCCGCCCCTGATCTTTTTGATTGGACCCACCTCTTGCGCTTCAGACCCTACTCCTACTAAACTGCTAACCACTCAACTTTCAGTCCAGATTCCTGTTATCTGACATTATTGATGGTTTTCTAAGCATACTCAGTTTTAATCACACGCCATTGGCAGCCTGCCGTAGATTTTAAACTCTGGATTTCCCTCCTGTCTGTCCACCTCTCCTCCCTTTCTTCTTTTAAGCTGTTCTTTAAAATTCTACCTCTTTGACCAAGTTTTTGGTCATCTGGCCTAATATTTCCTCATGTGTTTTGGTGTCAGATTTTGTTCCATAACCCTCCAATAAACTCTCAGAAAATGTTATTGTGTTAAAGCCGCAATATAAATGCAAGTTTTGTTACCTAATTGTTTCCCTTGTTATTGTAGGAAGGGATGGTACGATGTGATACTGCAGTGGGGACTCCTGATTATATTTCCCCTGAGGTGCTGAAATCTCAAGGAGGGGATGGGTATTATGGGAGGGAGTGTGACTGGTGGTCAGTTGGAGTGTTCCTGTATGAAATGCTTGTTGGTGAGTGATGAAATGGTACATTTAATGTTAGTATATTTAAATGTTAATTATGCTTTACTAATTCTAATTTGAAACAAAACAAATCAATGTACACAACTTCATACTATTTAGTGTGTGAAATTTGAGGGAAAATATCAACTTTCTCTTTTAAGAATCAGATAAGGAACTGAGAGTCTATCGATGCTTTGCGGGTGCAACAAGTAAACTTAAAAGAGTTATCAGCACAACCACTAAATTCTACATTTAGCTGGGTGCTGTCTGGAAGCTTATGCTAATTTTAAAATGATCTGACCACACAAATATTTCACTGTGCTTGATGTGCTGTGGTGTAGCTTTCTTCACCCTGACGGTAGTCAATGACTCTTGATGCAGATTTTACCAAAGGTACAACTCCGTTCTCATAATTTTAACACCTAAAATAATTTTAAAATAAAATTCAGAGACATTGATTACCTGTAGGCCAATGAAAATCTGTGATTATGGAAAGCTTGTTTTGATTGTATTCTGTAGGCTGGAAGCTTTAAAATAAAATCTGCATTAAAATTGGGTTAAATTCTTGTTAGGTTACATATTACATCACAAACATGATCCTTTGATCAATTTATCTTATTCAATGCGATTGAACTATTAGGATTGCATTTTCCACTGGTACGCCTTCCACACTCATCCATTGAGCTAGTATATGTTTTTTAAAATAAATTTAGAGTACCCAATTCCTTTTTTCCAATTAAGGGGCAATTTAACGTGGCCAATTCGCCTATGCTGCACATCTTTTTGGCTTGTGGGGGTGAGATGCGCGCAGACACGGGGAGAATGTGCAAACTCCACACAGAGTGACCCGGGGCCAGGGTTGAACGCGGGTCCTCGGCAGCAGTGCTAACCACTGAACCAGCGTGCTGCCTTGGATTGAGCTAGTGTGGATAACTGAATATTGAAATTAATTACTGTGATTACTATGAGGTAGTCGGTAAATTTCAGTTGTTTATAATCTGTTGTTCTTGTTTGTCATTGTCCTCTTCAATTATACAGAGCCCATATCTGAATTGATCTTTAATAGTGATTTTGTTTCTTTTGTAGGTGACACACCCTTTTATGCAGACTCACTAGTTGGAACATACAGCAAAATCATGAATCACAAAAACTCATTAATGTTTCCTGACGACAGTGAAATTTCCAAGGATGCAAAAAGCCTAATTTGTGCTTTCCTCACTGACAGGTACACTAAGAAGACAATGAACCATGAGGAAATATAGCTCTCTCCAGTACATTACTTGAAATACAAATTAATTGATCGAATAGATCCCATAGAGATTTAGAACAAACTAGTTCACCGTTTTCCTGGACTCTTCATAACAAGAAGAATCTTTGTTTACATTCTAGAATATTATTTTAAAATAAGTAATTAATTGTATGAAACCCTTTATTTTGCTTTCATGGATGCGATTGTTGCTGGTAAGACCAGCATATATTGTCCATCCCAAATTGTCCTTGAGAAGGTGGCAGTGAGCCACGTCCTTGAACTACTGCACTCCAATCTGGTGTAGGTATACCCCCAATGCTGGCTGGAAAGGAATTCCAGGATTTTGACCCAGCAACAATTAAGAAACGGTTATATCATTATCCTGTTAGGATTCTAGCGTGATGGGAAAAAATATCCTTTTTCACCATCTTTCCAGGTCTCCAGCAAAGCATTGCAATTAAAAGGAAGTTGCTAAATTTGTGACACTTTCTACAATATGTGAAAGTTTTCATAAGGTGCAGAGTCTAATACATTCATATTGGGATCCTGTGAACACTTGATTCTAACAAAAGCATTTACAGAAAAAGCTCCTGTACGGAAGGATAAAATTTTTCGGAAAATTTGTCCTTTGCAGGGATTAAGAGCAGTTTCAAAAATTTGTGTAATTAGCGGTCAATTTTGGCTTATATAAAGGTTGCAAACAAAGAATCGCTAATTAATTTAGTTTAAACTGCATTGACACGAGATGAGTATACAATCTGTCTTTATATGGTGTATACATATTCAGTACTCTTCCCTAATATGATCACTAGCATTGTTGTAGTGACAGTTTATTGATTTATTCCATTAGGGAAATAAGACTAGGCCGAAATGGTGTTGCAGAAATCAAAAGGCATCCTTTCTTCCGAAATGATCAGTGGACATGGGAAAACATTAGAGAGAGTAAGTTGCCTTAAATGTTACTTATGTAATATTATGTGAATTGCATTAAAGCCATTGTAAATTTAAAAAATATACTTCCATTCCGTTATTCTAACTGATTCAGAACCTGAATTTACATAATTAATGAGGTGTAATTACATAGCACATACTGTTGAATTGGTTCAAATAGCAGCATTTGACTGCATTAGTACTTCATGGCCTTAAAAAAAAGCTACAGAATTCTTTCCTTTGTCACATTGTAAATTGTTCACAGGCTATCTTAAAATATATTTTTTTTCAAAAGTGGATAGGATTGATCAATGGGAACAAAGATTCTGTTTCAGTTATTATTCCTGGATGTGCATTCCACAACTCCTTTAAAAAAAAATCTTTCTTTGGCTCAAATGCCTTGCATGCAATCTTGTATCTATGACCCATGGTTCTAGGCCTCTTATTCTACATGAGGGGTTCTTGACCTTTTTGCATCTAAGGCTGTATCCCTTGTTATAAACATTTTGTAGACGCCCCTGTAACACAACACAACTATTTTATTTTAGAGTAGCTTCTACCACAAGGTAAAAACTAGCAACAAATGTGTGCAAGATCCTACAACAGGAAATCAAATGGATCACCATATATGATGTTCACCCAAACTTCGCTTCCGAATATAAGAAAAATCAACTTTCATAGCCATCTGCACCTCGTGTGAATGATGTCCTGGAATTCGGAACTGGAATCATGAACTCCCGGTGGCAGCAGACTGTTTAATCAGCTGCCGATCTCGGTTGCCTCAGACAAGTAGTAGTCATTTGCATGAGGAGCAAAAGGTGAAATCAGTCGAATAATCTTCAACATGTAGGCCCACTGACCTTTTACTATTCTTACCTAATTGTATTCTTGAAAGATGCTGACTTGGTGGACCCCTTGAACCCTTCTGGTTTAGCACAGTGGGCTAAACAGCTGGCTTGTAATGCAGAACAAGGCAGCAGCAAGGGTTCAATTCCTGTACCAGCCTCCCCGAACAGGCGCCGGAATGTGGCGACTAGGGACTTTTCACAGTAACTTCGTTGAAGCCTACTTGTGACATTAAGCTATTATTATTATTATTCTCACAAACCCCTTGGTTGAGAAACCACTGTTTTAGACACTTCGTCCAGTGAACCTGTCCGATAATTTTAAGTAACTTCATAAATGCTTCAAACATGTTACCTGTAATTAAATTTTTCTAATTGAAAGTATTTACATTTTCTCATACTGGATAAAATTCCAGTGAATCTGTGCTGTACCTCTAGAAAGACTCTAGCATGTGTCGTGTACTGCACAGCCTAGTAAGTCTTTTAAGGTTTTAAGAAGATACAGTAGCATAATAGTTGTGTTACAGAGTTAGCAACACGTATTACCTGGTAATTATTGGTATTCCTGGTAATTTCAGAGACCAGGGGCGGGTCGGAGAATCGCTGGGGGGCGACGTAAATCCCGCCCCCACCGAATTCTCCGAAGGGTGAAACGTTGGCGGGGCGTCAATCGCGCCGCCCGCCTCGGAGAATGGCAGGGGCGGGCCCAAGACAATGGACTCCGGGGCTGCCCATATTCTCCCGGCCGTATGGGCCGATGTCCCGCCGACGTGACCATGGATCACGTCGGCGTGAATCAAAACACCTTTTTAACGACGTCAACCAGTGCTGATGGTTGACGCCGTCCAGCGTGGAGGTCGGTCACGGCCTGGGGGGTGGCCGCAGGAGAGGTGATAGCGTGGCCGCAGTCTGTGTGTGTGCGGGAGAGGTGTGTGTGCGGGGGTGTGGGGGCTTCGGGGGGGTGCCGGGGAAGGGGGGGGTGAGTGCCGACAAGGGGGACGGGGGGGATGAGTGCCGGGGACGGGGGGGGGGGATGAGTGCTAGGGCCGGGGGGTTGAGTGCCGGTGCCGGGGGATGAGTGCCGGGGACGGGGGGATGAGTGCCAGGTATGGGGGTGAGAGTGCCGGGTACGGGGGGATGAGTGCCGAGGACGGGGGGTGCGAGGGCAGGGGAGTTTGTCCGCCTGGCCAGGTGCCATCCTCCAACAGTCGCGCCCATGCCACCTGGCTGGAGGAAGGGGGGGGGGTTACGGGCAATGATGGCATGTCATCGTTCCCCCCCCCCCCCCCCGCAGGCCTTCAAGTTTTCTGATCAGCCAGCGATGTTGGCCGCCGTGGCGGCAGCCACTATTCTCCATGTTGCCCAGGAGGAGGAGGAGGAGGCGCAGGCTGCCGCGGAGGAGCATGCCGCAGAGGGGCAGGCGGCAGCCGCCCAGGCTGGAGGGACACCCGCCCAACAGGACAAGGAGGAGGAGGAGCAGTGGGAGCACGTAGTGGAGGTGGAACACGAGGAGGGGGAGGAGAATGTCGCGGCGCCACGGCAACGGAGGCACCCAATGAGGCCCCTTGTGTATCGGCCCCGGTTGTCGTACCAGGACCTCACAGACCGGGAATGCAGGAGGAGACTCCGGATGAGCCGGGAAACCGTGGCACACATCTGCCACCTGCTGGCACACCTGGCACCGCGTGGCACTGGGAGGACACACCCTCTCCCCTTGTCCGTCAAGGTTACGGTGGCCTTGAACGTTTATGCCACGGGGTCATTCCAGATGCCAGGTGGGGACCTGTCTGGCATCTCGCAGATATCGGTGCACCGGTGCATCTGGGCAGTGACAGACACCCTATATGCCATTGTGGACGGCTACATCCGCTTCCCTGTCGACCGGGCCAGCCAGGATGCCCGGGCCGTGGGCTTCTCTGCCGTGGCCGGGCTTCCCATGGTCCAGGGCGCGATCGATGGGATGCACGTCGCCGTGTGGCCAGCTGCAGATAACAGGGCCGTGTTCACCAATAGGAAGGGGACCTATTCCATGAAGATCCAGGTGGTCTGCAATCACCGCATGATTATCCTGCACGTCTGCGCCCGGTACCCGGGAAGTGTACATGACTCATACGTGTTGTCGCGGTCTTACATCCCCAGCATGCACGAGGGACGCCACCCCCGGCTGAGGGGCTGGTAGCTGGGCGACAGGGGTTACCCGTTGTGGTCGTGGCTGATGACGCCTATACGGAGGCCACAGAATGACGCGGAGAACAGCTACAATGATGCCCATGCAGCGACAAGGGGTGTGATAGGTCCTTTGGCGTGCTCAAAATGGGTTTCAGGTGCCTGGACCTCTCTGGGGGCGCCCTCCAATATCCGTCAGATGGATCTTGAGGGTTCTACCATTCACTGTATATTCCCTACCTGCATTAGACCTTCCAAAATGCATTACCTCACATTTGTCCGGATTAAACTCCATCTGCCATCTCTCCGCCCAAGTCTCCAAACAATCTAAATCCTGCTGTATCCTCTGACAGTCCTCATCGCTATCCGCAATTCCACCAACCTTTGTATCGTCTGCAAACTTACTAATCAGACCAGTTACATTTTCCTCCAAATCATTTATATATACTACAAACAGCAAAGGTCCCAGCACTGATCCCTGTGGAACACCATTGGTCACAGCCCTCCAATTAGAAAAGCATCCTTCCATTGCTACTCTCTGCATTCTATGACCTAGCCAATTCTGTATCCACCTTGCCAGCTCACCCCTGATCCCGTGTGACTTCACCTTTTGTACTAGTCTACCATGAGGGACCTTGTCAAAGGCCTTACTGAAGTCCATATAGACAACATCCACTGCCCTACCTGCATCAATCATCTTAGTGACCTCCTCGAAAAACTCTATCAAGTTGGTGAGACACGACCTCCCCTTCACAAAACCATGCTGCCTCTCACTAATACGTCCATTTGCTTCCAAATGGGAGTAGATCCTGTCTCGAAGAATTCTCTCCAGTAATTTCCCTACCACTGAAGTAAGGCTCACCGGCCTGTAGTTCCCTGGATTATCCTTGCTACCCTTCTTAAACAGAGGAACAACATTGGCTATTCTCCAGTCCTCCGGGACATCACCTGAAGACAGTGAGGATCCAAAGATTTCTGTCAAGGCCTCAGCAATTTCCTCTCCAGCCTCCTTCTATATTCTGGGGTAGATCCCATCAGGCCCTGGGGACTTATCTACCATAATATTTTTTAAGACACCCAACACCTTGTCTTTTTGGATCTCAATGTGACCCAGGCTATCTACACATCCTTCTCCAGACTCAACATCTACCAATTTCTTCTCTTTGGTGAATACTGATGCAAAGTATTCATTTAGTACCTCGCCCATTTCCTCTGGTTCCACACATAGATTCCCTTGCCTATCCTTCAGTAGGCCAACCCTTTCCCTGGCTACCCTCTTGCTTTTTATGTACGTGTAAAAAGCCTTGGGATTTTCCTTAACCCTATTTGCCAATGACTTTTCGTGACCCCTTCTCGCCCTCCTGACTCCTTGCTTAAGTTCCTTCCTACTTTCCTTATATTCCACACAGGCTTCGTCTGTTCCCAGCCTTTTAGCCCTGACAAATGCCTCCTTTTTCTTTTTACGAGGCCTACAATATCTCTCGTTATCCAAAGTTCCCGAAAATTGCCGTATTTATCCTTCTTCCTCACAGGAACATGCCGGTCCTGAATTCCTTTCAACTGACACTTGAAAGCCTCCCACATGTCAGATGTTGATTTGCCCTCAAACATCCGCCCCCAATCTATGTTCTTCAGTTCCCGCCTAATATTGTTATAATTAGCCTTCCCCCAATTTAGCACATTCATCCTAGGACCACTCTTATCCTTGCCCACCAGCACTTTAAAACTTACTGAATTGTGGTCACTGTTCCCGAAATGCTCCCCTACTGAAACATCTACCACCTGGCCGGGCTCATTCCCCAATACCAGGTCCAGTACCGTCCCTTCCCTAGTTGGACTGTCCACATATTGTTTTAAGAAGCCCTCCTGGATGCTCCTTACAAACTCCGCTCCGTCTAAGCCCCTGGCACTAAGTGAGTCCCAGTCAATATTGGGGAAGTTGAAGTCTCCCATCACCACAACCCTGTTGTTTTTACTCTTTTCCAAAACCTGTCTACCTATCTGCTCCTCTATCTCCCGCTGGCTGTTGGGAGGCCTGTAGTAAACCCCCAACATTGTGAGTGCACCCTTCTTATTCCTGATCTCTACCCATATAGCCTCACTGCCCTCTGAGGTGTCCTCCCGCAGTACAGCTGTGATATTCTCCCTAACCAGTAGCGCAACTCCGCCACTCCTTTTACATCCCCCTCTATCCCGCCTGAAACATCTAAATCCTGGAACATTTAGCTGGCAATCCTGCCCTTCCCTCAACCAGGTCTCTGTAATGGCCACAACATCATAGTTCCAAGTACTAATCCAAGCTCTAAGTTCATCTTCCTTACCCGTAATACTTCTTGCATTAAAACATATGCACTTCAGGCCACCAGACCCGCTGTGTTCAGCAACTTCTCCCTGTCTGCCCTGCCTCAGAGCCCCACTGTCCCTATTCCCTAGTTCTCCCTCAATGCTCTCACCTTCTGACCTATTGCTCCCGTGCCCACCCCCCTGCCATACTAGTTTAAACCCTCCCATGTGACACTAGCAAGCCTCGCGGCCAGGATATTTATGCCTCTCCAGTTTAGATGCAACCCATCCTTATATAGGTCACACCTGCCCCGGAAGAGCCCCCAGTGGTCCAGATAACGGAAACCCTCCTTCCGACACCAGCTGTTTAGCCATGTGTTTAGCTGCTCTATCTTCCTATTTCTAGCCTCACTGGCACGTGGCACAGGGAGTAATCCCGCGATTACAACCCTAGAGGTCCTGTCTTTTAACTTTCTGCCTAGCTCCCTGAACTCCTGCTGCAGGACCTCATGCCCCTTCCTGCCTCTGTCGTTGGTACCAATATGTACAACGACCTCTGCCTGTTTGCCCTCCCCCTTCAGGATGCCCTCTACCCGTTCGGAGACATCCTGGACCCTGGCACCAGGGAGGCAACATACCATCCTGGAGTCTCTTTCACGTCCACAGAAGCGCGTATCTGTGCCCCTGACTATGGAGTCCCCTATTACTATTGCTCTTCTGCGCTTTGACCCTCCCTTCTGAACATCAGAGCCAGCCGTGGTGCCACTGCTCTGGCTGCTGCTGTTTTCCCCTGATAGGCTATCCCCCCCGCCAGTATCCAAGGGGGTATACCTGTTCGAGAGGGGGACAACCACAGGGGATTCCTGCACTGACTGCCTGCCCTTTCTGGTGGTCACCCATTTCTCTGCCTGCACCTTGGGTGTGACCACATTTATATAACTGCGATCTATGACGCTTTCCGCCACCTGCATGCTCCTAAGTGCATCCAATTGCTGCTCCAACCGAACCATGCGGTCCGTGAGGAGCTCCAGTTGGGTGCACTTTCTGCAGATGAAGCCATCCGGGACGCTGGAAGCCTCCCGGACCTGCCACATCTCACAGTCAGAGCACTGCACCCCTCTAACTGACATTGCGTCAATTAATTAAAATTAAAAGTTTTTTAAAAACATTTATATTTAAAAATTTTTTTTTAAAAAAGTTACTGTTAACTATCTGTTTCCTAGCACTAGATTTCTAATATAAATGCGAAAGCTAAATATAGTACTCTCCGATCTCTGGCTTAGATACCCCTCTAAATTATAATTAAGTAATTATGTTTAATTCGTTACCAATGCTTAATTTTTTAAATTTAGTGTAGATTCCCAACCAGCCACTCCGGTCACAGCTTTTCTGTTTCCCCCCCGACACACACAATTTGAAAAAGGTATAAAAGTAAAAATGAGTAAAAATCACTTTCTTACCTTCTTACCTTCTGAGTGTCTTAGATGTTCTCAGGTTCTCTCCCTGACAGAGACTGCTCCTCTTCCTCCGAACGGCTCCCGAAACTATGCCGCGATCTTTTAAAATCTCCGCTCTGACTTGCAGCTCCCGCGCTTTTTAAATCTCCCGCGCTTTTTAAATCTCCTGGCTCACTCTCCTCTCCTCTCGCGCTGTTTTCAATGTCCCGGCTGTCTCTCCTCTCGCGCTGTTTTCAATGTCCCGGCTGTCTCTCCTCCCGCGCTGTTTTCACTGTCCCGGCTCTCTCTCCCCTCGCACTGTTTTCACTGTCCCGGCTGTCTCTCCTCTCCCGCTGTTTTCAATGTCCCGGCTCTCTTTCCTCCCGTGCTTTTTAAATCTCCCGCGCTTTTTAAATCTCCCGGCTCACTCTCCTCTCCTCTCGCGCTGTTTTCAATGTCCCGACTGTCTCTCCTCTCGCGCTGTTTTCAATGTCCCGGCTGTCTCTCCTCTCGCGCTGTTTTCAATGTCCCGGCTGTCTCTCCTCCCGCGCTGTTTTCACTGTTCCGGCTCTCTCCCCTCGCACTGTTTTCACTGTCCCGGCTGTCTCTCCTCTCACGCTGTTTTCAATGTCCCGGCTCTCTTTCCTCCCGTGCTTTTTAAATCTCCCGCGCTTTTTAAATCTCCCGGCTCACTCTCCTCTCCTCTCGCGCTGTTTTCAATGTCCCGACTGTCTCTCCTCTCGCGCTGTTTTCACTGTCCCGGCTCTCTCTCCCCTCACACTATTTTCACTGTCCCGGCTCTCTCTCCTCTCGCGCTGTTTTCACTGTCCCGGCTGTCTCTCCTCTCCCGTTGTTTTCACTGTCCCGGCTCTCTCTCCCCTCGCGCTGTTTTCACTGTCCCGGCTCTCTCTCCTCTCGCGCTGTTTTCACTGTCCCGGCTCTCTCTCCTCTCGCGCTGTTTTCACTGTCCCGGCTTTCTTTCCTCTCGTGCTGTTTTCACTGTCCCGGCTGTCTCTCCTCTCGCGTTGTTTTCACTGTCCCGGCTCACTTGCCTCTCGCGCTGTTTTCACTGTCCCGGCTTTCTCTCCTCTCGCGCTGTTTTCACTGTCCCGGCTGTCTCTCCTCTCGCGCTGTTTTCACTGTCCTCCCCAGATGAGGGGGATGGGGGCAATGGTCAGGGCAGACATGGGCGGGTGGCTGTCCACCGTTACCGGCTGGGCCAGCGGGCACGGGACAGGCTGATAGCCGCCCGCTTCACTGACTAGGGGGCGTGGGAATCAGCGAGTATGGCCACATACCGCACACCATGGCAACACCCTCACCCCCCCAGCACCCCCCCAGCACCCCCCCCCCCCCCCTCCCCCCAACCACACCCACGTGCGTGCACACCACCCCTCCATTGCAGATCCACCTGCGGCACAATGGCCGGGCTCTCACAGGCGCCGGTGGAAGCGTGTCTATTGCAGGCCATGGAGGATGATGACAACCCGCTCTGCAATGAGCTCCTGGCTCCACATCGTTGGACGATGTCTGACCCATGCCACAGTACCCCCATCCACCCGGACCATCCCTGCATGCGGCTGTGACACTGCAGCGCACGGTCCCGTCCTCTGGGATGGTGAGGGCCGCCCAGGGGGAACGGAGCAGACTCACTTGAGTCCGACGTAAGACCACCCCTCACACACACACTGGCGCTCGACGTACATGACACCCCCGCATGCTTCAGACAGAGCACAAAGGCAGCTTCTGTAGGTGTTAAAGTGATTTTAATAACAAACAGTGCATACACATGCCCGAGCCCCTAAAGCTCGTCTGTGCCCTGCACCCGTGCCAACTTACTCAGTGTCTAATTGTTTGGCCTTATGGGCCCTTTGACTACGCCTAGGTGGTTCCCTAGACGGTACAGCAGAACTGGAGGTGGACTCCTGCGATTCCTGCCCTCTGACTCGGGATCCCTTTGGCGGGCGACCTGGCCTAGATGGGCCAGGCTGCGGCCCAGGCGACTGGGATGGCAAGCTGCCAGCCTGTCCTGCCCGTTGCCCACTCGATGCACCTGGGACGGAAGAGGGAGGAGTCCGAGGTGCTGCAGTGTTCCTGGACTCCCCCTGCAGGGGGACCAGGGACGGGCGCCAGCGACTCCTCTCTCGGGGTGCCCAATGGCCCCCAAGCCTCTACATGGGTCGGGGGTGCAAACGGACTGGCCATCCGACGCCCCTCCGACACCTGGCGCTGCCAGTCCTGGGTGCCCGTGCTGGTATCGACAAGGGTCTGCAGGTTTGCAGCCATGGAGCTGAGGGAGTTGGCCATCCCTGTCTGTGACGGTGCGACCCCGGCTAGCGCATGGGCAATGGCGCCGATGCCCTCAGCAATGGCGCCGATGCCCTCAGCAATGGCGCCGATGCCCTCAGCGATGGCCTGCTGAGACTGGGCCATGGCCTGCAGGGATTGGGCCATTGCCTGCTGAGACTGGGCTATGGCCTGCTGAGACAGGGCCACGGCGTTGAGCGCCTCTGCCATCTGCCGCTGGCGCTGGCTCATGGCCTCCTGTGAGAGGGCAGCCATGTCCTGGGCCACAGACGCCGCCTGCACGGAAAGCCCCAGGCCTTGCATACTGCTCCCCATGTCTGACACCGTTGCACCCATTGCCTCCACCGTGAAGGCCACCCGTGCGGTGTCGGCCTGGGTGGCACGCATGACCGGCACCACTTCCAGCTCCTGGACACGGGTGCACTCCTCCACCTGCGACTGCAGCCGCTGCAAGCCGGCCGTCATCCTCTTCGCTCGTCCCAGGTTCGGTGGTTGCATCGGGGCTATGGGTGAGTGTGGTAACTCCAGGAACCCGGGATCCATCTGGACGGCAGCTGTTCGCTTGCGCCAGGATGCCCTCCGACCTCCCGGCCCCTCTGCTGCTCCTACCTCCACCTGCTGTACCGGGACGGCTGTGTTGTGCGCACCCGTGAGTGTACCAGACGCCTCATCACTAAAGTGCCCAACCAAGGTGAGTGTCTCTGCGATGGTGGAGGGTGTTGGAGACAGCAGTGGCGTTGAGTCGTGTGCATCGTCCGACTCTGAGTCGATGGTACTTTGGGGTGGCGGTTCGTCTCCACCCATCCACTCTGTGTCACTGTCCTGTATATCGGTGTCCTGGGTAGGGGTGTCCTGGGTAGGGGTGTCCTGGGTAGGGGTGTCCTGGGTAGGGGTGTCCTGGGTAGGGGTGTCCTGGGTAGGGGTGTCCTGGGTAGGGGTGTCCTGGGTAGGGGTGTCCTGGGTAGGGGTGTCCTGGGTAGGGGTGTCCTGGGTAGGGGTGTCCTGGGTAGGGGTGTCCTGGGTAGGGGTGTCCTGGGTAGGGGTGTCCTGGGTAGGGGTGTCCTGGGTAGGGGTGTCCTGGGTAGGGGTGTCCTGGGTAGGGGTGTCCTGGGTAGGGGTGTCCTGGGTAGGGGTGTCCTGGGTAGGGGTGTCCTGGGTAGGGGTGTCCTGGGTAGGGGTGTCCTGGGTAGGGGTGTCCTGGGTAGGGGTGTCCTGGGTAGGGGTGTCCTGGGTGGGGGTGTCCTGGGTGGG
This sequence comes from Scyliorhinus torazame, assembly GCF_047496885.1. NCBI lineage: Eukaryota > Metazoa > Chordata > Chondrichthyes > Carcharhiniformes > Scyliorhinidae > Scyliorhinus > Scyliorhinus torazame. The sequence continues at coordinate 149,934,828 of NC_092717.1, read as the reverse complement.
GGTGTCCTGGGTGGGGGTGACCTGGGTGGGGGTGGCCTGGGTAGGGGTGGCCTGGGTAGGGGTGGCCTGGGTAGGGGTGGCCTGGGTAGGGGTGGCCTGGGTAGGGCTGTCTTGGGTAGGGCTGTCTTGGGTAGGGCTGTCTTGGGTAGGGCTGTCTTGGGTAGGGCTGTCTTGGGTAGGGCTGTCTTGGGTAGGGCTGTCTTGGGTAGGGCTGTCTTGGGTAGGGCTGTCTTGGGTAGGGCTGTCTTGGGTAGGGCTGTCTTGGGTAGGGCTGTCCTGGGTAGGGCTGTCCTGGGTAGGGCTGTCCTGGGTAGTAGCTTCGTGGCTCGGCTGCGACAGGGTCCTGTGGCTGCCCCCCTCGTCACTGGGTGGCACACGCCTGCGTCGCCGTACCTGCACGAGACAGGGGCGTCATCTCCCGATTGCTCCAGGTCTCTCCATCTCCCGTGGTTGCCCTGGGGCATCCTGCGGGCGTTGCGTGCCAGAGGGTCCGGGTCTCTCGGTATCCCGTGGTTGCCCTGGGGCATCCTGCGGGCGTCGCGTGCCAGAGGGTCCGGGTCTCTCCATATCCCGTGGTCGCCCTGGGGCATCCTGCGGGCGGTCGGCACCTGCGGGGATGGATGCCTCGACGTTTGCTCCTGCGATACAAAATGAAGCATGCATGGTTAGACACGCAGGCGGTGATCAGGTGAGATGGGGGATGGGGGAGGGGGGATATGGGTGTTATTGGGAGGGGGGATATGGGGGAGGGGGTATATAGGGATGCGGGGGAGGGGGGATATGGGGGAGGGGGGATATGGGGACGGGCTGTCGGTGGCTCACTTGCTGGTGGGCCCTCGACCTCTGCATCGGCAACCTCCCGGTCCTCAGGTCCGCCAGCCAGTTCCAGGGCCCTTTCCTCATGTACGGTGAGTGGCCTCTCATCAGCTGGGCCGCCTCCAGTCCTCTCATGCTCCCTATTGTGTGCGCGCTTCTCCTGTGGGGGGCGGGTGGGTGGCAGGGGTAAAGAGATTAGGCAGGTATATGAATGCACGCCATCGGTTGCGCGTATAGTGCAGAGGTTAGGGTTAAGATTGGTTTCACCTAGGGGTGTGCCGCACATCGGGCCGGGGGAGGGGGGGGGGTGGGGGGACCACTCACCCTGGCTGCCCTGACGAGGTCGTTCACCTTCTTGTGGCACTGGGTGCCTGTCCATGGTGTCAGAGCCACAGCCCTGACAGCCTCGCCACCTCCCTCCACAGATGCCGGCTGAGGCGTGGGGCGACCCTGCGGCCGTGTCCGGGGTACAGGGGCTCCCTCTTCTCCTCCACTGCATCCAGGAGCGCCTCGATGTCACGGTCCTGGAACCTCATGGTTGCGCGGCGGGCGGCCATCTTGTCGGGTCTTCCGGGGTGGGTGGTCGCGTCTTTTGAGCCGTCACGCCATGCGGCGTCAATGATGCCGCACGGCGTCACCGTCCACGTCGGGTGACGCCATCGCGAATGGCGTCACGCTGCTGCTAGCCCATTCGGGGCCGGAGAATTTGCGTTGTTTGGGGGGGGGCCCGACGCCGGAGTGATCCGCGCCGTTTTTGCCGCCGGGTCCCGGACATCGCGCCAGTTTTTGGAGAATCACGCCCCTGGTCTTATAATCTAGAGCCAACAGCTCAAATCCCTCCACAGCAATTAATTAAATAAATCTGGAATAAAAAGGTAGATTCAGTAATGATGACATGAAACTATTGTTCTTTGTAAAAACTCACTAGTTCACTAATATCCTTTGGAGAAGGAAACCAGTCTTCCTTACCCAGTCTGGCCACATGTAACTCCTGCCCCATAGCAATGTGGGTAACTCTGCTTCTGAAATGGCTAGCAAGCCACTCGGGTAAAGTAAATGGTCAAGACGGCATAAAGAGTTTACATAGTGCTTTTTAACTTTAATTACATCAGGGCTTAAACGGTTACATTATGAAGATGGGTTTATTCTCTTGAGTTTAAAAAGATTGAAGAGCCATCTAATTAAGGTCCTTAGATTGACAAACGGAATTTGACAGGTTAGTTCCTGATAAACTATTTCATGTGGTTGGAAAATCTAGAACATGGGAATAATCTTCAAATCAGAGCTAAGCTATTAAGGACTGAAATCAGGAAGCACTTTTTCATTCCATATGAATAGTAATAAAAATGGAACTTTCTCCCTCAAAAGCCTGTGGTGCTTGATCGTTTTAAATTTTCAAGACTGCAACAGATAAATTTTGTTAGACAAGAGTGTTAAAGGAGTTGAGGAGAGTAGGTATCCGTCATGTTCTAATTGAATGGCAGAACAGGCTCAAGGCACTGAATGTCATTCTTCTGCTTTTATATTCCAATGTTTAATGCAATTAATTCACATCCGTCTTTCGTTACGTTATAGCTTCTGCACCGGTTGTGCCTGAACTAAGTAGTGACATCGACACTAGCAACTTTGATGATCTGGAAGAAGATAAAGGCGAGGAAGAAACATTTCCTATACCAAAGGCCTTTGTTGGCAACCAGTTACCTTTTGTAGGCTTTACATACTACAGAAATTTTGAGTGAGTACAGTCAATTTGAAATACACTTTGCTTTAAACAAGAAAGCAAAGCTCTCTGACACAGTATCATATCGCCTCATTAATAATGGCATGAACGTACAAAATCAAACAAAAAGCCCTAAATGAACAGCTACTCATTCTCACTGACCAACCACCACCTAAATTCCCTGCACTCCCTCTCCTCTGACTTTTGGGCCCTTTTTTGGCTCTCACTTATCCTCCCCTATGACATAATTTCCCATACTCAGCTACACCTCGACTGTTTCATCTCCCAATCACCTCTGAGATCTTGGTCATTCATTGACATGCACTGTCGCCTCCATCTCGGTGCCTATCTCTGCCTCCAGAAAAACAACTTCTCCCACCTCCCATTCAGCAATGTACTCCTTAGCTGGAAGGATGGGCAGAAAGGTAAAGGAAGGGTTTGGTGCTGGAATGAGAAATGTTATAGTCACTGGAGATCAAGACATAGAATCAGTCTGGGTAGAAATAAGATATAGCAAGGAAAGAAATCCTGGTGGGAATAATCTATAGGACCCAAACAGTAATTCCTCAGTGGGGCACAGTATAAACCAGTAAATATTGGAGGCTTATAAGAAAGGTGCGACAATAATCATGGGTGATTTTAATATGCATATAGATTGGATTTATCAAATTGGCAAGGATAGCCTTGAGGGAGAGTTCATTGAATGTATTAGAGATTGTTTCTTGGAGCAATATGTTGCGGAACCAACCATGGCGCACACTTTTTGGGGTTTGGTATTGTACAATCAGAAGGGAGTAATTAATGACCTCGTAGTTAAGGATTCTCTAGGAAAGAGTGATTGTAGCATGATAGAATTTCAAATTCAGTTTGAGGCCGAGAACTGGAGTCCCACACTCGCGTTCCAGAGTTAAACAAAGATAATTACGTCAGCATGCGGATAGATTTGGACCCAGTGAATTGGGCTGGAAGATTGAAAGATAGGATAGTTGATGAGCAGTGCCAATTGTTTAAGGAGATATTCAATTCCTCCCAACTAAAGTATATTCCAGAGAGGAAGAAAGATTGTAAGAGGTGGAGAAAACACCCATGGCTATGCAAGGAAGTTAAAGATAACATAAAGACAAAAACTAAGGCATACCATATTGCAAAAGCCAGTGACAGGCTGGAAGATTGGGAAACTTTTAAAGATCAATAAAGGGTTACTAAAAAAGTAATAAGAAGAATAAAGATAAATTATAAAAGGAAACTAACGCAAAATATCAAAAAGGATAGCAAATGTTTCCATAAAAATATAAATGGGAAGAGAGTAGCGAATGTGAATGTTTGTCCCTTGGCAGATGAGACCGGGGAGTTAATCAAGACTCTAAATCAATATTTTGCCTCAATTTTCATGGTGGAGGACACAAGTACCATCCCAATAGTAACACGTCATGCAGAGATAATAGAAAGGGAGGAACTTAGAATAATCATCATCAATAGGGAAAAAGTACATTGGGATTGAAGGCAGGCAAATCCCCAGGGCCTGATGACCTACATCCTAGGGTCTTAAAGGAAGAGGCAGCAGAGATAGTGGATCCATTGGTTATAATATTCTAAAATTCCCTGGATGCGGGAAAGGTTCCAGCGGATTGGAAAAATGCTGCTGTAACAACCTTATTCAAAAAGGGAGGGATGCAGAAAGTAGGAAACTATAGACCAGTTAGTTTGAGAAATTCTCTGTAGTTGAGAAATTCTGAGAATACATTATTAAGGAAGTAATAACAGGACATTTAGAAAGTCAAAACACAATCCATCACAGTCAGCATGGTTTTATGAAGGGTAAATCACGTTTGACTAATTTGCTAGAGTTCTTCGAAGATGTAACAAGCAAAGTGGTTAATGGGGATCCTGTAGATGCAGTATATCTGGACTTCCAGAAGGCATTTTATAAGGTGCTGCGCAAAAGGTAAAATCACATGGGATATGGGGTAATCTATTAGCTTGGATAGAAGACTGAGTAACCGGCAGAAGGCAGAGAGTCAGAATAAATGGATCTTTTTCTGGTTGGCAGGATGTAACTAGTGGGGTGCCACAGGGTTCGGTCCTCGGAGCCCCAACTATTTACAATATATATTAATGACTTGGATGTTCGGATAGAAGGTACTACTGCCAAATTTGCAGATGACACTAAAATTGGTGGCAGAGTAAGTTGCAATGAGGAAATTAAAAAATTACAAATGGATATAGATAGGTTAAGTGAGTGTCCCAAAATTTGGCAGATGGATTATAACATTTTGGTCAGAAAATTTGATAGGCAACTTATTATCTAAATAGGGCAAAACTTCAGAGTGCTTCGGTCAATAGGACTTTAAACTAAAGATTGGGGGGGAAGGGAAAGTCAGGGAACCAAGAGGTGAAGTAATCAGTGGGAAGCGTAGCTGCTTAGGAATACAAAAAAGCACGAAAAGACAAAACTCAGGAGAGGTTACGATAGCCCCCATCCCACAAAATATAACACAGTGTATGGAAAGGCTCAGTAAACCAAGGTCCACCACACTAAGAAAACAAAAAGGGACGGTCAGTAGAGAATTAAAGGTGCTATATTTAAATGCGCGCAGTATACGGAACAAGGTAGATGAGCTTGTGGCCCAGATTGTGACTGGCAGGTATGATGTGGTAGGCATCACAGAGACATGGTTGCAGGGGGTTCAGGACTGACATTTAAACATCCAGGGATTCACAACCTATCGAAAAGATAGAGAGGTGGGCAGAGGGGGCGGGGTTGCCTTGTTAATTAGGAATGAAATTAAATCAATAGCACTAAACGACATGGGGTCAGATGATGTGGAGTCTGTGTGGGTAGAGTTGAGGAACCACAAAGGCAAAAAAAACATAATGGGAGTTATGTACAGGCCTCCTAACAGTGGTCAGGACCGGGGGCACAAAATGCACCACGAAATAGAAAGTGCATGTCAGAAATGCAAGGTCACAGTGATCATGGGGGACTTCAATATGCAGGTGGACTGGGTAAATAATGCTGCCAGTGGACCCAAGGAAAGAGACTTCATTGAATGTTTACAGGAGGGCTTTTTGGAACAGCTTGTGATGGAGCCCACGAGGGAACAGGCCATTCTGGACTTAGTGTTATGTAATGAACCAGACTTGATTAAAGATCTTAAAGTAAGGGAGCACTTAGGAGGCAGTGATCATAATATGGTAGAATTCAATCTCCAATTTGAAAGAAAGAAGGTAGAATCAGATGTCAAGGTGTTACAGTTAAATAAAGGTAACTACAGGGGCATGAGGGAGGAACTGACGAAAATCGACTGGGAGCAGAGCCTAGTGGGAAAGACAGTAGAACAGCAAAGGCAGGAGTTTCTGGGAGTAATTGAGGACACAGTACAGAGGTTCATCCCAAAGAAAAGAAAGGTTATCAGAGGGGGGGGGGGGGAGGATTAGGCAGCCATGGCTGACAAAGGAAGTTAGGGAATGCATCAAAGCAAAAGAGAAAGCATATAATGTGGCAAAGAGTGGTGAGAAGACAGAAGATTGGGAAGGCTACAAAAACAAACAGAGGATAACAAAGAGAGAAATAAGGAAAGAGAGGATCAAATATGAAGGTAGGCTAGCCAGTAACATTAGGAATGATAGTAAAAGTTTCTTTAAATACATTAAAAACAAACGGGATGCAAAAGTAGACATTGGGCCGCTCCAAAATGACGCTGGTAATCTAGTGATGGGAGACAAGGAAATAGCTGAGGAACTAAATAAGTACTTTGCGTCAGTCTTCACAGTAGAAGACATGAGTAATATCCCAACAATTCAGGAGAATCAGGGGGCAGAGTTGAATATGGTGGCCATCACAAAGGAGAAAGTGCTAGAGAAACTAAGAGGTCTAAAAATTGATAAATCTCCGGGCCCAGATGGGCTACATCCTAGAGTTCTAAAGGAGGTAGCTGAAGAAATAGTGGAGGCGTTAGTTATGATCTTTCAAAAGTCACTGGAGTCAGGGAAAGTCCCAGAGGATTGGAAAATCGCTGTTGTAAGGTGAACAAGGAAAAAGATGGAAAATTATAGGCCAATTAGCCTAACCTCAGTTGTTGGCAAGATTCTAGAATCCATTGTTAAGGATGAGATTTCTAAATTCTTGGAAGTGCTGGGTTGGATTAGGACAAGTCAGCATGGATTTAGTAAGGGGTGGTCGTGCCTGACAAACCTGTTAGAGTTCTTTGAAGAGATAAAAAATAGGTTAGACCAAGGAGAGCCAATGGATGTTATCTATCTTGACTTCCAAAAGGCCTTTGATAAGGTGCCTCACGGGAGACTGCTGAGTAAAATAAGGGCCCATGGTATTCGAGGCAAGGTACTAACATGGATTGACGATTGGCTGTCAGGCAGAAGACAGAGAGTTGGGATAAAAGGTTCTTTTTCAGAATGGCAACCGGTGACGAGTGGTGTCCCGCAGGGTTCAGTGTTGGGGCCACAGCTGTTCTCTTTATATATTAACGATCTAGATGACGGGACTGGGGGCATTCTGGCTAAGTTTGCCGATGATACAAAGATAGGTGGAGGGGCAGGTAGTATGGAGGAGGTGGGGAGGCTGCAGAAAGATTTAGACAGTTTAGGAGAGTGGTCCAAGAAATGGCTGATGAAATTCAACGTGGGCAAGTGCGAGGTCTTGCACTTTGGAAAAAAGAATAGAGGCATGGACTATTTTCCAAACAGTGACAAAATTCATAATGCTGAAGTGCAAAGGGACTTGGGAGTCCTAGTCCAGGATTCTCTAAAGGTAAACTTGCAGGTTGAGTCCGTAATTAAGAAAGCAAATACAATGTTGTCATTCATCTCGAGAGGCTTGGAATATAAAAGCAGGGATGTACTTCTGAAGCTTTATAAAGCATTAGTTAGGCCCCATTTAGAATACTGTGAGCAATTTTGGGCCCCACACCTCAGGAAGGACATACTGGCACTGGAGCGGGTCCAGCGGAGATTCACGCGGATGATCCCAGGAATGGTAAGCCTAACATACGATGAACGTCTGAGGATCCTGGGATTATATTCATTGGAGTTTAGGAGGTTGAGGGGAGATCTAATAGAAACTTACAAGATAATTAATGGCTTAGATAGGGTGGATGTAGGGAAGTTGTTTCCATTAGCAGGGGAGAGTAGGACCCGGGGGCACAGCCTTAGAATAAAAGGAAGTCACTTTAGAACAGAGATGAGGAGAAATTTCTTCAGCCAGAGAGTGGTGGGTCTGTGGAATTCATTGCCACAGAGGGCGGTGGAGGCCGGGACGTTGAGTGTCTTTAAGACAGAAGTTGATAAATTCTTGATTTCTCGAGGAATTAAGGGCTATGGAGAGGGAGCGGGTAAATGGAGTTGAAATCAGCCATGATTGAATGGTGGAGTGGACTCGATGGGCCGAATGGCCTTACTTCCGCTCCTATGTCTTATGGTTATATGGAGCAGAGGGTTCCTTGTGCATGAATTGGAGAAATCTAATATGCAGGTATCGCAGGTAATGAGGAAGGCAAATGAAATTTTGGCCTTTATAGCTAAAGGAATAGAGTATAAAAGTCGAGAAGTAATGCTGCAACTATTCAAGGTATTGATGAGACCGCAACTGGAGTACTGTGTACAGATTTGGTCCCCTTACTTGAGGAGGGATTAGACGCAGTTCAGAGGAGGTTGGCTAGATTGATTCCAGAGATGAGGGGTTTGCCTTATGAATAGAGATGGAGTAGTTTAGACCTATACTCTCTCTCAAGTTTAGAAGAATGAGAGAAGATCAAATTGAAGTATATAAGATGATAAAAGGAATTGACAAAGTAGACATAGAGTGGATGCTTCCTTTTGTGGGGCAATCTAGAACAGGAGGTCATAGTTTTAGGTTAAGGGGTAGCAGATTTAAAACAGAGATGCGAAGAAATTGCTTCTCTCAAAGGGCTGTGAATCTGTGGAATTCATTACCCCAGTGTGCAATGGATGCCGGAACATTGAGTAAATTTAAGGAGGTGATAGACAAATTTTTAATTACTAATAAGTTGAAGGGTTATGGTGAACGGGGAGGAAAGTGAAATTAAGGCCGAAAGGAGATCAGCCATGATCGTATTGAATGACTGAGCGGGCTCGAGGGGCTGAATTGCCGACTCCTGCTCCTAGTTCTTATGATCTTATATTCTTAGTTGCATCTGTCATGACATTACTACTGTTAACATGCTGTTCTCTTACCTTTGCGCCCGAGCCTCACCGCCATTCGTCTCCACTTATCCACAGATACAATTCCCATCTTGATTTCCAAAAGTCCCATGACATGAGTGCTTATTTACTGCTGACCTAAGTCAAGTATTTCAAGTATTCTCAGACCTTCCTCTTGGCCACACCTGCCTAATCCTCTCTGATCATACTAGAGGATATGGCCAATTTGAAGACCTTTATAAAAAATGATTTCCTCAAATCCTCTTGTTCCACAACTTACACCCTCATTTCTGAAATCAAATGCTGAAAGCTTGTGAATTTCTTTAAATTGAAGATGAAGACAATCTGTCCGGGTTTATTCCTGTCCCTGATCATCCTTCCTGTCCTAATTCACCCTAACTGCAATGCATTGCCAATCCATTTCAGCTGTGTCTAGTCCATGCAACTCAACTTTGAAGTACTCCCACCTGACCACTTAAATATATTTTCCCATCCCTATATTCACCAACACTGTTACTTATACTTTTGCTCAGACATCATTCCCCTGTCTTGCAAATCTGAAATCATCACCCCCTTTTGTAAACAAAACGTTCCTAGTTCATCATGTCTTTAGCAGCCAGCTCATTTCTACTCTCCCTTAGCTCGCTAAATTCTCGGAACACATATGGACTTAACCTTTCTCAAACCATGAAATTATGAGGGCCCTAGATAGAAAAAAATGGAGCAAAGTATTTATCGTAAGAGGAGTAAAAAGCCAGCAAGCATGGATTTTAAATAATTGGTGGAAATAGTCACTTGGTAGTACAGAACTTGATTAAAGGCTACCGCAGTCAGATCATTGCCTGCTGTGTGTTGTGCATACTCGCAAATGAGCCTAATGCACTTCTTTCAGACCTAAAATATGCCCAGTCTACCTCAATTCACCCTGGAAAGGTAAGTTATCTCAAAAATCAAGCAACCGATGAAGCTAGCCTTTTCATACTGCCACTATGCAGTAGCAATTAAGTGGTATTTCCATTAACAGGATACTGCTGTCAAGCCAAAAAGAGGTCCTGCCTATCACACAAAGGAGTAATGTGATATATTAATTTCAGTGCTGGTGCAATGCCAGGTACATAGTCATTATGTCCCAATAACTGGCAGATTGTATCAGACAGCTTGTCCCCTTGGTTATCTGCATAGGCTCAGTACTTAATTTACTCAGCCAACCTCTGCTTGAAAAACACAGTATTGTCTGCTGTTAGATGTGATTCCATGATTGGATAGCACCGCTGAACAATCCCGAGCTAGCAACCAATTTAAGTTTATCAGTCGAGCTAGCAATATGGCTGACTTGCACTTGCTAGAAACAACACATATTCATACACAGGGACATGTCCTGTGCGGGTGAAGGGAACATGTCCAGGCCTTTTTTGAATTAGACAAATGGAGCAATGACAGTAGTGTCCTGTGCATTCTCCATGGCAATGCCTTGACCAGTCGGTTGACTTGCCAACCACTATGCACCCTTTTCTCATGTAGGAGAAGTTGTTGCTTCCTTTCAGATTTGGCATTCTTGCATCTGTCCTGATAAGTGCAAGATGAGAAGCTTTGACAGCATCTCTTTTCTCAGCAATAATTAGCAGAAGGATTAGAAGGGAGATGAGGAAAAAAATTTCATCAGCATTGGGGACCTGGAACTCACTGCGTGAAAGGGTGGTAGAGGCAGAAACTCTCATCTTGTTTAAAAAGCACTTGGGTGTCTATCTGAAGAACCATGACCTGCATATTTGATTATACTGGTTAACCTTTTGTTGACTGCAAAGACAGGATGGGCCAAATGGTTTCTTTCTGTGTTATAAATTTTTTATGATTTCTATGATTCTACTCTCTTCTTTTAATACAGTTTCTTGTTAATAACATCAAGACCACCTTGGTCAAAAAGTCATGAATGATATTATCAGTGGTAACGCAACAACTCATTATCCTGCCAACATGATGATTTCACTGTCTTCTTTGAGTTCCCCTCCATATCCAACTCTGTGACTGTTTTGCATGGTTATACCCCCAACAAGATATTCCTGTCAATGATTTGGGGAGCACGGTAGCAGAGTGGTTAGCACAATTGCCTCAGAGTTCCAGGGTCCCAGGTTCAATTCCTGGCTTGGGCACTGTCTGTGTGGAGTCTGCACGTTCTCCCCGTGTGTGCGTGGGTTTCCTCCGGGTGCTCCGGTTTCTTCCCACAGTCCAAAGATGTGCAGGTTAGGTGGATTGGCCATGCTAAATTGCCCTTAGTGTCCAAAATTGCCCTTGGTGTGTGGGGTTACTGGGTTATGGGGTTAGGGTGGATGTGTGGGTTTGGGTAGGATGCTCTTTCCAAGAGCCGGTGCAGACTCGATGGGCTGAATGGCCTCCTTCTGCACTGTAAATTCTATGAATGAATTCTATGATTTCTCCTTTTGCCCTTGTGTTCACAGCTCCTTTGTCATTAACTTCAGTTTACTCTTCTCCCCACCCCCAAAGATCCACTCACATTGAACCATGCAGTGCACTGCAGCAGTGTTCTGTTTGACTCTGAGTTTAAACCCCAAACTGCATATTTATGCCATTGCCGTTTCCCTTGACCTCATCTTTATGCCTGCTAACACTTTTATGCATACTTTTATAATTGGTTGATTTTATTTCTCTAGAAGTATCCTGAAGTCTAACACTTCCAATTTCATTCCACTCTTGTTTCCTTGAACCAACATTCCATCCTCATTCATGCATACTGCCTCGTTGTTTGCCTATTCTCAACTAGGTAAAGGTAAAGTCGCCATAGTCCCGATGACCTTCGGCTGCTTTCCCCTTTGAGGGAGAGAGCTGAAAGGTGGTAATTTAACCTGAGGATCACCACACCTCAGGCGAGGGGAAATGCTTTCATGAATAACCTCAGCTGGCATGGGAAATGAACCCGCGTTGCTGGTCTTGCTCTGATCACGAACTAGCTGTCCAGCCAAGTGACCTATTTTCAACTACCAGCACTTTCATAGCATCACCCATCCTTCTTCAGAACTTTCCCTAGACTCAAATCCTTTACTTTGTCGTCTTTGCTGCTGACTCTGGTGTTTTCTGCACTTCCCACTTACTTTGTTCAGTCAGGAATGCCAAAAGCCTCCACTGTTGTAGCCTCATGTACTACAACTCTCTCTCTATAGGGTAGAAATTCATCCACATTGTGATTATTTTTCAGGTGGAAAACGGAGGTAAAAAAGCAACAATTATGCTGTGTTATCTTGTCTGCTCCAAAGACACTTGAAATATGTCTAGTTCCATGTTAGATCAGGCAGTTTTTCAGGGGTTTCTGGCAGCTGCCTAAAACAGGCCTTGATCTGTTTTACATATGTTAGAGAGGCCTAGCACCTGTCTCAGGACTCTCTCCTGAAATTGGACTGCATTGAACCTGTTTAAGTTTTCCTGCAATGGATATAGCCTAATAAAGAGAGCTATGAAGTGCTCCAGTGAGGCAAGCAGGCCAAATGGTTTCTGAAAAAGCATGTAATAAGGGTCTATGCAAATCCCTCCTTATATTTCTTTCTCTCTCTTCTTCCTTTTAAAAACCTGCTCATAATCCAACTCTTAAACCAAGATTTAGATCACCACCTCCAATTATTTTACTCTGCTCAGCAACTTAGGATGATTTCTATGTTGAATTGTTATAAACACAAGTTATGTATTAATCTTTAAGTTAGATGGCAACTTAAATATCCCATGCTTTCTTGCTTTTTATATTCTGGCCTTTCCAGATTTGTATCAAGCATGAATGCATTCTCTCATTTGGTATTATGACAGAATAGACAGAACTAAATGTGATGAGGTGAACTTGTACCTTCTCAGTGTATCATTAAAGTTGTTATAAATTGCAGTTTGTCTGAATGAAGCTGGTCAAGTTTGATTTGATTTACAGTATTTACTGTATTAACCTAACATTTTATTCAAATAGGTTTGAAATGCTTTCAAAAATTCTTCTGTATTTTAATTCCCTTCATAGGAACTCACCTCGTACCTCTAGGCGAGCCAGTTGTACTGTAGACAATAGTCAAGTAAGGATTTTATGTAATTGCTTTCAGATTATAATATTTGAATAGTGCGTTTATAAAAAACATGATGTGGAGATGCCGGCGTTGGACTGGGGTGAGCATAGTAAGAAGTCTTACAACACCAGGTTAAAGTCCAACAGGTGTGTTTCGAATCACTAGCTTTCGGAGCTCTGCTCCTTCCTCATTCACCTGAGGAAGGAGCAGAGCTCCGACAGCTAGTGATTCGAAACAACCCTGTTGGACTTTAACCTGGTGTTGTAAGACTTCTTACTATAAAAACATGATTGTTCATGTAGTCATACTAAATGGCATTGCTGTCTGCAATACAGAAGACAAGCTTATTTTTTGTAAATGGATTGTTATTAAAATATGAGCTCCTGTCTCAAAACATTTCATATGAAATAAATAATTGTATTTTCGGAGAGGAGTGAAGGGAATGGAATAAGAAACAGAATTTTCTCCAATGCTGATTTCAGGATTTTCTTTCTGGTGGCTTGACAAACTTTCCAAAACCAAAGTAGAGTGTGGTGATACAGACTTATGGTGTTTAAAAGGAATGATTTATGGTAAAAATAATTAAAAATGTAGAATGTGCACTGAGGATGTGAAAATAAAGATTGGATGGACAAAGGCTAACAGATAATGGAAAACTAAATATTAAGGGCCTTTGTAAGAATAAAATCATTAGTAGGGATAAAACTGCTTATGAATGAAGGGGTAAATCTAGTTCTGGAGGACAAATGTATGGAAAGCTGTTTGATGACTGGGTACGGAGAGTTAACCTAAGTGATGCTGAGATTGGAATACGTTGACAGTGTGTACCCCGAAGCTGGTGCTGGATCCACTTTTGTGTTGATAAATGATTTCGTTTTGGACACGGAGCACATCAACATTTGTTGATGGTGCAACAATAAGGGGTTTGGCAAACAGCAATCAGGACTGTTAGAGGGTTAAGGATCACATAACAGGTTATTGAAATTGCCAGACTGGTGGCAGATGTAATTAAATGTGGAAAAGTGTGAAATGTGCATTTTTGTAGGAAAAGCTTAAGAAAGACATTGAAGTGTGTGGGGACCGACAGGTTTCAAATTCCTGGTTCCCTTCAAGTACCAATTGATAACACCATATAATTTAGGGATTTATAAGTAATGGTTAGATTACAAGAGTTAAGTATTATGATGGATTTGTTCAACCATTTCAAAAAACATTTGAAGAAACAGAGAACATAGAGTCCAGGTATACTGCCGAAGGATAAGAAACTGTCACTATGAGAAGGGACCAGAGATTATTTCTACTAGAGCAAAGAAATTGTTTTTTAGAAAAGAAGAGCTTTACAAATTGTGCGAAGAGGTAAAACAAGAAAAGAAAGACTATAGTGCTTTCCATGGGACATCTCAAAGCACTTTACAGCCAATTAAGTAGTTATGAAGTGGAGGCACTGTCGTAATGGTTGTAATGTAGGGAACGTAGCAGTTAACTTGCACACAGCAAACTCTCAAACAGCACTGTGATAATGATCAGATAATCTGATTTTGTGATGTTGATTGAGGGATAAATCTTAGCCAGAACATCGGGAATATCTTTCCTCATTATCCCTCTCTTCTCCCCGCACCCCCCAGCCCCCCTCAACTGTAGGACTTGCAATTAATTTAAACATGTCCAGTGATGCCATGTGTTTCTGTTTTCTTTGTTTGAAACTGCAGTATTGATGAGCATGTTCTTGTTTGACATTCAATCTTAGAAATTTAGAAGAAAATAGTTTCATCAATAAGTACTTCACCGTAGCTATCCTGCTTTTCAGGTTGAAAATTTGAAAAAGACAATTCATGAACTTGAGGAGAAATTACATAATGCAGTAAAATTGAAGGATGAATGGGAACACAAATCCAGGTAAGGCTTTATCTCAAACTGTCCATTTTTAATTTGTTGGAGCCTTCTTTCAGTAATTCTGTTTTTGGCGAGCAACACAAAATTGTTTTTCCTAAATTTAGAGTTTCCAATTAAGGGGCAATTTAGCCTGGCCAAACCACCTAATCTGCACATCTTTGGGTTGTGGGGGTGAAACCCACGCAGACAAGGGGAGAATGGGCAAACTCCATATGGACAGTGACCCAGGGCCAGGATTTAAACCCGGGTCCTCAGCGCTGCAGTCCCAGTGCTAACCTCTGCACTGCGTGCCGCCCCTGTGCAACACAAAAATGATGCAACACAAAGATAACATAGATGCATGTCATATTTGAATCTGCAGTGTTGTTGAGTATGTTCTTGCAAAGGATAATAGGCAAGAACCTCAGCAAACTCTATGTGTTCTGTTTGTTTTTCTGATGAAAGTTTTCAATGGTTTTGTTTCTAGGTCAGCAAACACCAAGTTGGAGAAAATGACAAAGGAGCTGGATGATGAGGTAATTTGCTTTGTATTCATTTTTGTTTATTTTTTGGTCTATTTCTTACACAAATATCACCATCACGTTTACATGACTTTCCAATTGACAAAACTTTAAAATAGTTCTCTTAGAAAATTACGTGTTTTAAAATGTGATGTATTTGAGTTTCTCAGAACTTTTCTACTATCTCACGCAATAAATCTGGATCATGCATTTACTCTTCATTTACAGTTGTAGCATGCAAAATGTAACAATACTGAATTTTTGGAAATATTTGTGTAGTTTGTATTTGTTTGCTTTAAGCAACAAAATTTGAGTACTATTCATGTTACAAAGTAGTTTATCCCATAATGTGATTACTTTTAAATTCACATGCATTATAGTTTATCTGCATTTTGTTTAATGTAAAAGAATTCTCAAAAATCTATCTTGAATCATCAATATCATTAGAAACTGGCTTGCGAAGCACTTTAGGCTTGATTTAGTCATACTCGCATTCAGAAAATATCATGGCAACTTATTGAAATATGATATTTTCAATGTAGTCAGATTCATTAGTCTGTTTTTTTAAAATCAAAGATGTTTCTCATCTGAAATTTTGGCTTTATCTATAGGGCAATTCACGAAAAAGTTTAGAGGTTAATGTGTCTCAGCTTGAAAAGGAAAAAGTTATGCTGCAGCACAAAATCAATGAATACCAAAGGAAAGTGGAACAAGAGGCTGAAAAGAGACGAAATTTAGAAAATGAGGGTAAGCACAATGGCTAGATTCTTGCAGTGTCATACATAAATATTTTTCTAAAATGTTACTGTCCTCTTTAGTGCAAACTTGTTTATCCAATGATGCAGTTGTTAGTTTTGTGCACTATTTTAGCGTATTCTTTATCTGTGCCCATTTGATTAATTATAATAACAATTTAAAGCAAAACAAATGAAATACTAGAGTGCTTCCCAAGGACATCTGAATACAAGTAGAAAGAAGTTATTCTACGATAGATGAGGAATTTCTACCTACAAATGAATAGTAGTGAAGATCCATGGAAAAGACAGGATTTAGTGCTAGAGATTCGAAGAAATGTTTCTATGCCAGTAGTAGTATTAGTACATTTCTAATGCAGCAATTCTGTTAATAACTGGTTAATAAAAAACATTATGTTTTTGTTTCTATTTTTGAAAACTTTCAACAGAGCTATGATGTCTGTCACTTAACCTGGGATCACTATTGCTCACCAACTGGGAATTGGAAGTAGAATTTCAAAATTTGCGAACAACAGATTGAGTAGTGTAGTAAGCTGCAGCAAAATGCATGAAAACACCAATAAACTTACAGAAAGGGTGCATAATTAGAAAATTAACTTCAATATACGTAAGTGTGAGGTGGTGCAATTTTATAGGATGAATAAGGACCATATACAGATATCCCCCATTTAAAATGCATTCTATTAGAGCCTATTTTTATTTTAGCATGGTTTGTATATTCAATTCTCGGCTTGGGTCACTGCCTGTGCGGAGTCTGCACATTCTCCCTGTGTCTGCGTGCGTTTTCTCCGAATGCTCCGGTTTCCTCCCAAATGTCCCGAAAGATGTGCTGTTAGGTGAATTGGACATACTGAATTCTCCCTCTGTGTACCCGAACAGGCGCCTGAATGTGGCAACTAGGGGCTTTTCACAGTAACTTCATTGCAGTGTTAATGTAAGCCCATTTACAACAATAAAGATTATTATTATAACCGAACGTAACCGTGGAGCCCTGCCTCCATTTTTGTTTTAGCACTGTTACTGCATATGTGCCTAGGACCATATTCTAACTGTACACATGTTGTCTTTGATTTAAACACTTCTCGCTGCTTTGTTCAGCACTTCTATTGACACCCTTATTCCCTCACGCTTATTGCTTCTCTCTCCCAACCCCTCACTTTTCTTGCTCATCACATCTCTTGTTTCCCACTGCTTACCGCTTCCTTCTCCTGACCCCCCTTGCTGCCTCCCACTCACCACCCCTCTCCCAAGTCCCCTCTCAAGGGCTCAAGGAAAGGCCAACGAGGGGGTCAGGAAAAGGGCAGTGAGAGAGAGGGGTCAGCAGAGAAAAATGCCATGTGGGAAGGAGAGTGAGGGGTCCAGAGACGGAAGGAGCAAGCGGGAGGGAGAGGGAAGTAGTGAGAGGGTTGAAAAAGGGGCGGTGAGTGGGAGACAGTGGGGGAAAATGGACGAGACGGCAAGAGGGACAGCAAGAGGAAGGGAGTGAGGTGGTCAGCAAAAGGAAGCGGAGAGTGGGAGGAAGGGGATCTGGAGAGGGAAGCAGCAAGAACGAGGGAGAGGGAAGCAATGAGCGAGAGGGAGAATCGGGAAGTGAGTGAGAGATGGGAAGATCCGAGTGGGAAGCAGCAAGCGGTTTCTGAGTTGTAAGAAAATAGTAAGTGCTTTTTCACATTTGCTGATTAAAATCTTGAATCTCAGATGTGACAATTGAAAGATGTTAAGAAAATTAGATTATAAATGTAGTGGGCAATTTAAGGGTTAAAAGCCTGGGTTTAGCATTGTTTTAAAATAATTCTGTTCTGCAGAGCCTGGATGGGTTTAACAACCACCAGGTGAAATTGACCAAGGAATGTGTTTTTCAATGGGCTAATGCCCGGTGGTTTGCCTGGGAAAGTCCGTGGGCCGTTAAAGGGCTTTGCACTCTGCAGAGAGAATTTGTTTTTTTGCTTGGGGAGATGTCATTGCTGGATGGAGCCATAGAATGTAGAAATACATTTTGAGAAGCTGTGGAGAGAGGCAGTTTTGGAGAAAGCTGTGGAGAAGGACAGGCTTTTGGAAGTGATATCTGATCTGGCAATCCTTGTTTTATAGACCACAGATAACGGCAGTTTTCTTTCCCCATTGGGTAAGGAAAAAAGACTAATAATATTTTAAAGTAGCGCAGTCTTGTCTGAAGACAAGGAAGAGACTGAAACCACCTAGTGGAGGCAGCTTTTTGAAGACATTCTGCCTGAGTCTGAAGAGGTTCTAACAAGAGACAGAATCTATTCTATACTGGGAAGGCAGACTCAGTAAAACAGAATAAGTCAGTGAGGTTTATTAAAGTGGGAGGAAAACCATTGTCCCAGTGGAAGAGGTGCAACATAGTGAATAGTCTGTTCAGAGGCCAGTGGATAAGCAGGTACCAGAACTTTTAAGTATTTTAATTGTGAGGTTAAGATTTACTCGTCTACAAGGTGGAGTAGGTAAGGAGATTAAGATCTTAAGGGATACAGGAGCAAGTCAGTCTTTAATGGTGAGAGATTGAGAGATGAGGATGTATGTAGTTTGAAAGGAGTATTGCCAGAAAAGGTGGTAATATGTGGAATTAGTGGTGAGAGCAGCAGTGTGCCACTATGTAAGGTATGGTTAGATAGTCTGGTGAAAAATGGTGAGTGGTAGTAGGAATAATAGAAAAAGTACCTTTTTCAGGGGTATAATTTATCCTCAGTATTGATATAGTTGGATCGCTGGGAGGAGTACAGCCTACTGTGGTTGAGATGCCAGTGGAAAGTCAAACAACTGAGATGTTGCAAAAAGTATATCTGGGAGCTTTTCCTGATCGTGTGCTAATCAGATCACAAAGCCACAGGTTGAGACAGAAGGAAAAGAACTTGAGGAGTGCTGCTAGGGAGACTGAGGTTCAGTTGTCAGAAACCATGTTTGATTAGATGGTTAGTAAAGAACAAGAGCAGGTGGTGGATGAAGCGGATATCTTTAGTCCTGAGTGTATATCAGACTGTTATTAAATTAGAAATAATGTATTAATGAGAAAATGGAGATCTTTACATATTCAAGCAGATGAGAAATGGGCAGAAGTTCGTCAAGTGGTATTGCCGTGTGTTATAGAGAGGAGGTTTTGTGGCAGAACATGTGGTTCCTGTAGGGGTCATTTCGGAGTAAGGAAAATGCAAGCAAAAATACAAAATTATTTTTATTGGCCTGAACTGCATAAGGATGTAGTCGAATTTTGTTGTACATGTCGGATAATAGGGACACCTCAGGCAGTAATTAAACCAGCCCCTTTAGTACCCATTCCAGCATTTGAGGAACCTTTTAGAGTCCTAATTGACTGCATGTGGTCCCTGCCCAAAACCAAAAGCGGGAATCCGTATCTGTGGACCATAATGGATGTATCTACTAGATTTCTGGAGGCAATTCCATTAAGAAACATTATATCTAAGAGAGTTGTAGAGGAGTTAACCAATTTTTCTTTTACCTGATATGGACTACCAAAAGAAGTTCAATCAGATTAGGGATCCAATTTTATGTCAAAATTATCCAAGGAAGTTATGGAATTTTCAGAATAAAGCAATTTAACTCAACAGTGTATCATCCGGAATCACAAGGGGCAGTAAAAAAAATGGCATTAAACTCTAAAGACCATGTTGAAAGCCTATAGTCAGGATTATCCAGAGGATTGGGAAAAAGGAATTCCATTTGTACTATTTGCAATTAGGGATGCACTTAATGAATCAACTAAATTCAGTCCATTTGAATTGATTTTTGGTCATGAGGTGAGAGGACCACTGAAAATTGATCAAAGAGCAATTGGTGAGTCAGCGGTCAGAGACTACTTTGTTGGACAATGTGTCCAACTTTAGGGAGCGATTAACTCGGGCTGGTGAGTTGGCTCAGAAACATTTAAAATTGACACAACAGGTAATGAAAAAAAGAGGTGGATAAGAAATCAAAAATTGGTAGTTTTGTTAGTAGGGAGAAAGTACTAGTATTGTTATCAATGATAGGTGAACCATTAAAATCTAGATTTAGTGGGCCTTATCAAATTGAAAGGCATTTGAGTGAGGTGAATTCATAGATTATCATAGAATTTACAGTGCAGAAGGAGGCCATTCGGCCCATCGAGTATGCACCGGCTCTTGGAAAGAGCACCCTACCCAAGGTCAACACCTCCACCCTATCCCTATGACCCAGTAACCCAACTCAACACTAAGAGCAATTTTGGACACTAAGGGCAATTTATCATGGCCTATCCACCTAACCTACACATCTTTGGACTGTGGGAGGAAACCGGAGCACCCGGAGGAAACCCACGCACACACGGGGAGGATTTGCAGACTCCGCACAGACAGTGACCCAAGCCGGAATCGAACCTGGGACCCTGGAGCTGTGAAGCAATTGTGCTATCCACAATGCTACCGTGCTGCCCCGTGAGTCAATTAGGACTCTAAAAGGTTCCTCAAATTATTTGATAAGAACTCCAGACAGAAGGAAAATCCTCAGAATGTGTCATGTTAATAAGCTCAAAGGGTATTTTGATAACACCAGAGGTGATCGTCTCCCTGGACACAGAGAAGGCCTTCAAGAGAGTTGAGTGGAAGTACCTCATAGAGGTACTAGAGTGGTTTGGGCTGGGGACAGGGTTCATCTTGTGGGTGAAACTCCTGTACAACGCCCCCAAGGCGTTGGTCCGTATGGACCAACACCACCAGCTCTGAATACTTCCAGCTGCACAGAGGCTCAAGGAATGGATGCCCGCTTTCCCACTCTTATTCGCCCTGGCAATTGGGTCACTGGCAAACGCCCTTAGAATGGCAAGGAGCTGAAAGGGAATCTGAAGAGGAGACAGAGAGCACGGAGTCTCACTCTATGCAGATGACCTGCTCCTCTACATCTCAGACCCGCAAAGCGGCATGGAAGGGATCATGAAGCTCCTGAGAGTTTGGAGCATTCTTGTATAATCTTTATTGTCACAAGTAGGCTTATATTAACACTGCATTGAAGTTACTGTAAAAAGCCTCTAATCGCCACATTCCGGCACCTGTTCGGGTACACGGAGGGACAATTCAGAATGTCCAAATTACCTAATAGCACGTCTTTCGGGACTTGTGGGAGGAAACCGGAGCACCCGGAGGAAACCCATACAGACATGGGGAGAATGTGCAGACTCCACACAGATAGTGACCCAAGCCAGAATTGAACCTGGGACCCTGACGCTGTAAAGCAGTAATGCTAACCACTGTGCTACCGTGCCGTCTGTCTTAAGTCATGTCACTCTCAGCATTGAGGCATGGTTCAATTATGGGCAAGGTGCCATCTTTGGGGACTCATTTGTATGCCCTACCATTTATTTGGGGGTTCAAGCTGTGAATGGCCAAAACAGATATCAGGGGGCCTAGAGGCATGCCACAAAGAACAAATACCCAAAGAAACACCAAAAATAGGATGGGGGGCGGTGAAGAACCGTATATATGTAGATACATGACAATTGCCCACATATAATAAGAGACCTAAGAAAATATCTTAAAGCAACAAAAAGAGTGGGTGAGGGGAGGGTGGGTCGTTACCAACGGAAATTTCTTGTATCTTGTACCCAATGCACAAAACCTTGTCCAGTGTACAGTGTGTAAAATGAAAAACAGTTTTTAAAAAAAAGGTATTTTGATTGAGAAGGAAAGAAGCAGGAAGTGTTAGGCATTGTAGCTCAGGGAGAAGAGACAAATGCAGATGATTCTGAATTTGACATTCCTCAAATTAAATTGAATAATGAGGAATTATAAAACAATGGGATAAATTATTGAACTACCCTCTGGGGGAATATCAAAATAACCTAAAAGAGTTATTACAGTCACATAAAGTTGTATTTGGGAATAAATTGGGAGGTACGAAAGTAATTATGCATGATGTAGATATAGGAAATGTTATTCACAAATAACATCCATGCAAACTCAATCCACTAAAGTTAGTATAGGTACAAAAGGAGATCAACAACATGCTTAAGGAGGGTATCATTGAATTGATTTGCAGCGATTGGAGCTCACCGATTGTTATGGTACCAAAACCAGATGCAACACAATGATTGTGTGTGGACTATACCACAAGTATTACTCAATGCCCTGCTAATTTAAAACTGGATTAAGAGCTGTATGTTTCTTTTCTTGTTGTTTAATGGGAAATTGTATAGTTGTGTTGAGGGATAATTGTAAACTGTTATTTATTGGGTGTGAAGTTAAAAGTTTAATATTGTATTTATAATAAAGGTTTTGTTTTAGAAGTACCAAAGCCCTATTTTTTTTTTCATGCAATTGCCCCTGGAACAAATCATTCTTTCCACACAGTCTTAAAATAAACTGAAATATTGGGGTTTTGGCCCAGTATCCTAACCACTGTTAGGACCTGGTCTGGGATCAGAATATATAGCACTGAAGAAGGTAATTTCTCCTCGATATTTTCTTGAAATGTATACCTAGAAATTAGTTTAATAGAGAACCGCTTGCACAATGAATTACGTTACATTGATAATGGGGCTGTAACTTTTGATTGTAGTATCTACACTAAAGGAGCAACTTGAGGAATTGAAGAAGATGAGCCAGAATTCTCACATTTCAAATGAGAAAATAATACAGTTACAAAAGCAAGTAAGTCCTAAACACATATGCTGAAGTTTTCAAATCAAAAAGCAAGGTATGTTTGAAAAATGTAATGCTGTTATTTATTAATAGTTGGAAGAAGCTAATGCTTTACTGCGAACAGAATCGGACACAGCGGCAAGGTTACGGAGAAACCAAACTGAATCATCAAAGGTAATGAGCCAGCTAGAGACTATAAATAGTGAACTGCAGGAGAGAAACCGAACTTTAGAAAATATCAAGCTACAGCTGGAGAAGGAAATTATCCAGCATCAATCTGCTTTGGATGCTGAAAGGAGAGTTCGTAGCCATGGCTCAGAAATGATCAGTGATATGCAAGGTAAGCAATATTTGGAAATTCATATGATGTTAACAATATGTTGTCATTTATGACCGTAGGAATATTTCCTGCCTGCTTGCAAGTGAAAAAAAATCCTCTTCCGCAGGCTTCCCTCCCCTCCCCAGAAGAATTATTGTCTGATAACACTGAGGAACTCGCTGAAATAGGAGTCTTCAATCAATCTATGTTGTTTGTTCTTAATGGTACTATGGCCTACATGGAAGTTATTGGCCCAGACTGTGCTCTCAGTGGCATTCACCTAGCTAACAGTTGCCCACACACTTTTCACAGGCTTGTCAGTGGAGATTTCCCCTCATCCACCACCTGTTTCAGTGTTGTGGCATCTGCAGGAAGTCTGTGAACAGCAATGCTCTCCGATAAATCAGATTAAAAAGTCTTCACTGAGATACAAATGGCACTAAATTGTGATATGTAAGTTCTGATGTTTGGATGTTGTAGGTACAGTTTAGGGATCACAATGGTGCCTGTGATTATGCATACACATTTGTGGTGAGTCACATCAAATTTCACATTGGTGAAGACATTGGCACATGCACAATTAGCTACTAGAAATAGAACAAGCAGATCATGATGTGCACACTGATTTAATGGCAAAGGTGTCATTTTAGACCTCAATGCTCTGGCTGTAGGCTCCTCGTAACCTTGCACAACTGAACACTCCTTTAGTAGCAGTAAGAGCCTCCCAGCAAATCCATTAAGAATATTCAATTGTTTACATACGACAAATTCTTCATTCCAGGGATCATTCTTGTGAACCTCCTCTGGACCCTTTCCAAGGCTAGCACATCCTTCCTTTGAAAAGGGGCACAAAACTGCTCACAATACTCCAAATGGGGTTTGACCCAGAGCCTTATACAGCCACAGAAGTCCATCCCTGCTCTTGTATTCTAGACCTCTCAACATGAATGCTAACATTGCATTTGCCTTCCTAAACGCTGACTGAACTTGCACTGAACCTTAAGAGAATCTTGAACAAAGACTCCCAAGTCCCTTTATGCTTCTGATTTCCTCCGTATTTCCCAATTTAGAAAATAGTCTATGCCTGTATTCCTCCTTTCAAAGTGCATAACCTCACACCTTCCCACATTGTATTCCATCTGCCACTTCTTTGCCCACTCTCCTAGCCTGTTCAAATCCTTCTGCAGCCCTCCTGCTTTCTCAGTACTACCTGTCCCTCTACTCAGTCCTATTTTATCATGCGCTTCCAAGATGTTTGTATCATCTGCAAACTTAGGAACAGTGCCTTCAGTTCCTTCTTCTAGATCGTTAATGTATATTGTGAAAAGTTGTGGTCCCAGCACCGACCCCTGAGGCACACCACTAGTCACCAGCTGCCATCCTGAAAAAGACCCCTTTATCCCCACTCTCTGCCTTCTGCAGTCAGCCAGTCCTCTATCTATGCCAGGATCTTACCCGTAGCACCATGGGCTCTTAACTTATTTAACAGTCTCCTATGTGACACCTTGTCAAAGACCTTCTGGAAATCTAAACAAATCATGTCCACTGGTTCTCCTTTGTCTAACTTCTTTGTTACCTCCTCAAAGAACTTTAACAGATTTGTCAGACATGACCTCCCTTTGACAAAGCTGTGCTGACTCAGTCCTATTTGATCATGCACTTCCAAGTACTCCGCAATCTCAACTTTAATAATGGACTCTAAAATCTTCCCAATGACCGAAGTCAGGCTAACCAGTCTATAATTTCCTGTCTTCTGCCTCCCTCCCTTCTTAAACAGGGATGTTACATTGCCCACTTTCCAGTCCTCTGGGACCTCCCTGCCTCCAGTGATTCCTGAAAGATCACCACCAATGCCTCCACAATCTCCTCGGCTATCTCTTTTAGAACCCTGGTGTGTAGTCCATTCCGTCTAGGTGATTTATCCACCTTCAGACTTTCAGTTTCCCCAGAACCTTCTCCTTAGGGGCATAGACAGAGTGGATAGTCAGAGGCTTTTTCTGAAATTATGAGGGGCATAGATACAGTAGACAGGAACAAAGCTTTCCCCTTGGTGGAGGGGTCAATGACCAGGGGACATAGATTTACGGGAAGGAGGCTCAGAGGGAATGTGAGGAACAACCTTTTTACCTAGAGGGTGGGGGAAGTTTGGAATTTGCTGTCTGATAGGGTGGTGAAGACAAAGACTCTCATATCACTTAAAATGTATTTAGATGTGCACTTCTGATGCCAAGGCATACACGGCTGTGGGTCAAGTGCTGGAAAATGGGATTCAAATGATTAGTAGGTTTTTACCCGGCGCTAACGCGATGGGTCGAAGGGTCTTTTCTGTGCCGTATGTTTCTATGACTCCATCCACACCCGCACTTTCTCGATGTTCGCTGCCCAATAATAGAACATCAAATTCGGTAGTGCCAGCCCTCACGATTATCTCTCCCTCTGCAGGAAGGCTTTTCAAATCCTGGGGGTCTTACCTGCCCGGATAAAGGCTGAGATTAATTCATCGACGCTAATGAAAAAAGACCTGGGAAGGAAACTTGGGAGACACTAGAACACAAATATGTACCTCGGCAGAATGTTAATTTTTTTTTTTTAATAAACATTTTATTGAGGTATTTTTGGTATACATGAAACCATAAGCATAGTGCAAAAGCCATTTACCTCTCGTACAGGTCCCACCCTTATTGACCCCCTACTCTAATCTTAACTACTCTCCCCCCCCCCCCCCACTCCCGTCTGCTGACGATTAATTTCCCGCAAAGAAGTCGACGAACGGTTGCCACCTCCGGGTGAATCCTAACAGTGACCCTCTCAAGGCGAACTTGATTTTTTTCCAAACAGAGAAAACTAGCCATCTCCGATAGCCAGGTCTCTGATTTCGGGGGCTTTAGTCCCTCCATGCTAATAGTATCCATCTCTGGGCTACCAGGGAAGGAAAGGCCAGAACATCTGCCTCTTTCTCCTCCTGGATTCCCGGGTCTTCTGCCACCCCGAAAATCGCCACCTCTGGACTCAGATCCACCCTTATTTTTAAAATCGAGGAAATGACGTCTGCAAACCCCTGCCAAAATCCCCAAAGTTTTGGACATGTCCAAAACATGTGGACATGGTTCACCGGTCCTCCCGCACATTTTGCGCACCTGTCCTCCACCCCAAAGAATCTGCTCATCCGGGCCACTGTCATGTGAGCCCGGTGAACAACCTTAAATTGGATCAGGCTGAGCCTTGAACATGTTGCAGACGCGTTGACTCTA
Source organism: Scyliorhinus torazame (assembly GCF_047496885.1). Lineage (NCBI taxonomy): Eukaryota > Metazoa > Chordata > Chondrichthyes > Carcharhiniformes > Scyliorhinidae > Scyliorhinus > Scyliorhinus torazame. The sequence continues at coordinate 149,908,716 of NC_092717.1, read as the reverse complement.
CTCAATGCGTCTGCCCATAGACTATCCTCTATCAGCACAGTAGCATTGTGGATAGCACAATTGCTTCACAGCTCCAGGGTCCCAGGCTGGATTCCGGCTTGGGTCACTGTTTGTGTGGAGTCTGCACATCCCTCCCCGTGTGTGCGTGGGTTTCCTCCGGCTGCTCCGGTTTCCTCCCACAGTCCAAAGATGTGCATGTTAGATGGATTGGCCATGATAAATTGCCCTTGGTGTCCAAAATTGCCCTTAGTATTGGGTGGGGTTACTGGGTTATGGGGATAGGGTGGAGGTGTTGACCTTGGGTAGGGTGCTCTTTCCAAGAGCCGGTGCAGACTCGATGGGCCGAATGGCCTCCTTCTGTAAATTCTATGGGAAAAGAAAAATATCACCTCCCGGCTCCTCCTCCCACTTGCGCTTCAGCTCCTCGGTCTGCGTCTCCTCCGACCCCATAAGCTCCTTATAAATATCCGAGACTCTCCCTTCTCCTACCCACCCTCTGGAAACTACCCTGTCCTGAATCCCCCTTAGCTGTAGGAGCGGGAAGGTTGACACCTGTTTACGAAGGAAGTCCTGCACCTGCAGATACCTGAATTTGTTTCCCCTCGCCAACCGAAACTTTTCCTCCAACGCCCTCATACTCGGAAAGCTCCCCTCTATGAACATATCCCCCATTCTCTCAATCCCCGCTCTCCACCATAACCGGAACCCCCGTCCATACTCCCTGGGGCAAACGGGTGATTATCACAGATTGGGGCCCAGACTGATGCTCCCACATGCCGCCTCCACAGGCTCCAAACTCTCAGGGCCGCAACCACCACTGGACTGGTGGAGTGCCGTGCCGGCGGGAACGGCAGAGGCGCAGTTACCAACGCCCCCAAACTGGTGCCCTTACATGAAGGCGCCTCCATACATACCCATGCCGACCCCTCCCCCACCACCCACTTCCTGATCATGGCTATATTAGCCGCCCAGTATTAGTTGCTAAAATTTAGCAGCCAGCCCGCCCTCTCCCTGATTCCGCTTAAGCATTACCTTCCTTACTCGCAGGGTCTTGCCCGCCCAGACGAAGCCTGTGATCACTCTGTTGACCCGCTTAAAAAAGGTCCGCGGAATAAAGATGGGGAGACACTGAAATACAAATAGGAATCTCGGGAGGACCGTCATCTTAACCGTTTGCACCTCCCAGCCAGAGACAACGGAAGCGCGTCCGATCTCCGAAAATCGTCCTTCATTTGGTCCACCAGCTGGGCCAGATTCAATTTATGCAGCCGGACCCATTCCCGCGCCACTTGGATGCCTAGGTACCTAAAGCTTCCCTTTACAAACCAAACGGCAGCTCTCCCAGTCGTCGCTCCTGTCCCCTCGCCTGGACCACAAACATCTCACTCTTTCCCATATTAAGCGTATACCCCGAAAACCGGCCAAATTCCCCTAGAGTCCGCATGATTTCTTCCATCCCCTCTATTGGGTCCGAAACATACAGAAGCAGGTCATCCGCATCGAGTGAAACCCTATGCTCCACCCGCCCCCCCCGGACCAGCCCTCTCCAGCCCCTCGAGGCTCTCGGAGCAATTGCCAACGGCTCTATAGCCAGCGCAAACAACAGTGGGGAGAGGAGGCATCCCTGTCTCGTCCCCCGGTGCAGTCTAAAATAGTCCGATGTTGTCCTATTCGTCCGTACACTTGCCACAGGAGCCTGATACAGTAACCTGATCCAGTCAATAAAGCCCCGCCCGAATCCGAACCGTCCCAGTATCTCCCACAGGTAGTCCCATTCTGCCCTATCAAAAGCCTTTTCTGCATCCATTGCGATCACTACCTCCACCTCCCTACCTTCCAGGGGCATCATGATCACATTTAACAGCCTTCTTACATTGGCCACCAACTGCCTGCCCTTAACAAACCCCGTGTGGTCCTCCCCAATAACGTCCGGAACACAATCCTCAATCCTGGAGGACAAGATTTTGGCCAGCAACTTAGCATCTACATTCAACAGAGAGATCGGCCTGTAGGACACACACAGCTCCGGGTTCTTGGCCCGCTTAAGAATCAGCAAAATCATTGCCTGTGACATCGTCGGGGGCAACACCCCTCTTTCCCTTGCCTCATTGAACATCCTCAACAACACCGGCCCCAATATCTAGAATGTTAATTTTGACTGTTTGCACTCTCCCTGCCAAGGACAACGGGAGGGCGCCTCTTCATCGCCTCCACCTGACTGGCCAGGTTCAATTTATATAGCATGGTCCTGCCATGCGCCACTCACTCTTACTCACATTCAATTTGTATCCTAAGAAAGAACCAAACTTCTTCAACAGCTCCATTATCCTCACTGAAATGAATAGCAATAGTAGTCTGCAGAAAGGGAAACATTATGTTCCTTACCACCGCACCCCCCCCGCTCTGTACCCCTCCACCCGCCTGACAATCTAAGCAAAATGGCTCAATCGCCAGCATGAATAGTAATGGGAACCGCGGGCATCCTTGTCTTGTGCTCCTGTGCAACCGAAAAAACCTTGAACTCACCACTTTGGTTGGACACTAGCCATGGGGGCACTGTACAGCAGTCTCACCCAGGAGATAAATGTTGGCCCAAACCCAAATCGCTCTAAAGTCTCAAAGAGATACCTGCACTCCACCTGATCAAATGCCTTCTCTGCGTCCATAGAGATGATGACCTCTCGATCAGTCCCCAAGGAGGTTGTCAGGACCATATTTAGAAGTCTTCTGTTATTGACCGACAACTTTCAGCCCTTGACAAACCCCGTTAGTCCTCAGAGATCAGCTCCGGCAAGCACCCCACCAGGCGCATTGCCTGGACTTTAGCTAGTACCTTTGCGTCGGTATTCAAGTGAGATAGGCCTGTGAGACCCACACCTGAAGAGATCTTTGTCCTGCTCTGTGATCAAAGAGATCGATGCCTGCGTCAATGTGGCCAGCAACACGCTCCGAGACAGAGTCATTAAACATCCCCAATAAGTGTGGCGACAACAAGACCGCAAACGGTTTATAGAATTCCACCGGAAATCATCCGGCCCCGGTACCTTTCTCGACTGCATGGAACAAAAATACAGTTCATAATCTCCTCCAAACCCACTGGTGCCTCGAGCCCCTGCCTACTCTCCCTATCAACTACCGGGAAGTCCAACCCATCCAAAATCCGCTCCATCCCCAAGTCATCCTCCAAAAACTCAGATTTGTACAGCCCCGGTAGAAAACCTCCATTGCCCTATTAATCCTATCTGGAGCAGTAATCAGCCCTCCCCCGGTCCTTAACTTGGGTTATATTCCCCACGCGGCCACCTACTGCCTCAATCAATGAGCCAATAACCAGCTGGCCTTCTCACCATACTCCTAAAATGCCCCTCGCAAACGATTGGCGTCAACCAACCTCTGCCTTTTCACCATTCCAACTGTATCTCTGTGGACTTTATACAAAATTATCTTCCCCATGATAACCGCCTTCAATCCTTCCCATATAGAATGGGTGAAACCTCCCCGTTCTTGTTGAATCCCACATAGTCCCTGATGGCCGAGACCAGCCTTTCACAACACCCCTTATTTGCAAGGAGCGTTGTGTCCAACCTCCATGGGGGGGCGATGGGCTCGGCCGGTTTCCAGCCGCATATCCACATAGTGTGGGACATGGTCCGATATTACAATCACTGAGAACGCAGCCCCCACGATGCCCAGGAGTAACGATTTCCCCACCACAAAAAGAGCTATTCAGGAGTAGACCCAGTGCACGTATGAGAAGAAGAAAAACTGCTTTCCGCCGGGATCTAAACCTCCATGGATCCAACCCCTCCCTCTGCTCCAAGAACACTGCCAGCTCCTTTGCCACCCCGGAAATTACAAAGGACTTGGGACTCGACCTATCCACCCTTGAACAAAGAACAGCACAGCACCGGAACAGGCCCTTCAGCCCTCTAGCCTGTGCCGATCATGATGCATGTATGAACTAAAACCTTTTGCACGTCTGGGGTCCGTATCCCTCTATTCCCATCCTATTCATATATTCGTCAAGATGCCTTTCTTTTTAATTTAGAGTGCGCAATTCATTTTTTCCACTTAAGGGGCAATTTAGCATGGCCAATCCACCTACCCTGTACATCTTTGGGTTGTGGGGGCAAAACCCATGCAAACACACAGAGAATGTGCAAACGACAGACAGTGACCCAGAGCCGGGATAGAACTTGGAACCTCGGCGCCGTGAGACAGCAGTGCTAACCACTTGCGCCACCATGCTGCCCCAAGGTGCCTCTTAAACGCTGCCATCGAATCTGCTTCCACCACCTTTGTTCCAGGCACTCATCTGTGTAAAAAAAACTTGCCTCACACATCTCCTCTAAACTTTCACCCTCGCACCTTAAAACCTGTGTCTCCTAGTAATTGACTTTTCCACCCTGGGAAAAAGCACCTGACTATCCACTCTGTCTATGCCTTATGATTTTGTAAACTTTAATTAGGTTGCTCTCAACCTCCATCGTTCCAGTGAAAACAATCCGAGTTTGTCCAAACTCTCCTCATAGCTAATGCCCTCCAGACCAGGCAACATCCTGGTAAACCTCTTCTGTACCCTCTCCAATGCATCCATATCTTTCTGGTAGTGTGGTGAACTGAATTGTAAGCAAAATATGGCATAAGGTTCTGTACAGCTGCAGCATGACTTGCCAATTTTTATGCTCCATGTCCCGACCGATGAAGGCAAGCATGCCGTATGCCACCTTGACTACCTTACCCACCTGCATTGCCACTTTCAGTGATCTGTGGACCTGTACCCCCAGATCTCTCTGCCTGTCAATACTCCTAAGAATTCTGCCATTTACTGTGTCATTTCCACCTGTACTAGACCTTCCAAAATACATTACCTCATATTTGTCAGCATCAAATTCTATCTGCCATTTCTCCGCCCAAGTCTCCAACCGATCTATATCCTGCTGTATCCTGACAATCTTTTTCACTATCCGCAACTTCACCAATCTTTGTGTCGTCCACAAACGTACTAATCAGACTAGCTTCATTTTCCGCCAAATCATTTATATATACTACAAACAACAAAGGTCCCAGCATTGACCCCTGTGGAACACCACTAGTCACAGCCTTCCATTCAGAAAAGCATCCTTCCACCTCTACCGTCTGTCTTCTATCACCAAGCCAGTTCTGTATCCATCTTTCCAGCTCACTTCTGATCCTGTGTGACTTCAACTTTTGTATCGATCTGCCATGTGGGACCTTGTCAAAGGCTTTACTGAAGTCCATGGAGAAAACATTCACTGCACTTCCTTCATCAATCACCTTCGTCACTTCCTCAAAGAACTCAATCAAGTTAGTGAGACACAACCTCCCCTTCACGAAATCATGCTGCCTATCACTAATAAGTTAATTTGTTTCCAAATGTGTGTCTAATACAAGATTGAAATCTCCCACGCCATGATCAATTGTTGCGAATCTAGCTCGGGGATGGCCGCCAACACTACCTTGATAAACTCTGTGCCACCCCATTTTGGTGCATATGTGTTGACTAAAACTACTGGAGCACCAACATCCCACTCACAACCACGTACCTCCTTCAGGGTCTGTCAAAATACTGACTACTGAGCTGATCTGGCAAGTGGGATGGTCTCCCTCTGTCACTGGCGGGTCGGGTACAGGCGGTTAAAATGAATGTGCTGCCGCGATTCCTGTTTATTTTTCAATGCCTGCCGATTTTCCTGCCAAAGGCATTTTTTAGAGAGATTGAGGGGATGATTACCTCGTTCATATGGGGAGGGAAGATGGCCAGAATTAAAAAGGTGCTACTACAGAGAGGAAGGCAGGCAGCGGGTTTGGGTCTTCCGAACCTGACGTATTATTACTGGGCGGCGAATGTGGAGAAAGTACAGGGCTGGGTCAGAGGGGTTGACTCCCAATGGGTCAGAATGGAGGAGAGTTTGGGTAGGGGGTCGGGATTGAAGGCGCTAGAGACAGCGCCACACCGGACGGCCCCGGGGAGATACTCAGGGAGTCCGGTAGTAATACTTGTTGAGAATTTGGGGGCAGTTTCGACAGCACTTCCGGTTGGGGTCAGGGTCAAGGGAAATGCCGATTCGGGGGAACCATAGATTTGAGCCAGGGAAGTGGGATGGAAATTTTTGGAGATGGGAGGAGAAATGAATTCGAACACTTAAAGATTTGTTTCCTGGGGGTCGTTTTGCGGGATTGAAGGAGCTGGGAGCAAAGTATGTGTTGGAGCAGGGGGAAATATTTAGATACATGCAGGTTCGAGACTTTGCCAGAAAGGAGATACAGAGCTTCCCAGTAGAGCCGGCTTCCACATTGCTGGAGGAGGTGCTGACGAGAAGGGGATTGGAGAAGGGGGTTGTATCGGCGGTTTACGGGGCTATTTTAGAGGAGGAGAAGATGCCGCTAGAAGGGATCAAGGCAAAGTGGGAGGAAGAGTTGGGTGAGGGTATGGAGGAGGGGTTCTGGTGTGAGATGCTCCGGAAGGTGAACACCTCCACCTCGTGTGCGAGGTTGGGGCTGATACAGCTGAAGGTAGTGTATAGAGCGCACCTTACAAGGGTGAGGCTGAGCCAGTTCTTTGAGAGGGTAGAAGATGTGTATGAATGTTGGGGGGGTGGGCACACTGTTGCTCTCTTTGGTTGGCTCTGAATATGGCGGTCAATATGGTCGCCTTCCTTAATCCTAATTATGTTTGCTCTAGAGTCGTCAGGTATCTTTCGATACCACCACAAGGTTCAAACTCGAATACTGATCAAAGAGTCGGTACACCAGTTAGTTAGTTCAAAGTCAATACTATTTATTTACACACACAGTAATACCTACTCATGCACGAAACGCTACAGACTAAACTATCACTACTGCTAAAGCCTATACTTAGCTTTGGGCGCCCACTCAGTCAGAGGAACAATGGCCATTGTTCGGTTCTGAGGCTGCTGGGGTCGAAGTGGTGAAGGGGAAACAGCTAAGGTCGTCCGTCTGGTAGCGAGCGTTGACCTTGGACTTACTTGCTTCTATTGCAGCTGGTGGGCGGGTCTCTCCGCGGTGAGAGCCGAGTCCAAGAGAGCGATTCTCTCTTGGGGCCTTCTTCTTATACCTGAAGGGGCTTTGCGCGCTTTTGGGCGGGCCTTGAACTTGGCCCCAATTAATTGGGCCATACCTTGATCACTCGTATTGATCTTGACCAATAAAGGGGTGGGTGCCCTGATGGCTGGGCGTGTCCTAGGTGGCCGTTGGCCTGCTTTGTTCCTTTGTATCCGGCGATGTATCTTCCTTTGTTCCCGGAGATGGGCCATCCATATGCTAATGGGCCTACAGTTTCAGTCTTGTCTGGGAGCTGCGGCTCCAATATGCAGCCAAGCTCTGTGCCTGCTTGCTTTCTTAAAATTGTCCATATTTCCCTGCAATCTTTGCAAATGTCCATTTTGTATTCTGGGAGTGGCCATCCCAGATGGCTACACGCCCTCCTTGTGATCCTCAACGCGAAGCGTGAAGGATCAAATAACCGCGTCATCTTCGTTTTCCTCCCAAGTTGGGCACCCGTAAGCACTTCATAGGCTCTACACTGCTCTGTCCTATGAATTGCAACTTTTACCTAAATTATTTATGTACATACATCATTATAAAATTCTACGGGGCGCTATGACATTCAGGCATGCATCACAAAATAAAAAAAACTGGAACCTCTAACTATCCTTAACTAAACTATCCTTATTCAAACAATCAAAAGAATTTACCACATTTTAAACTGTGCAAATAGCAGCAACACAGGTCTCTCTGGTTTGGCAGTCAAGCACACAGTTTTACATTTATTTATATTGGAACGAACAAAACACACACAAAACACGGATGCCCTTTAATTCACTTAAAGGGGTTGGGGGTTTGTTGAAGTCTGAAAATAGGGGATCTGAGTGTGTATATCGCAGTGCGAGTGCAGGAGGCTTTCCTCCGCCATTTCCTCAGTCTGAGAGTCTGAACGACACTGCAGAGTATCGCAAGTACTATAGTGATTCCACAACGTAGGATAGGGAATACCAGGTGATGAACCGGTCACACCAGGTCGGTGTACTGGTAACTATCTCAGGGTTTAGTGTATGGCAGGGGTGGGAAACATTCACGGCCTGCGTGGTAGGGGTCAGGGGGGTAGCGTCCATGCGCAACTGGAGGGATCCCGCTAAGATCCAACTGTAGAACATGATGGTTGTCTTCATCTTTCCTTCTTTCTGTCTTCTTCTGAGGTTCTGGAGTTCTATGGACACAAGCATAATATCTGTTATTATCTTGCTTAAGATCTCGTATGTCTGTCTGTCTGTCCTCTTATTGCCAATTACCCATTATAATTGGTCACCATCTGTGACTCCCTCATTTTTTTAAAAATCCAAATATTTGGGACAAGACATCCGAGAAAAATACTGACACAGTGCGAGCCGTCTCGCAGCCTGTGCGATCTACCATCCCAGTGTTCGAGGATGTAAATAGGATTTGGAAGCAACCTAAGGGTTGCCATAAAGAAACAAAAGAGTTTTGAACTTAAAGAGCCAAAATGGGGTGCATATGGGCCGCAGCGGGTAAGAATGGGTGGAATCCCCCGGTAGGACGGTGACCAGTGCTGTGTGTGCTCTACCCGAGCGTAGCTGACCAGAGGGGGGGTCCTCAGGCAGAGCGGGAACCAGTGCCGTTTCTCCACTGCCTGAGCGACCGGCAAGAAGGGAACGAATATGTGATCGTCGTGGGGCTGCCTCTCGTGATTACCTTCAAATCAGGAGAGTAGTTATGATTGGATGTCCGCGGACAAACTTGTTCCATTAACTGCCAGTGGGCGTTAAAAGAGTGGTGGTGTGGGGCCATGAAAATTTTAAATTAACAAACAACATTTAACATTCACAATAACGAACAAACATACATCACAAACATGGTGCAGGTTCCATCAGAAAGGACACCGTAACTCTCCATTGGTTCCTTTTTACCATCATCTGGACACCTCATTGCTCAGTAGCGAACAGAGTCGCAAAGAAATTTGTTTGGTGGGAGTCAGACTCTTAAGTCATCATCTTCTCCCGGCTGCCATACTCTTGACTGGAGTAGGTTTGCTAAAGCTAATTGGGGCGAATTGGGGTCCATCTCATCATTCCGGATGAGCCTGAACGAGTTGTCTCGGTGCCAGAATCTTGTGCCGAGGTTGGAGCTGCAAGGTTTTAATCCATAATCGTCGGGTGGTGGGTCTGGGTCAGGGGTTTTAATGTAAGTTATCTCGAAGGGGTCGCTGGAATCATGTTCGGAATTGCTGGGAATGGGGACTGGTGCAGGGGTGTAATCATAGCGTGGTGTGCTGGGGCTGTCGCTATCGCTGTCGCTGCTGGTTGAAGGAAGGGAGAGGCGGAGTCGTGCCTCTGGGGGTGGAGTCGAAATTGTGTCTGAGGACGGGCTGGACGGGTTGAGGGAGTGTAGGAATACGTCATTCGTGGGTGGGGCATGCTCATCTGCTGCTGCAAGCGAGATGTGGTGTGCATGGTTTTTCTGCGAGCCATAAGCTGGTTTATGTGATACCACGCAGACTTGCCATTGGGATATGTGTTCTTGTATACAGAGGGGCTGACTTTGTCAGAGATGGAGTGCGGTCCGGAAAATTTGGGGGAAAGGAATGAACTGGGGTTGTATAGGGATAGCATCACTTGCTGCCCTACTGCAAACCCGGTGGCGTGTACCGTTTTATCAAAGCAAGCTTTGCTTTGCTTCTTCCGTGTCCCAAGTCTAACAGCTGCTGCGACCTGGGCTGCCTTTACATTATCAATAATCTGCTGTACTGCTTTTTCATGCGTGAGGGCGGTGACTGTGGGGCTGGCCAAATCCAGTCCTAATAAATATTTTCTCCCTTTCAAGGGACGTCCGGTCATGAGGGTGTAGGGGGTGTATCCTGTGGATGTGGATGCCGTGTTTCTTATGAACATCAGTGCAATGGGGAGAACTGAGTCCCAGGTGCCACTGTGCTGTTGCACCATTTTCCTGAGGGTGGCTTTTAGAGTTCTGTTCATCCTTTCTACAATGCCGCTTGATTTGGGGTGGTATGCTATATGGAACTTTTGCTTTATTGGTTCTCTTAACTGTTATGTCCCGTCCCTGTAAAAGAAGGGTCCAACGGGCTGCGTGGATTTGGCTGACTGTGCCATCCTTAAGTCGACCATCTAGTAGCAGCTGTGTTGGGGTGTGTTCAGTGAGAATGGTGATGGGGTTGAGTCCTGTAATGTAGGCGAAGTATTGTACTGCCCAAAAAAGTTAGCAGGTGCCTTTCGCAGGCAGAAAATCCTTGCTCGACAGGATCTAACACGCGTGAGGCGTATGCCACGAGGCCTAATCGGTCATGGCGTTCTTGGAGGAGCACTGCCGAAACGGTTCGGTTGATGCTTGCAACTTCAATTGCGTACGGGGAAAGTGGATCTGAGACCTGTAACCCGGGCGCTGTGCTGAAGGAACTTTTTAATGCATCCATGTGCTATGGAAGCCATTCCCAAGATGCTTGTTTCTTGAGAAGGTCGGGTAGGGGCACTGCTTTTGTGGCAAAACCGTCAATGTGGTTTCAGCAGTAGCTAACCAGTCCTAGAAATGACCGGAGGGCTGTTACATTATGGGGAAGGGGCAATTTGACGATCGAGTCAATTCTCTTTTGCTCGATCTCGCGTTTACCATGTGTGATTACTGTACCCAAGTAAATCACTTTTTCCTGCAAACTCTGGGCCTACTTGGGGTTCACTTTACATCCAATCTGTTGTAGGAGTCCTAAAAGTTCGTCGAGAAGTGAAATGTGCTCTCCCTTTGTGTCCGTCTGTAGTAGCAGATCATCTACATATTGGACCAGACAATCGGGTCGGGAAAACTTTGCTAAACCATTTGCCAGCTGTCGGGGGAAAATGGAGAGGGTGTTGTGGAAGCATTGTGGAAGGCACGTCCACGTATATTGTTGTCCCTGGAATGTGAATGCGAATTTATATTGGCACGCTTTATCCAATGGAATGGACCAAAAGCTGTTGCTAATGTCCAAAACCGGAATTTTCTTTGACTGTAGTCCCCGTTTGAGCATAGTCTCGGGACTCGTGGCTACGGTGGGGGCTGCTACTGGGGTTACTTTGTTCAGTTCCCAGTAATCAGCGGTCAGTCATGGAGGCTACTGATCGGAGTACGCCTTGATCAAGCAAACTCTCTATTACTTTGGAGATCTCTCCCTCTGCTTCTTGGGGAAAACCGTACTGCTTTTGGGGTCTGGGGTCGGGTCCTGTAATGTTCACTAAGCCAGCTACCTTGCCACAGTCGTGCTTGTGCTGTGCAAATGCTGCTTTGTGTTGCTGCAGGACTTCCCTAACTTCTTTATTCTGACTAATGGCTCGAGGGTCGAACCAGAAGTCTCCTACTGCGCTGATCCTATATACATACTCTCCAACTGTGAGCGTGGCGGGGGCTCATGCAGCCTCTGCCATTCTCCATACACATTTATTTACCGGATCAAATGAGAGGTTGTGGGAACTCCTAACATGTGTTCGGCTGTCTGGGGTAGATCGACCAGATCTACGGGGTGTTTTGTTTTAATGTTTCCTATCTCGATTGCTACAGGGGCTGTGATGTGTCCCTGCTGTAAATGGCCTGTAAAACCGCTGAGTGTAATGGTGTCGGTGGTGGGCCACGTGTCTCGCTGAAACATCGTGGAGGAATTTAGCGTCGTGCGGGATCCTCCTGTGTCCCAAAGAAATTTTACGGGGTATCCCCGGACGATGCCTGCCACTACCGGTCTACCGGACTTGTCCCAAAGGGTGTCGCAGACCCAAGTTGTGGAGCCCGAACACCGTCAGTCGGTGCCGTTCATATCTATATTCTCAGAACGGGCGCTAACACTGTGGATTGGCTTTGCCCTATTCTTATTTAGGGTGCCTGCCTGTTGGTTTCTTTGCTGCTTCTGGGGCGCATTGCACTCTCGTGCGTAGTGTCCTAATTGTCCACAATTGTAACACTCCTGGGATTTGGGTTGCTGTGGGCTATTCCTGCCCTCATTTACCCATGCGGGGTTCTGGCGTGTCCTAACTGGACGCATGTCTGCCTGTTCTTTCTCGGTTTTAACAAAAGCGGTTTTGCCTTGGATGGACTGTTCTCAAGAGCGGGACAATCTCTTCAAAACCCATTTCTTGTTGTGGGCCTCGTCTGAGGGGTCGTAATTTGTGCAAGCTCTCTGCCCTGCCTCTGTCGCATGAGAGACTAGGATGCATGTCCATTTGGCCATATTATCTGGGGACAGATGGGCGCGGGCTTACTCTCCAAATACCGCTGTGAAATGAATCCACAAGTGTCCAGCAAACGCTGTGGGGTGCTCTGTTTTTTTCTGCCTACATTTGTTTAGACCTTATACGGGGTCTCCTTTGTTATAGCCGATCGCATCTAGGATCGCTGTGTGCATTTCTTGGAGTGTGCCTCCTCCTACATTCTGTGGGTCGGGAAGGACTGCCACGACTGAAGGGTCGAGGCTTAAAACTGTGAGCTTCACTCGCTCCTTTTCATCCAGGCCGTACATGGTCGCCTGCTGTTTTACTCTTGCGAAGTAATGGTGGGGGTCCGATGTGGGTAGGAATGGTGTAATTTTATCGCACGCGTCCCGTAATTGAGTGACTGATGGGGTGGTGTACAGGAAATCTGGGCCTCCTTCTGTTGTGGCCCTGTGCTGTGTGGTTATAGGGTTCATAGGGGTGTGTTCTGCCTGTGCAGTCGGGGGTTGGGGTGCTTTTCTCTTTTGTGGCTTGTCCTGTGTACATGTGCCATGTACATATCTGTGGGCAGTCTCATTTAACTCCTGCCAATCGGGGCCGTTTTCCTGGTCTACCTGGGGTCGCCTTCCTTAATCCTAATTATGTTTGCTCTAGAGTCGCCAGGTATCTTTCGATACCGCCACAAGGTTCAAACCCGAATACTGATCAAAGAGTCGGTACACCAGTTAGTTAGTTCAATTCAATACTATTTATTAACACACACAGTAACATCTACTCATGCACGAAACGCTACAGACTAAACTATCACTACTGCTAAAGCCTATACTTAGCTTTGGGCACCCATTCAGTCAGAGGAACAATGGCCATTGTTCGGTTCTGAGGCTGCTGGGGTCGAAGTGGTAGAGGGGAACAGCTAAGGTCGTCCGTCTAACGAGCGTTGACCTTAGACTTTCTTGCTTCTGGTGCAGCTGGTGGACGGGTCTCTCCGCTGCGAGAGCCGAGTCCAAGAGAGCGATTCTCTCTTGGGGCCTACTTATACCTGAATGAGCTTCGCGCGCTTTTGGGCAGGCCTTGAACCTGGCCCCAATTAATTGGGCCGTATCTTGATCACTCGTATTGATCTTGACCAATAAAGGGGTGGGTGCCCTGATGGCTGGGCGTGTCCTAGGTGGCCGTTGACCTGCTTTGTTTTCTGCTTTCAGTTTGGGGAACTGGCGCCTTGAGGTCTGGAGCCAGATCGGTTACTTAAGTATCTTCCTTTGTTCCCGGAGATGGGCCATCCATATGCTAATGGGCCTACAGTTTCAGTCTTGTCTGGGAGCTGCGGCTCAAATATGCAGACAGGCTCTGTGCCTGCTTGCTTTCTTAAAATTGTCCATTTTTCCCTGCAGTCTTTGCAAATGTCCATTTTGTATTCTGGAAGTGGCCATCCCAGATGGCTACAGCGCAAACCATGTTCATATGTTTTGGGCCTGTCCAAAGCTAGAGGATTACTGGAAGGAGGTGTTTAGGGTAATCTCTAAAGTGGTGCACATGAAACTGGACCATGGCCCTTAGGAGGCCATATTCGGGGTGTTGGACCAACCGGTGTTGGAAACGGGCACGGAGGCAGATGTTGTCGCCTTCGCCTCATTGATCGCCCGAAGGCGGAACCTGTTGGGTTGGAGATCAACCTCTCCACCCTGTGCCTTGGTGTGGTGGGGGGACCTGCTGGAATTCTTGACGCTTGAAAAGGTCAAAGGAAGGATGAAGGGGTTTTACAATTCATGGGCATTATTCATTATGCACTTTTGAGAATTGGATCACATCGAACATTCGGGGGGGGGGGGGGCTTTACTGTGTGTGTTAATAATGGTGACTATGGACGATTCCTGATTCCTTTTTGTCATTTGTTTATGGTAACATGTGGGCTAATGTCTGCGGTTTGGTTGGAGGATCGGATCGTTGTTATTGATATGGGCATTGACATTACATTTGTTACTGATTATTGTTTATTATTGGGTGTAAATTGGGGAGAAAATATGAAAAAGGAGAATAATTTTTTTTTAAAAAATACTGACTACTGTAAAGGCCACCCACCTGTTAATTAACACTGCACTCCCATCATCCTTGCATCAAAGTTCGATGGAACACTTGCCCCGCCCATCCCTTCCAGTTTCAAATTCCTAGGGATGCACATCTCCAAAAATCTGTCCTGGTCCACCCACGTTGACGCTACCACCAAGAAAGCACAACAGCGCCTATAATTCCCCAGGAAACGAAGGAAATTCGGCATGTCCACATTAACCCTTACCAACCTTTACAGATGCACCATAGAAAGCATCCTCTCGGGCTGCATCACAGCCTGGTATGGCAACTGCTCGGCCCAGGACCGCAAGAAACCTCAGAGAGTCCTGAACACCGCCCAGTCCATCACACGAACCTGCCTCCCATCCATTGACTCCATCTACACCTCCCGCTGCCTGGGGAAAACGGGCAGCATAATCAAAGATCCCTCCCACCCGGCTTACTCACTCTTCCAACTTCTTCCATCGGGCAGGAGATACAGAAGTCTGAGAACACGCACGAACAGGCTCAAACACAGCTTCTTCCCCACTGTCACCAGACTCCTAAATGACTCTCTTATGGACTGACCTCATTAACACTACACCCTGTATGCTTCATCCGATGCCAGTGCTTATGTAGTTACATTGTATATGTTGTGTTGCCCTATTATGTATTTTCTTTTATTCCCTTTTCTTCTCATGTACTTAATGATCTGTTGAGCTGCTCGCAGAAAAATACTTTTCACTGTACCTCGGTACACGTGACAATAAACAAATCCAATCCAATCCAATCCTGAACCTCTTCTGATCCCTAACCCTTAGATGCCTGTCATGCAACAAAATTACATCCATCTCTAACTCTTCAAATGGGCAAACACCCAGGACATTTTAACCAGACTGTTTAACCCCCTCACGTTCCACGTAACCATCCTAACTGGGGGCCTCTGGGCCTCCCCCTCTACTAGAATCCACCCATGAGGAAGTTCAACAGGGCCCAAACCTACCCTGATTCCACCAGCTGCTGTCACCACCCCACACCAATCCATAAACAAAAAAACCTTAATCTCCAGCACTCTACCCATCACCCCCTCCGCCTGCAAACTTCAAATAAACAACCCACACAATTTTAAAACGCACCCTTCACCCCGCCCCATCCCAAACAACGAAAACCCAACCAACCTAAGTTTGTTACCTTAACCCACAAACAAAACAATTCCCCCCTTCGAGGCAACCAGCCACAGCCCTCCCCCCACTCCGCTCCTGGTAACTAGCATACCTGCTAGCAGGGTGATCCTCACTTGGGGAACAAGGCAATAAAACAAACACCCCCCTTTTTTAATCCCAGTTTTCTGGGAAGAAAGAACCCACCCTCCTTCGAGAAAACAAGAAAACGCCATACCATGGAAAAGACAAAACAGAAAAGCAGAAACACAGAAAAAAACAAGATACATAAACATGTAAAGTTCAAAATTCCATGGCATCCAACAACTACAATCAGATCTCTCCCAGTCCATTTTTCCTCACAAAGTCATTCGCCTTCTCCAGTTTCTCAAAATAATGGTCTCTGTCTTTATACGTGAACCGCAAGCGAGCTGGGTACACCACTCAAAACTGCACCTTGCTCTTGTGGAGCACCGCCTTGGCTTTGTTGAACCCAGCTCGCCATTTTGCCATTTTCGCCCTGGCATCTTGATAAATTCAGATAGGGTGATCCTCCCATCTACTCTCTCACATGGCCTTTGCCCACTTTAAAATCTGCTCCATGGTCAGAAATATCTGGAGACGGACTATAACCACCTGCAGTGGATGCCCGGATCTGGGCTTTTGTCGCAGCGGTGGGCCTGGTCCAACTCAGGAGGGCTCGCAAAGACCCCACCATTTTCCTGAACATCTTTGCCACATACTCTGGCATTCATAACTTCAATGTCCTCTGGTAGCCCAACAATCTTCAAGTTCTGGCACCTCTACCAGTTCTCCTGATCATCCACCTTGACCTTCAGTTCCTTTTGGGCCTCCGCTAGTAACACCACCTCTACCTCCAAAGGGGCAATCCGGTCACTGTGGTCTATGACCGCCTCCTTCACCTCACCCGAATTGTTGAGCCCGGTGTTTCCAACCGCTGTTCCACCCCATCCAGAGTCACTCGAAAGGGTGTCACAGCCACCTCAATCACCCTGGATATGTCCTCCAACATCCCTAGTCTTTGCTTTTTGAATTCCCCTATGAGGAATTCCAGTAACGTCTCCGTTGTCCATTGGGAGGGCAATGTTTACATAACGGGTTCCACCATTTTCTCCTCTACTGCACCTTCTGAGTTTGATGAGGCGCCTCTATTCGACTTCAGTCTCGTGTTGTATCCTCCAGACATCCCCCAACAGAGGAGGAACCAACAACATCAATTGCCCCCCTTTTCTTCCCAAAACTCCACCTGTTAACCAGGCACAGATACAAAAACCAAATCCCCAAGGCAACCGCTCACCTCCTAGCTCCCACTTCTGTCTCATTTTAACTCCATAATCATTAGTCATCCAGGGAGCTGCAGCTTTGGATAACCTTCCTTTCCTGCTGATGGGAATGTGTCCCAGCTGTACTTGAACATCTCTTTGAAGGCCACCCGTTGTTCAATTACTATTTTGCCTACCAAATTTTGATTCTTATCCACCTGGTCCAGATCCCTTTTCAACTTCCTGAAGGCAGCCCTATTCCCATTAAGTATTTTTATGCTCAGTTCTTCTTTGTCCCTTTCCTTAACTATTCTACACCTGGTGGTTTTGTGATCATTGTTGCTGTAAAATGCAAGTTATTGTTTCTCAAATGCTCTCCCACTGAAACACGTTCCAATATCCCACTTCAAATGCCAGAGTTAGATCCAGTCCTCTTTCTTCCTCTTTTAGCTGGAAACATGCTGATTAAGAAAGTTCTCTTGTCCATATTTGAGGAATTCGTCTCTACCTGTTATACTGATGGCTCCCCTTTTATTTCTTAATGTGAACCAAACAAGGTTCTTTGAACCCCCCCCAATGACATCGTTCCCTCCGGTACTGTACTAATTTTGTTGATCAGTGCTTTCACGATTGCTCCTCACTCATTTTTTGTTTTCTTTTCCTCTCTCCTAAATACCTTGTAGCCAGGAATTGTGATCCAAAACCTGCTCTTTGAGCAAGGTCTCTGTTATTGCCACCATATCAGATACAAAGAAAGGTTTGAAAAATTGGGTCTTTTTTCCTTTGCCATCCAGAGACATGCTAAACTTTTCTTCTACATTTCACTTTTCTGGTCTATGGTCCTGAAAATTCTTGCTGGGATCTGGTTCACAAATGTTAGAAACCTATCACCTACCCCATTCAAATAGCCATTATATTATGAACTGAGACCATCAGCATAGTATCACAACAAAATCTGATTCTGCTCTCACTTAGGAGCAAGGCTTGCTGAATAACCTTTGTTAGCAGGAACACTAACTGATTTTGCTCGAGAGTCCGTCAATGGTGATATTCCACCTGCTGGCCAAATTGAGGTCTGCCAACTCAGCACAGACCATGAATCAAACCTGTGACTCATGGTCTGTATAATTTAAAATTGCACTGTGTGTTGGCTTTACCTGAAAAGGGTGGTTGTGTGTTGGGGGCGGGGGGAGCCTTTGTTGGATTAGGTTGTTGGTGCATCTCCCTAACACAAATGAGTAACCAGATAATGGCAACATTTGTTGCAGCTCGGACCACGTCTTTACAAGAAGAACTGAAAATGATAAAAATGAACCTATCAAAAACCGAGATGGAGAAGAAGCAGACACAAGACAAGCTTAGCAATCTGGAGAAGGTAACTAATACAGAATTTGGATAATATCTGATGAAAGGTCATTCCCCCGAAATGTTAACTGTTTCTCTCTCCACAGCTGTTGACAGACCTGCTGAGCATTTCCAGCACTTTGTTTATATTTCATAAAAGTTACACTAACCATCCTACATCCGGGAAACAAAGGGATAAAAGTTAAAGATATTATTTTAAAAATATGATAAAGAAAATGTTTCAATGAAATAATAGTTGAAATATTAACCATAAGACATAGGAGCAGAATTAGGCTACTCAGCCAATCAGGTCTGCTCCACCATTCAATCATGGCTGATATTTTTCTCATCCCCATTCTCCTGCCTTTTCCCCATAATCCCTGATCCCCTTATTAATCAAGAACCTATCTATCGCTGTCTTAAAGACACTCAGTGATTTGGCCTCCACAGCCTTCTGCGGCAAAGAGTTCCACAGATTCACCACCCTCTGGCTGAAGAAATTCCTCCTCTTATGGCGTGTATTTCAGTGGCCCAATCCCGGGTCCTTCGAGGGGACACTTAGTGCCTTTGAATGAGGGGCACCCACCCCCAAGTCCCAGGAGTCCACAAGCAAAAGAGTGTTCCTTGTACTCTCCATGTGATGAGAGCCCTGCCCACCACTGGGTTAATAGCAACAGTGGCTGGATGGGACCGTATGTGCACAATAATTGTCCGCATAAGGGCCTCAAATGACAATAGAGCAGGAAGGCTGTCCATGGGCCTTGCTGCCACGGCCCTAATGGGGTAAAGGCATCGGGATCCCCTGCTTGGAGGCCTAAGCACCTTTATGACATCTCCTTTACTTTTTTTTCCCAATTAAGGGGCAATTTAACGTTGCTAATCCACCTGCCCTTCACATCTTTGGGTTGTGGGGGTGAGACCCACGCAGACACGGGGAGAATGTGCAAACTCCACATGGACAGTGAGCTGGGGCCAGGATCGAATCCAGGCCCTTGGCGTCGTGAGGCAGCAGTTCTAACCACTGCACCAACATCTCCTTTACAACATGTCCCTTGATCCAAGGTATCAGTCCACAAAGCTTGAATGAGATTAGCCCAAAGACCTCGGAGGAGTTTACCAACAAACAGACAAACAAGCATTTCGCTTATATTCTATCATCTGCATTATTTTGTTTTTGGGATAAAATCTTTGAAGGTTACATGGAATTTATGTCATTTGTTTTCCTTCATGCTCCAGCAATTCCATTTCTTCTACCCTTTTCAAAAGTGCAAGAGTGTTTGGTAATTAAGTTCACAATGCTTAATGAAACAACTACCATCTGTAACTGTTAGAACAAATATGAATAACATAATGAACTTTCCACATGAGCTTACTTCAAGAAAATTACATTAATCAATTAATATCTATCCCTTTCCCCCTATGTATCTTGCGTCATTCATTCTTGCAAAGGAGGACAGGAAGTCCTTTGTAACTTCAAGGTACAGAATAAAACCCATGAATGATTGTATTTATGTGTCAGAAAGAACCTGCCTTTATTCGGCACTTATTACTGCAGTACAGCTCAGATGGGTAATTCCTTACGAACAATTGTCAAAACCTTTTCTTGTTGTCTTACATTCCACCAAGTAAGACATGGTAACATTGCTTCCTCAGTCTCTTATGCTCACTATGTTATAATCATTCTGTAAATCCTTTTCACTGTAGGAAAAGAATAATTTGGAAATAGACTTGAATTACAAACGTAAAATGTTACAGCAGCGGCTCGATCAAGAAATAACGGAGCATAAAGTAACTAAAGCACGATTGGTAGATGAGTATGAATCCATAGAAGAAGCAAGGTCTGTGGCCATGAATGGTTAGTATTCGCAAAGATTATTTTTCATGCAAATGAATTAAAGGACCTCTGTGTAAATCTGCGGCCAACCTTGTGCATGCAGCACATTGGTGTATGGCACATCGGATTGTCGGGTTACTAAGGAATAAATAGTTACACAAATGCTGGCTTTGACTCAGCTGTGAAATAGATACAAATATAATGACAAAAAATACCATGATAGAAGTCATTGCGTAATAGACATATTGGTTGCCTCAGCCAATATGAGTTTTTCTTTATTTCATAGATCATAGAATGTACCATTGAATGATCATTATAAGTGTATAAAAGGCCAGTAAATCCATCCAGTATATCTATCAGCAGCCTTGCTGTCTGATGGCTGTTCTAACGGATTCCAGAAATATTTTGTTTTATTGCATGAATCTTTAAGGAAGAAGTTAATCACGTTAATGTGCATTTAAAAAAAAAAATAGAAATTCACACTGGGTATGAAGTCACAGAAAATTCAGTACAAAATAGGATGTGTATGAAAAAGCTTTGATTTGGTTTGAATAGAACAACTATTTCTAGATTCAACTGACTCAATTCAACGAATTCAATTGTACAATATACAATGATTTTACTTGCAGTTGAAATTTTCTGAAATTTCATTCAGTTTTATTAATTCTGTGCATATGCTATCATTGAATTGCTTCTGGCATCTCAAAATCATAAGTTCATGATAAAATATTCATCCTAAAATGTTGATGTATTTTAAAACTTATTTGTTACTATTCAGAAATGGATAACAAGCTGAGAGAAGAGAGGATGTCCAGGCAGAGGGCAGAGAATCAGGTGATGGAAGTGGAAAAAAAGCTTTCAATGTCGGAAGTTGATTTAAAGCAGTTTCAACAAAAAGTGGAGCAGCTCAGCAAACAGAAGGAGAGATTGGAGGATGAGGTGAGAGGTTGCAAACCAAGACCTGTTTTGGATTTTTAAAAATACTTGTGTTTACTTTACCATATGAATCCAACAGTAGGTTTTGCAGAAACAAACAGTAAGATAAATGTATCTGTGTCTCTTTTATAACTGTAGAGAGACTCGGGCTGAGTAAATCATGTAGGTAATTTTATGAGAACTGATAATATGTTATATCACTTTAGTTTCTATGGCGTATTGTTTGGAATTTGTTTGTAAGCAATACTTTTTTGGCACTATACCATTATTTTATATCTTTTTAATATTTCAAAAAAAAACCCATCACTCAAGGCTATTGAAATGTCTTTAAAATTATTTTAAACTTATTTTCTCTTTCCTGATGCTGCAGTATATGCACATCGTTTTTGTTTTTAATCTGTGTAAATTATTTCCCCAAAAGTTTTAATGAGAACTAAACTGAACATCTCAGTTAAGGTCACACACTACCTTTGGCCAAGAGGGCAGACAACAGGCTCCCAGGCCCCAGTTACTGAAAACCCTCAAAAAATGGTCAGGAAAGAAGTACGAGTAACTTGGGATAATTTGCCTTCTTCCTATGAGGCATATGAATACTTCCCCCAGTGCCTGTCTCAATTGCTGTGCATATGTTAGGAGCCATGTTTACCTGTTTGCATTTTAATAGTTAAATATTTGAATGTGAAGTACTTTGGAGCAATTTGACAGATATGTAAAGGCACTTTCTAATGCAGTTAATTTATTTCATCTTAAATTTAGTTAGTTTAAGAAATGGTGATTGATATTCTTAATTACACAGGTGAAGAATCTGACATTGCAGTTGGATCAAGAGATGAATAAACGAGAGATAACAAAGAGTGAACTAAAGGCACAGTCATTGGAAGCAGACAATCTGAAAGGTTCAGAGAAGCAGCTGAAACAAGAGATCAATTCAATGCTGGAATCCAAACGGTCGCTCGAATTCCAGCTGGCACAACTTTCAAAGTATTTATTTCTGCTTGGAATATTAGCATTCCATAAAATATATTTTAAATGTACTGCTTGGGGAGGACTTAGTGTAAAGTTTTGTAGTACATGCAATTTCAAAAATTAGTCATAAAAGTTAAAGATGAATATGTTTAATAATGTGGGACAGCAGGTTGAAGAGGCAGTTTTGCACCAAAGATTTACACAACAATAAGCTAAATGTTTCATTGCATTGGTGGAGGTCAAGTGCTTTTCTGCAGGGGGTAAAAATCTAAAATTTGCCCAAAGTTGGGGATATTTTTGTGCACCTCAGATAGGAAATGAAAGAAAAATGGAAATGGTAAAATGCATGACGATAATCTCCATTGTGTGCTATGGATCCTTTTACAGTTCCTTTTAAATACTAAGATATTGGAAAGAATGTTCATAGAATCCCCCTTAGGCCCACATCCCCGCCATATCCTCATAATTCCACGCATTGATCATGGTCAGTGGTCTTTGGACTATGGGAGGAAACCGGAGCACCCATGCAGACACAGGGAACCTTTCACGACCTAAGTTGCAAATTCTATCCAACAGTAAATATAATATTAATTTTAACTATTTGTGAAAATGGTTCCATTTTTCATCTGTCATTAATGGCCACTCTTAATTTCTCAACTTGTTGGAAAATAATGCCGAATACCTTATTGTGTAATGTCTCACAATATCATAAGATAGGAACAAGAGTAGAACATACGAGCTGTTGAGCTTGCTCCTCTATTCAATACAACCATGGCTGATCTTGTGTTTCAAATTCACTTTCCTGTCTGCTCCCCAAATCCCTTGATTCCAAGAGAAACCAAAAGGCTGTCTATCCCAGTCTTAAATATAGTCAACAATGGAGCATCCACAACTTTCTAGGCGTAGAATGTCAAAGATTTTAGGTGAAGAAACCCTATGTATTATTTTTATGATTATTACATGCAGCTGTTTCCAGTAGAATCATCCTTCCAGTTTTTCCCTGCTCCCTGTCATAAAATGCCTGGCCTGTTTGTGGTGCTTCTGCCACCCAATCAAATCCCAAATGATCTATCATGGATCAGTAATTTGATTCTTCTGTTAAATTTTGGACTCCGAATGGGAAACAGCATTAGGAAGCAGAATTGTACAGTTCCCAATCTCAGTTTCATGGAATCATAGAATTTACAGTGCAGAAGGAGGCCATTCGGCCCATCGAGTCTGCACCAGCTCTTGGAAAGAGCACCCTACCCAAGTCCACCCTTCCACCCTGTCTCCATAACCAGTAACCCCAGCCAACACTAAGGGCAATTTAGCATGGCCAATCCACCTGACCTGCACATCTTTGGACTATGGGAGGAAACCGAAGCACCCGGAGGAAACCCACGCCCTCACTGGGAGAACGTGCAGACTCCGCACAGACAGTGACCCAAGCTGAGAATCGAACCTGGGACCCTGGAGCTGTGAAACAATTGTGCTAACCACTATGCTACCGTGCTGCCCTTATATTGCTCTGAAAAATGGTATGCATCACCCTGACAAAGAAAAAATATTTGGGGTTTCCCTCAGAGCCACTGTGGTTGGTGAAAGGGAGTGTCTTGAGATGAGACCCTTTAAAACCAGATAGCTAGGATAACACTAGAATAGTTCTGCATAAGTTAGTTTATTGAGGATTGAGACTAATCATAGGAAGTATACCCAGTAATCATTATTAACCATTAAACATGTGTTTTTAGAACATAGTAGTAACACGCATTTAAACCTGGCTACTAAATAGTGGCAGCAATGCATGATGGGATTTAAGGTAGCTAACTTGCCCATGTTCTTAAGGCAAACAGAATCAGACAGAAATAATGTGGTCAGCAATAATATAGCCACCTCATTAAGCAGTTCTTATCAGTAGCCCCAATATCCTGTCTCAGCCAATCCATGGTACAAAGTGGTACCAGCTTCAACATCCTGCACCCATACAGACTATGAGATAGGCAGAAACTGGCTGAGATAAGCAACATGGGAATAGGAGAGAACAAGACATAATGGATACAAGAGTTCTGGAAAACAACAGATGTCAGGTTGTGGTTGAATCATGAGCTGACCACACAGTCATCATGCTGCCTAAAGTAAATTTTATTGGTCACGGTAAAATTGACAGCTCCAAGGATTGGATCGAGTCCAACTGGGGTGGGCTATTGATTATTGGAAAATTGTATAAGTGTTGAACCTGAACCAGTGTAAAGTAGTGGTTTTACCATTTATCCCTCGCATGTTGACCAAGCTTGGAAAAATAAAACGGTCTTAACTAGAGTTGGGTGTCCACAGGTCTTTGTGTTTAGCTGAGCTGTAACTAAGAGGGAGGAACCCAATGTAAAAGCCAGCTCAATACTCAGTCCTTGAAAACACTCCTACAATCGGCCTCTTGGTTGCTGACTAACACTCGTATTGGTAATGGCTGAGGAAACAAGAGCAAGCATCCCATGCTCTCTGCTGTTATGTATCTAAGGACCAACAAGTTGAGACAGAAGATAAGAATGCTCTCTGCCTTTCATCGGAGGTGTCTTTTAGAAAAGGCCTAATGGATTTAAACAGGCTAATTAAAGCTGCAATGGCATTAATTTCACAATATTTGCTAATATGTAGGTAGATTAGATCAGTGTTCTTCATACTTTTTTTCCGGGGACCCATTTTTACCAACCGGCCAACCTTCGGGACCCAACCCGGCCGACTTTCGGGATCCAACCCGCCCGACCTTCGTGACCCAACCCGCCCGACCTTCGCGACCCATACAGGCTGACCTTCGCGACCCACGCCGGCCGACCTGAGCGACCCTCCATTTTCTCTTACCTTGTTTGCTAATGATAAAAATGGAGGAAATGGTTTCGGGTCCCTTTGGCCCTCGTACATGCTTCTCTAATGGAACCTGTTGGATGAAAGTGAAGCCTTCCGGTGTCGGAAAGTATGGAGTCTCCATCTGTCCAAAGTTCTGCATTTTTTTCCGTAAAATTTTATTAAATAAACCCCCCCCCCAAACTTGTAAAAAAAAAAAGAATAAAATAAATGAAAAAAATAAAAATTAAATGAATAAAATAAATGAATAAAATGAATTTTAAAAAACCCCGAACTTGTAAAACAAAAAGCTGCGACCATTAAAAAAAATAGCAGCCGCACTGCGCATGCGCGCCTGATCATCGACGCACATGCACATAGTTTTGCGCATGCACCCTGATGATCGTGCGCGCATGCGCAATGCGGCCGAATTTTCTTTACATGTTCGTGGCCATTTTAACGGCAGCTTACAGCCGGCGTTATTAAAAGCCAGCTGCTGCGCGGGGATTTGTGCGATCGGGAGCGCCGCGAAGGCGGCTCCGCGACCCTCCCAACACCCGTCCGCGACCCACCCGCGGGTCGCACCCCCTAGTTTGAAGAATACTGGATTAGATCAAGATAAGTCTATGGTGCACACTATTGATTCTTCCTGGTAGTGCTTATTTTTGAGAATTTATAGATTAT
Organism: Scyliorhinus torazame; assembly: GCF_047496885.1. Classification (NCBI taxonomy): domain Eukaryota; kingdom Metazoa; phylum Chordata; class Chondrichthyes; order Carcharhiniformes; family Scyliorhinidae; genus Scyliorhinus; species Scyliorhinus torazame. The sequence goes on along the minus strand of NC_092717.1, from coordinate 149,883,398 downwards.
GTATTAATATTGTTTAACCAAATGCTTAACTGTCATAATGCCAGTTATGGGTAATATCGAGCAAGTTTTTTTCTCGCTGTGAATGTAGATCAAAATGAAAATAAATTCAAACAGCTGCCTCTGATTATGCACTATGCACCTGGATAATGTCATAGAATGCGGTGATGAGGAAGTTGGTCAGGACAAATGCATGCTCTGTCCGCAGAGCAAAGGACATTTTATGCTGGTATTATTTGAATAATGAATCTCAGAACCTATTAAACTTTTAAAAAACTCTTATGACTGTCAGGCAGGCATGAAATATACTTGGAAGTATATCAGTGAATAGCAGGGGAGTTTTTCTGATATCCTGGCCAATATTTATCTCTTGAACAAATACTAAAGAGATGGGTTATCTGGTCATTTTCACATTGCTGTTTGTGGGACCTATCTAAGCCACATCAGCTGTGGCATGTTCCACATTACAACAGCAACTACACTTCACAAGTACTCCGTTGGCTATAAAGTATTTTGGGGCATCCTGAGGTTGTGAAAGGAACTATTTAAATGCAAGTTCTTTCTTTCCTTGACCTCAAAGAACAAGTGTTTTAATGCCTTTCACAACCTCTTGGCATCATTGAACATGTCATGTTAAATTATGAATGAAGTGTAGTCACTGTAGTTTTGTAAAGAAGTACAGCAGGCAATTTCACATTGAAAGACCATAAGACATAGGAGCAGAATTAGACCACTTGGCCCATCGGGCCTGCTCCGCCATTCAATCATGGCTGATATTTTCTCATCCCCATTCTCCTGTCTTCTCCCCATAACCCCCGATCCCCTTATTAATCAAGAACCTATCTATCTTAAAGAAACTCGGTGATTTGGCCTTCACAGCCTTCTGCAGCAAAGAGTTCCACAGATTATTTTCTACCCTCTGGCTGAAGAAATTCCTCATCATCGCTGCTTTAAAGGATCGTCTCTTTAGTCTGAGATGGTGTCCTCTGATTCTAGTTTTTACTACAAGTGGAAACATCCTCTCCACGTCCACTCTATCCAGCCCTCGAATTATCCTGTAAGTTTCAATAAGATCCCACCTCATTCTTCTAAACGCCAACAAGTACAGACCCAGAATCCTCAACCGTTCCTCATACGATAAGCTCTTCATTCCAGGGATCATTCTTGTGAACCTCCTCTGGACCCTTTCCAAGGCCAGCGCGTCCTCCTTAGATCCGGGGCCTAAAACTGCTCACAATACTCCGAGCCTTACACCCTCAATACAGAGCCTTATACAACCTCAGAAGTATATCCCTGGTCTTGTATTTTAGCCTCTTGACATGAATGCTAACATTGCATTTGCCTTCTTAACTGACGACTGAACCTGCACGTTAACCTTAAGGGAATCATGAACAAGGACACCCAAGTCCCTTTGTGTTTCTGATTTCCTAAGCATTTCCCCATTTAGAAAATAATCTATGCCTAAATTCCTCTTTCCAAAGTGCATAACCTCACACTTGTCCACATTCTATTTCATTTGCCACTTCATTGCCCACTCTCCTACCTTGTCCAAATCCTTCTGCAGCCCCCTTGCTTCCTCAATACTACCTGTCCCTGTACAGATCTTTGTATCATCTGCAAACTTAGCAACAGTGCCTTCAGTTCCTTCTTCCAGATCATTAACGTATATTGTGAAAAGTTGTGGTCCCAGCACAGACCCCTGAGGCACACCACTAGTCACCGGCTGCCATCCTGAAAAAGACCCCTTTATCCCTACTCTCTATCTTCTGCCAGTCAGCCAATCATCTATCCATGCCAGGATCTTACCCTTAACACCATGGGCTCTTGTTTAACAGTCTCCTATGCGGCATCTTGTCAAAGGCCTTCTGGAAATCTAAATAAATCACGTCCACTGGTTCTCTTTTGTCTAATTTCCTTGTTACCTCCTCAAAGAACTCTAACAGATTTGTCAGACATGACCTCCCTTTGACAAAGCTGTGCTGACTCAGTCCTATTTTACCATGCACTTCCAAGTACTTCGTGATCTCATCTTTAATAACAGACTCTAAAATCTTACCAATGACCGGAGTCAGGCTAACCGGCCTACAATTTCCCGTCTTCTGCCTCCCTCCATTCTTAAACAGGGGTGTTACATTAGCCACTTTCCAGTCCTCAGGGACCGTTCCTGCCTCCAGTGATTCCTGAAAGATCACCACCAATGCCTCCACAATTTCCTCAGCTATCTCTTTTAGGACCCTGGGGTGTAGTCAATACGGTCCAGGTGACTTATCCACCATCAGACCTTTCAGTTTCCCTAGAACCTTCTCCTTAGTGATGGCCACTGCACTTACCTCTGCCCCCTGGTTCTCCTGGAGCACTGGCATCCCACTGGTGTCTTTCACCATGAAGACTGATGCAAAGTAACTATTCAGTTCGTCTGCCATTTCTTTGTTTCTTATAATTACTTCTCCAGCCACGTTTTCTAGTGGTCCAATGTCTATTTTTGCCTCTCTCTCTTACCTTTTATATATTGAAAGAAACTCTTCCTATCTTTTATATTACTAGCTAACTTGCACTCATGTTTCATCTTCTCTCCCTTTGTTGATTTTTTAGTTGTCCTCTGCTCACTTTTAAATGGTTCCCAAGCCTCTGCCTTCCCACTAATCCTTGCCACTTTGTATGCTTTTTCTTTTGCTTTTATGCTGTCTTTGACTTCCCTCGTCAACCATGGATGCCTTGTCCTTAGCATGCTTCCTCCTCCTTCGGATGAATTTCTGCTGTGCCTCCCAAATAACCCCCAAAAGCACCTGCCATTGCTGTTCCACTGTCTTCCCTGCTCATCTCCTTTTCTAATCAACTCTGGCCAGCTCCTCCCTCATGTCTTTGTAGTTACCCTCATTTAATTGTAATACCGTTACATCTGACTCCAGCTTCTCACTCTCAAACTGCATGGTAAATTCTATCATATTGTGGTCACTGCTCCCTATGGGTTCCTTCACCTTAAGGTCCCTAATCAAGTCTGCCACATTATACATCACCAAATCTCGAATTGCCTGATCCCTAGTGGGCTCTACCACAAGCTGCTCCAAAAAAAGTCTCTTAAAGGTCCCACAACTTAATATATTTTAGTTTTGTTGGTTGATGGCCACATGCTAATGGGGGAATATGAAATTCCAGAACTCTCTCTCTTCTGAGTAGGATCTCTTAAGTCCATCTGAACAATGCAGCGTTGACTGTAACAAAATGTCATCTTAGTTTATGCTTTCAAACCATAATATCCTGACTTTCTGAGCCATGCTGACACTTAAGCTTTGGAAATTTTAACGGATTCTCAAATGTGCCAAACTCAAATGCCTGCATCTACTAATTTTCCATATATACTTGGCTTTGACTGGTTACTTTCCTCCTTGGTTGGAAGTGAGAGTTGGAAAGAGAAGGGAGATGATTCAAATTCCATAATAGTGGAGGTGGCTCAAAGATGGCATGTGGATCCAAGTTAGCAGTTTATGGCAGCCACGGTAATTTGAAAGCTGAATCAGGCAAATCTGCAGTTCTCGATCCAGAGACCTGCTGATTGACTGGCCATCTCAGCTCTTTGCTGGGATCTGGAGGGGCAGATTGCCACTGGAATCTGGAATTCTTCTCACTTAATTCAATTATCAATGCAAGCCAATATCACAATTGCTAAAGTGATCTTAGCTGAAAAGCAATTGAGAGGCAGTTCTGTCAAGCTGGTTTTACCTGGTTAAACTCCACGTGCCCTGCTATTATTATTATTATTATTATTAATAATAATCTTGCACTTGACTGAGTTAGTGCAATGTGTGTCGATGGTAAGAGGATTTGAGCTCCATATTGGACAAACAAAAACCCAATAGGTGGGTGCAGTTTCATTCAGAGCATTACCTGGAGACTTAAAACACAATATGTTTTCATGCACATTAGACATCTAAATAAGTCAAAAAAATGACCAAATTTAAGACATTTTTCCCAGTGCCGTAATTTGTTATACACGTAAGGAAAAAAACTTGAAATAGAGATGGTAGCAGTTTTGTGTCAAATGTTTTTTCCAGCTATGCTTGTCACTTAATGTCGCTTTAATTTAAAGCTGGTTATACCACTATCTGATAATGCCTCATTTTGATTTCTTCAGGCAATATCGAGGAAATGAGGGACAAATGCGGGAGCTTCAGGACCAGCTTGAGGCAGAGCAGTATTTTTCAGTAAGTGTGATACTCTGAATTTTTTTTTTTAGAAAATATTTTATTGAGGTATTTTTAATTTTAACAATTTTAAACATCAAATTTCAACAAAAACACAACAGTATAACCAATAATTTTTTGGAGTCTGAGAAACCCCGCCATGTTGCTAACCCACATCCCCGACTTCGGGGGCTCCGAGTCCCTCCACCCTTGTAAGATCTGCCTCCAGGCCACCAGGGAGGCAAAGGCCAGGACGTCGGCCTCTCTGACCCCCTGGGCTCCCGGGTCTTCCGACACACTGAAGATCGTAACCACCCTCATTTTTAAGACCTTTGACATGATGCCAGAAAACCCCTGCCAGAAACCCCTCCGCCTCGGACACGCCCAAAACATATGGACATGGTTCCCAGAACCACCTGCACAGCACCCACACCTATCCTCCACCTCCTCACAAAACCTGCTCATCGGGCCACAACCATGTGCGCCCTGTGGGACTACCTTAAACTGTATCAGGCTGAGCCTGCCGCATGACGAGGATGCATTAACTCTCCTCAGGGCCTCCTCCCATGACCCAGCCTCCAAATCTCCACCCAACTCTTCTTCCCACTTTCTCTTCACCTCTAATGTCGGGGCTCCCTCCCACACCATCAGCTCCTTATAGATCTCTGAGGCAGGTGTGGAAAGGTCGAAACCTGCCTCCGCACAAAATCCCTCACCTGTAGATACCGGAACCAATTCCCACCTGGCAACTCAAACTCCTCCTCCAGGTGCGGGAAACCCTCATCAATAAAGAGATCCTCAGATCTCTCGATCCCTGTCCGCTGCCACCTCCGAAACCCCCCGTCCAGCGAACCGGTGGTAATCACATAGCGGTGCCCACACCGACCCCCCTCTAACCCCATGTGCTGTCTCCAGTGTCTCCAAACCCTCAAGGCTGCCGCTCCTACCAGGCTTGTGGAGTACCGAGCCGGCGCGAACAGCAGAGGTGCCGTTAACAAGCCCCCAATCCCGAGTCCTTGCATGATGCTGCCTCCAACCGCTCCCATACACCCCCCACTACCCACTTTTTGGCCACCGCAATATTCGCCACCCAGTAGTAGCTAATGAAATTCGGGAGGGCCAGCCCCCCCACGCTCCTACTCCAGCAACATCTTTTTCATCCGCCCAAACAAATCCCAAGATCTCTGCATTCACTTTTTTGAAGAACACCTTGAGGATAAAAATTGGGAGAGTCTTGAAAACAAACAAAAACATCGGGAGGACTGTCATTTTGACTGTCTATATCCGCCCCGCCGTTGACAACGGGAGTGCATCCCACCTCCAAATGTCCACCCATATCTGTTCTACCAGCCGCCCCAAATTTAGTTTATCCAGCTGCTCCCACTCCCGCGCCACCTGAATATCCAAATATCGAAAGCTCCCTCCCACCACCTTGAACGGCATCTCAACCAATCTCTTCTCCTGTCCCCTCGCCTGGATCGCTAAAACCTCACTCTTCCCCATATTCAATTTGTATCCCGGAAACCGCCCAGAGTTCTCTAATATCCCCATAAACTCTCTAATTCCCCCCAGCGGGTCCGATAACCAGACCCAATCCACAAATCCCTGCCCAAACCCAAACCGACCCAAGACCTCCCATAAGTAGCCCCACTCCACCCGGTCAAAGGCCTTCACTGTGTCCATGTCCACCACCACCTCAACCTCTCGTCCCTCTGGAGGCATAATAATCTCCTAACTTTGGTCGCCAAATGCCACCCCCTAACAAACCCGTCTGGTCCTTCCCTATTACCCCTGGGACGCAATCTTCGATCCTTGTAGCCAGGATCTTTGCCAATAGGTTGGCATCCACATTTAGCAGAGAGATCGGCCTGTACGACCCACAGTCTTCTGGGTCCTTATCCCATTTTAAAATGAGGGAGATCGTCGCCTGTGACAACGTCGGTGGGAGCACTCCCAACTCCTTTGCTTCATTGAAGGCCCTTACCAAGAGCGGCCCCAATACCGCCATGAACCTCTTATAAAATTCCACCGGGTACCCTTCTGGTCCCGGGGCCTTACCCGATTGCATCGCCTCCAGCCCCTCTACTACTTCTACAAGCCCAATTGGGGTCAACAGGCCCTCCACCAGCCCCTCCTCAATCTTCGGGAACTCCAATCCTCCCAGAAACCGCCTCTTCCCCGGCTGGGGGTTCCAACTCGTATAATTTGCTGTAAAACCCTCTAAACACCCCATTCACCCCCGCCGGGTCCAGGACCGTATTTCCACCTGTGTCCTTCACTTTCCCAATCTCTCTCGCTGCCTCCTGCTTCCTCAACTGGTGAGCTAACATCATGCTCCTTACTCCCCATACTCATATACTGCCCCTCTCACCCTTTGCAACTGCCCTACCGCCTTACCCATGGCTAACAACCCAAATTCCATTTGCAGCCTCTGGCGTTCCTTTAACAGCCCTTCCTCCAGGGCCTCTGCATATCTCCTATCCACCTGCAGGATTTCCTCCCCTAGCCTTTCTATCTCCATCCGCTCTGCCTTCTCCCTGTGTGCCCGAATCGAAATAAACTCCCCCCTGACCATTGCTTTTAGTGCCTCCCAAACCGTACCTGCCGAAACTTCGCCCGTGTCATTAATCTCAACATACCCCGGATGGCCTTCCTCCGCTAACAATCCCACATCCAGCCTCCATTGCGGGCGCTGCCCGTCCCCCTCCTCCTCCCCTTGCTCACTGATAAATCCACCCAGTCTGGGGCATGATCAGGCACCACTATTGCTGAATACTCAATATCTATCACCCCTGCCAACAGTGTCTTATCCAATGCAAAAAAATCTATTCGGGAGTACATCTTGTGCACATGGGAATAAAACAAAAATTATTTTGCCCCCGGGCTCCCAAATCTTCACGGATCTACCACCCCCCACCCCACCCTCCCCATGCACTCTATGAACCCCCAAAGCTCCTTGGCTGTAGTCAACACCCTACCTGACCTCGAGCTCGACCAGTCCAGTCTCGGATCCAGGACTGTGTTAAAGTCCCCCCCCCATAATCAGCCGATGAGAGTCCAGATCCGGAATCTTCCTCAGCACCCGCCTCATAAATTCCTCATTGTCCCAGTTCGGGGCATAGATGTGTACCAACACCACCGCCATCCTCTCCAATTTCCTGCTTACCATAACGTACCTTCCCCCAGAGTCCGCCACTATATTTCCCATCTTGAACGCCACCTGCTTATTAACCAAAATTGCCACCCCCTTCGTTTTAAAATCCAACCCGAATGAAATACTTGCCCAACCCATCCCTTCCTCAACCTATTGTGGTCCCCCACCTTCAGGTGTGTCTCTTGTAGCAAGGCCACATCCACCTTCAATCACTTTTAAGTGTGCGACACACAGGCCCTCTTGACCGACCCATTCAATCCTCGCACGTTCAACGTGACCAGCCTGGTCGGGGGGGTACCATTAGTGCAAACAAACCAAAAACGACCCTTCCCCAAGCCCAAACAATGAGACCAACCTCCCATCCCTAAACAATGAACAAACCTGAAGCCGTAAAAGAAAAGGAAATGGACCCAAACATAACAGCAACATCACAGCATCTCCACCAAAGTTCAAGGTCCACCTTCTCCTGCCAGTCCATTGTCTTTAACAAAATCTACCGCCTCCTCCACCGAACCAAAGTACAATTCCCGGCCTTCGTAGGTCACCCACAGACGTACCGGGTTTTTTTAGCCCAAACTTCACCCACTTCTTGTAGAGGGCTGCCTTGACCTTGTTAAAGCTCGCTCTCCTCTTGGCCAACTCTGCACCCAGGTTCTGGTACACTCGGATTTCACTGCCCTTCCAGGTGCAGCACCTCACCTGCCTGGCCCACCTCATAATTTGCTCCTTGTCCAGGAACCAGTGCACTCGCATCACCATCGCCCTCAGCGGCTCATTCCCCTGGGGCTTACTCATTAGCGCGCTGTGCGCTCGATCCACCTCCAAGGGCCATTCAAACGCAACTCTCCGAGCAGCTTCTCCAGCAAAGAATTCTGAATTCTCTCGCTGTGTGCCCGAACAAGAGCTGGAATGTGGCGACTAGGGGCATTTCACTGTAGCTTTATTGCAGTGTTAATGTAAGCCTACTTGTGACAATAAAGATTAGTTATTTATTTATTTTATTTTATCATCCTCTTCACATTTGCGCCAGCATAGGCTCCTTCACTCCCCTCCGGCAGGCCCATGATCCTTATATTCTGCCTGCGTGACCTCCCTCGGTCCTCGACCTTCTCCTGAAGCCGCTTCTACTGATCACACATCAGCCCCATCTCCACTGCCATCAAGGCAAAGTGCTCCTCGTGTTCCCCTGCCACCTCCTCCATCTTCTGGATCACCTGACCCTGGGCCAACAGCTTCGTTTCCACGTGGTTGACCACCGCCCTGATAGAATCCACCGCCCGGGCCAGGTCCTCCAGACTCTCCTTCCATTGTTGGGTGAACATCTCATTCAAGAAGCTCACCAGCTGTTCCGTCGACCATTGAGCCGGCAGGGCCGCTCCCTGCCTCTCCACCATCTCGACATACGTCGCAGGCGCCGCACCAGTTCCAACCAACTGATTCCCTCTTTTTCGACCAGTTCTGGCCCTCAGCTCCATACACCAGAGGATCAGTCTCTTCCCCTCACTCTCTTGCACCTTTATTCTGCTTTACATCCACCTGGTAACCTGGGATAAGGTCCGAAGAATCCACCACAGGTGGGAGCCACCAAATGTGCGACCACTCTCCATGGTCGCCACCGGAAGTCCCCAGTGTGATACTCTGATATTTGAGGAGTTAACTTTGAATACAATAAAATATACCCACAGCAACACGCGTGTTCTCGGGTCTACAATTAATTCCAACTATAATCTTCTCTTTAGATTCAAATTTGTTTTACATTGTAGCCTCAGTGGCCTTTTCTCAATCACATGCCCTTACTGCAATGGCAGGAGTTTCTGGGAGTAATTGAGGACACAGTACAGAGGTTCATCCCAAAGAAAAGAAAGGTTATCAGAGGGGGGATTAGGCAGCCATGGCTGACAAAGGAAGTTAGGGAATGCATCAAAGCAAAAGAGAAAGCCTATAATGTGGCAAAGAGTAGTGGGAAGTCAGAAGATTGGGAAGGCTACAAAAACAAACAGAGGATATCAAAGAGAGAAATAAGGAAAGAGAGGATCAAATATGAAGGTAGGCTAGCCAGTAACATTAGGAATGATAGTAAAAGTTTCTTTAAATACATTAAAAACAAACAGGAGGCAAAAGTAGACATTGGGCCGCTCCAAAATGACGCTGGTAATCTAGTGATGGGAGACAAAGAAATAGCTGAGGAACTAAATAAGTACTTTGCGCCAGTCTTCACAGTAGAAGACATGAATAATATCCCAACAATTCAGGAGAGTCAGGGGGCAGAGTTGAATATGGTAGCCATCACAAAGGAGAAAGTGCTAGAGAAACTAAGAGGTCTAAAAATTGATAAATCTCCGGGCCCAGATGGGCTACATCCTAGAGTTCTAAAGGAGGTAGCTGAAGAAATAGTGGAGGCGTTAGTTATGATCTTTCAAAAGTCACTGGAGTCAGGGAAAGTCCCAGAGGATTGGAAAATCGCTGTTGTAACCCCCCTGTTCAAGAAGGGAACAAGGAAAAAGATGGAAAATTATAGGCCAATTAGCCTAACCTCGGTTGTTGGCAAGATTCTAGAATCCATTGTTAAGGATGAGATTTCTAAATTCCTGGAAGTGCAGGGTCGGATTAGGACAAGTCAGCATGGATTTAATAAGGGGAGGTCCTGCCAAACCTGTTAAGAATTCTTTGAAGAGATAACAAATAGGTTAGACCAAGGAGAGCCAATGGATGTTATCTATCTTGACTTCCAAAATACCTTTGATAAGGTGCCTCACGGGAGACTGCTGAGTAAAATAAGGGCCCATGGTATTCGAGGCAAGGTACTAACATGGATTGACAATTGGCTGTCAGACAGAAGGCAGAGAGTTGGGATAAAAGGTTCTTTTTCGGAATGGCAACCGGTGACGAGTGGTGTCCCGCAGGGTTCAGTGTTGGGGCCACAGCTGTTCTCTTTATATATTAACGATCTAGATGATGGGACTGGGGGCATTCTGGCTAAGTTTGCCGATGATACAAAGATAGGTGGAGGGGCAGGTAGTATTGAGAAGGTGGATGGCTGCAGAAAGATTTAGACAGTTTAGGAGAGTGGTCCAAGAAATGGCTGATGAAATTCAACGTGGGCAAGTGCGAGGTCTTGCACTTTGGAAAAAAGAATACAGGCATGGACTATTTTCTAAACGGTGACAAAATTCATAATGCTGAAGTGCAAAGGGACTTGGGAGTCCTAGTCCAGGATTCTCTAAAGGTAAACTTGCAGGTTGAGTCCGTAATTAAGAAAGCAAATGCAGTGTTGTCATTTATCTCAAGAGGCTTGGAATATAAAAGCAGGGATGTACTTCTGAAGCTTTATAAAGCATTAGTTAGGCCCCATTTAGAATACTGTGAGCAATTTTGGGCCCCACGGTCCAGCGGAGATTTACACGGATGATCCCAGGAATGGTAGGCCTAACATACGATGAAGGTCTGAGGATCCTGGGATTATATTCATTGGAGTTTAGGAGGTTGAGGGGAGATCTAATAGAAACTTACAAGGTAATGAATGGCTTAGATAGGGTGGACGTAGGGAAGTTGTTTCCATTAGCTGGGGAGACTAGGACCCAGGGGCACAGCCTTAGAATAAAAGGGAGTCACTTTAGAACAGAGATGAGGAGAAGTTTCTTCAGCCAGAGAGTGTTGGGTCTGTGGAATTCATTGCCACAGAGGGCGGTGGAGGCCGGGACGTTGAGTGTCTTTAAGACAGAAGTTTATAAATTCTTGATTTCTCGAAGAATTAAGGGCTATGGAGAGAGAGCGAGTAAATAGAGTTGAAATCAGCCATGATTGAATGGTGGAGTGGACTCGGTGGGCTGAATGGCCTTACTTCCGCTCCTATGTCTTATGGTCTTATGGTCTTACTCAGGCAACACGCATGGACAAATCTCCAAAGGTTTACGTCAGAAAATCTTCTCAAATAGCAATACCAGTATACTGCAGATCCCTACAAATTTGTAACATTGCACCTGTTTTTAACATTTTCAAATTTAACTGAAATATCCGATTGAGGAAATAATTATTATGCATTGCTCTGTACTAGGGTTGTAATACAAATAACAAACTGTTTTGTGGTATTGGAAGCTTTATAGTGCCACTAGCAGGTGTGCAGTATGCCTGTAAGTACACAAAGAAATACATCTTAATAATTAATGCCATAATCATGTTAATTTTTTGTAAGCAATCCCACTGTCTATACTGTTTTCGTAATAAGTTGAGATATTATGCATTCTAGGATACTGAATGGCATTTGATAACAAAGCACTGAAACCCACAAAGGTTTGCAGTCTTCCCTTGGAAATAAAATGGAAATGTGTATCAAGTTTGACGGACTACACATCATAAGTGCTCCATAAACTTCAGATCACCCAAAGCTTTGCTGCCGATAACTTCCACGAGACCTTGCTCACCACTTCTGAGGCAGCCTCCAAACCATCACGCATACTTTCTGTTCTTGTGATGCCTTTTATGTGTCCCACTATTAGCAATTGCGCCTTTAGCTGATTAGTCCCACAATCTGGAATTTTCTTCCGAAACCTTTTGACTTTCTTTTACTTATGCAAAGACCCTCCTTAAAACTCAACCTTTAGGGCAGCACGGTGACGCAGCAGGTTAGCCCTGCTGCCTCACGGCGCCGAGGTCCCAGGTTCGATTCCGGCTCTGGGTCACTATCCGTGTGGAGTTTGCACATTCTCCCCGTGTTTGCGTGGGTTTCGACCCCGCAACCCAAAGATGTGCAGGGTTGGTGGATTGGCCTCGCTAAATTGCCCCTTAATTGGAAAAAATGAATTGGGTATTCTAAATTTATTTTTTTTAAACTCAACCTTTAACCAAGTTTTTGTCACTATTGATAAAAAGATAAGAAATAGCAGCAGGAAATTGTCGCGACAATCCAGAGGACTATAGGCTGCTCTCCCTTTTGAGAATTGACTGGTGATCATTTAACCTGAGGGCCACCACACCTCAGGGAGGGACAAAGTTGAGAAGGCAACCTCATGAAACCCTAGCCAGTATGGGAATTGAACATAGTGTTGGCGTCGCTTTGCATCATGAACCAGCCAACTGAGCTAACCAAAGCCGAAGTAAGCCAAATGGATCTTAAAGCCTGCTTCATCTTTCAACAAGATCGTGGTTGACCTTGGACCTGAACTTTACCGTGCTGCCTGATTTCTATATGCCTTGATTCCCTTAGAGGTCAACATTTTATCAATCTCAGCTTTAAATATATTCAACAGGGAAGCATCTATAGCCCTCTCAGGAAGAGAATTCGAAAAAATCATAACCATTGAAATGCAGAAATTACTCATCTCAGTGCTGAAAGACTGAGATGAAAATTCTGAGACTACGTCCCTAGTTTCATACTTTGCAACCTGAGAAAGCAGCCTTTCACCATTTACCCTATTAAGTCCTCTCGGAATCTTGTGTGTTTCAATGAGAGCAACTCTTATTTTTCTATGCTTTGGCAAGTATAAGCCCATACTACCCAACCTCTCCTCAGGGACAATCTTCCCTTTCAAGGAAGTAATTTAATGAACCCCCTTCTGGGATGGAGATCAGTGCCCCAAATTTTGGACTCATCAAATTGCTGTACAGTTGCAGGAAGAACTCCTTATTCGTATACTCAACCCCCCTTTCACGAAAGGCAACATACCGTTTGCCATCCCCATTGCTTGCTGTTCTTGCATGTTACCTTTCTGCACTGGACACTCCGATTCCTCTGAACACAAACAGTAGTTTCTCAGATTGAAAAATTATTCTCTTTGTCCTATTCTTCCTATCAAAGTAAATTACCCTGCATTATACCTTTTGGCTTGCTGTCTAAAACTATCCCTTTACAGACTCTTCAGGCTGAATATTCACAGCCCCATGATAGCGCCTTGGAAATGGAATCCTGTGATAATAGGTGGGAGCCACGCTCAGATGGCTCATCAACACATTTCTCACTGGGATGTTTCACATGGGCGGGCAGAGACTTGAATTGACTGCTCACACCATGGAGACTGGCAGCCAATTAAGTTGATTATGGGCCTAATTAGTTCTGATTTTGCGGGCATGCTGGCTGCAATCTGGGGACCATCTGAGCCGGAGGCTTCATACTTCAAACAGTGCAGCCTTGGGCAGGAAATGCCACACTTTCCGTACAAATGATCCACTTGGGTGTGTTTCGTGTCCCTTCTAACGTTAAGTCTAATTTTTTGATTGGACTGACAGCGTCAAGAGCCTACTCCCCATCCTTAATAGGATGGTGAGCGCAGAGGCGACCATTATGGAAAATCTGGGATGATTTTGCCAATAAGCATACTGGGAAGATTTTGCGATCAGGCATACCGCCAGTAATTAGGGGCTCAGAACCCCAGTTTGATACCAAAGCCCGTGTGGAACCATAACTCTCAGAAATCCTGTCATTCCCTTATTTTTCCTCTCCCTCCTTTCTTGGATAAAGGTGTTATATTTGTCAATTCTGATCCGTTGGGGCCATGCCAGAATATAGTGAATTTTGGAAGATCATAACCATTATCTCTGCAGCTGCATCTTTTCGAACCCGAGGATATAGGTCATCAGATCCAAGAGACTTGTCAGCTTTTAGTTCCATTACTTTCTCTTGTACATTTACTTTAATATTAATTATTTTAATTTCCTCACTCTTATTAAACATGATGTGGAGATGCCGGCGTTGGACTGGGGTGAGCACAGTACGAAGTCTTACAACACCAGGTTAAAGTCCAACAGGTTTGTTTCGATGTCACTAGCTTTCGGAGCGCTGCTCCTTCCTCAGGTGAATGAAGAGGTATGTTCCAGAAACACATATATAGACAGATTCAAAGATGCCAAACAATGCTTGAAATGTGACCATTAGCAGGTGATTAAATCTTTACAGATCCAGAGATGGGGTAACCCCAGGTTAAAGAGGTGTGAATTGTGTCAAGCCAGGACAGTTGGTAGGAAATCCTACCAACTGTCCTGGCTTGACACAATTCACACCTCTTTAACCTGGGGTTATCCCATCTCTGGATCTGTAAAGATTTAATCACCTGCTAATGGTCGCATTTCAAGCATTGTTTGGCATCTTTGAATCTGTCTATATATGTGTTTCTGGAACATACCTCTTCATTCACCTGAGGAAGGAGCAGTGCTCCGAAAGCTAGTGACATCGAAACAAACCTGTTGGACTTTAACCTGGTGTTGTAAGACTTCGTACTTATTAAACATGGGGTGGGATTCTCCAAGCTCGCACCGGGTCGGAGAATTGCCGCGGGCACGGGAAATTCCTGCAATGCTGGGACGCTTCTCCGGTGACCGGAGAATCGACACCAACCGCAGTCGACGCGGCGGCGGTCGGGGGCCGCTGAAATAGGCCCCCGCGGCGATTCTCCGCGGGGGACAGGCCGAACTCCCGCCGCCGTGATTCCAACTTGGTACCACCCGGCGGGAGCTTGGACCCGCGCCCGCAGTGGACGTCCTGGTGGGGGGGGGGCTCTATGGGGCCCAGGCCCGTGATCGGGGGCTTCCAATCGGCGGGCGGCCGCGATCTGGAGGGAGCCTACCTCCTTCCGCGCGGCCTGCTGTAAGGTCCCCGACATGTTGCTCCACGCCGGCGCAGAGCCGGCAACCCAGCCGTGCAGGGCCACCTTTCAGCGCTGGAGCAGTGCGCAGTACTCCGGCGCCGTGCTAGCCCCCTGAAGACCGATGAATTGCTGGGCCAGGAGACCCATTGACGCTGGCATACACCACTCCGGTGTTTACGCTGGCGTCAACTCTTGGCCAGGATTTTGAAGAATCCTGGCCATGATTCCTCACTATTTCTGTCCTCTGCTGCTGAAGGTGGGTTTCATTGTTTTGCCACCATTAATCTGTTCCCGTCTAGACCTGGAATATGTATCAATTTTGCTTCCAATTCCCACCCCTCAATCACTTTTACGTAGTTCACCTCCTACCTTTCCGTTCCTTGACCTCTCTATCTCCATTTCTGGGGATAGACTGTCCACTAGTATCCATTACAAGCCCACTGACTGCCACAGCAACTTGACCACAGCTCTTTACACTTCACATCCTGTGAGGACTCCATCCCATTCTCCCAGTTCCGTCACATCTGTTCTGATTGGTGGTTATTTTCCAAAATTCTTTGGAGGCTGGAATGGTTCCTACGGGTTGCAGGGTAGCTAATATAACCCTGTTATTCAAAAGGTCGGCAGTAGCGAAGTTGCGAGAGTCCATTAAGGATTTCACAGCATTTGGAAAGCAGTGATGTAATCAGACAAAACAAAGCAGGAGGGGGACATTCAGCCCTTTGAACCTGCTCTGCCATTCATTATGATCATGGCTGATCATCAAGTTCAATATCCTGATCCCGCCTTCCCCCCCCATATTCCTTGATCCCTTTAGCACCAAGAGCGATATCGAATTCCTTCCTGAAATCACAAAACCATTTGGCCTCAACTACTTTCTGTTGTAGCGAATTCCATAGATTCACACTCTGGATGAAGAACTTTCTCCTCACCTCAGACCAAAAAGGTTTACCCCTTATCCTCAAACTATGACCCCTAATTCTGGACTCCTCCACCATCGGGAACATTCTTTCTGAATCTACCCTGTCTAATCCTGTTAGAATTTTGTAAGTTTCTATGAGATCCCCTCTCACTCTTCTAAACTCCAATGAATATAATTCTAACCGATTTAGTCTCTCCTCATATGACAGTCCCGCCATCCCAGGAATCAACCAGGTAAACCTTCGCTGCACTCCCTCCATAGCAAGAACATTCGTCCTCAGATAAGGACACCAAAACTGCACACAATATTCCCATGTGTGGCCTCACCGATATCCTATACAACGGCAGTAAAACATTTCTATTCCTATATTCAAATCCTCTCGCTATGAAGACCAACATACCATTTGCCTTCTTTACTGCCTGTTGTACCTGCACACTTACTTTCAGCAACTGATACATGGGAACACCCAGGTCTCGCTGAGTATCCACCTCTCTCAATTTACACCCATTCAAATAATCTGCCATCCTATTTTTGCTACCGAAGCGGATAACCTCACATTTATCCACATTATTACTGCATCTGCCATGTATGTGCCCACTCACACAGCCTGTCCAAACGCCACTGAAGCATCTCTGCATCCTCCTCACAGCTCACACTCCCACCCAACTTTGTATCATCTGGAAATTTGGATATAATACATCTAGTTCCCTTGTTCAAATCATTAATATATAATGTAAACAGTTGTGTCCTAGCACAGATCACTGCGGTACCCCACGAGTCACTGCCTGCAATCAGAAAAAGACCCATTTATTCCAACTTTTTGCTTCCTATCTGCTAACCAGCTTTTTATCCATCAAAAAGACACTACCCGTAATCCCATGTGCTTTAATTTTACATATTAATCTGCTATGTGAGACCTTGTTGAAAGCCTGCTGAAGTCAAAATAAACCACATCCACCGGTTCTCCCTGGTCAACTCTACTAGTTACATCTTCAAAGAATTTTAATAGATTTGTCAAGCTGAATCCCTGTATGCCTGCACAGATGGACATAAGAAAATCTCACTGCACTATTCGAAGAAATGTAAACAAGTTCTCCCTTCAACCACTTGACTGCCACATTTGCCGATTGGTGGTAAGCTCTTCCCCATTAATGCTGTCATGCTTCAAGGAGCGCTTCAGAATGTCTTTGCAGCATTTCATGTAGCCTCCTCTGGAATGTTGGCTATTTGAGAGTTGAAAAAATAACACCTAGCGAAGAAGATGCATTTCAGTCATCCGGACACCATATCCAGTTCTTTGTGATTGATTTTACCTCAGTATTACCTGAATGCTTGTGGCGCTGGCATCAAGAATATAGAGGCTATGGGTTTGGAAGGTGCTGTCGAAGGAACCTTGGTGAATTGCTGCAGTGCTCCTTGTAGATGAGCACTGCTGCCCTTGTGCATCGGTAATGGAGGAAAAAAATTGTTTATTGCGGTGGATGGGTGCCAATCAAGTGGGCTGCTTTGGCCTGGGTGGTGTTGAGCTTCTTGAATGTGGTTGGAGCTGAACTCATCCAAGCAAACGGAGAATGTTCAATCATATTCTTGACTTGAGCTTTGTAGATTGTGGATAAGCTTTGGGGATTCAAGACGTGAGTTACTCACCACAGAATTTACAGCCTCTGGCATGCTCTTATACAGTCTTTTAAACACCTCCTGAAATCCATGGGTAAGATATCCTCCTTTTGGATCCTTTCTTTTTTGAATAATGATGTAAATTTTCCATTTTTCAGTGTCAATCTGAACCCGAAGATGAAGGTTTTTAAAATTGTATGTTTTGAATACATTAGCTTATTTATTACAGCTTTTTTTTTCATCCCTGTAAGTTTATGTAAATGTTGCTGTCTGGTCTAGTTTCTAGTTTCAGATCCTTGTTTTCTAATATGAGGACCAAAGCCAAATTTTATTTGGCAAGCTCACCATGGCTTTATTACCTACTGTTCTCAGATCCAATCCTGGTTAATGTTTCCTTGAAATCTTCAATGTATTATTT
The DNA here is from genome assembly GCF_047496885.1 of Scyliorhinus torazame. NCBI lineage: Eukaryota > Metazoa > Chordata > Chondrichthyes > Carcharhiniformes > Scyliorhinidae > Scyliorhinus > Scyliorhinus torazame. Next base: position 149,865,532 of record NC_092717.1, on the reverse strand, counting down.
ATAGTAGAACATTTGATATTATATTATCTATGTTCTCACACTCCTCATTTGTCATATTCATTAGTGTCTTTGACTCCATTTGTCTATTTCTCCAGCTGCTAATTCCTGCAATTTTATTCAATCTTATTGTAATTCTCCTTTCTTATTCATTTTATACTCACCCTAACCACTCTTTTAGACAATGGTTACATTGCCATTTTGCCTTTGTCTTTCAGGGCATTACATTCTTGTTTCATAATTGACAAATTGCCTCCTTGAGTATATTTCACTGGTTCATAGGCTGAGGCGCAGGTTTAATTGAAATGATGAAATATCCTTGAAAATTCATGTACAAGGTCTGATGTGGAGATGCCGGCGTTGGACTGGGGTGGGCACAGTAAGAAGTCTCACAACACCAGGTTAAAGTCTAACAGGTTTATTTGAAATCACAAGCTTTCGGAGCGCTGCTCTTTCATCCGATGAAGGAGCAAGCTTAATAGGTGGAATGATTCTTGTTCTGAAGTTTTATTGTTTGTTTAACTACAGTATAGCACTTTGATCTTTGGAAGATGCAGGGTGAATTTTACATGCACACATTTATGATTTATTTGTGGTAAATTATACTCTTGGTTTATTCCTTTGTTTTCCAACATGAAGTATTGTATTATGAACAATTGGTTGGATTTGTTCACAGACTCTGTATAAGACTCAGGTTAAGGAACTGAAAGAAGAGAATGAAGAGAAATACAGAATAAATAGCGAGCTTCAGAAAAGGATGCAGGAGATTATCAGTGAAAGGTAAAATAACTTCATGTTATGAACTTGTTTTTCGAAGGATGACTGGTGCTGAAATACTACAGTATCAGATGGAACACATACATATTGCTCAACATTTATTATATATAATCCTGTAAATTTGTTTTGCATTTATCTAAATGTCGTTGGTCTACAGGAAACAAGACAAGGAAACAATTTAGGATATTTATGGTAAAGGAAAACATTTTGTTCATTCCGTGTTACCACAGAATAGCTAGACCCCTATCTTTTATCTTAACATTTGACTTAGAATCATAGAATTTTACAGTGCAGAAGGAGGCCATTTGGCCCATCGAGTCTGCACAGGCCCTTGGAAAGCGTATCCTACATAAGCCCTTATCTCCATTCTATTCCCGTAACCCAACCTAACCTTTTTGGACACTAAGGGTAATTTTGCACGGCCAATCCACCTAACCTGCATATCTTTGGACTGTGGGAGGAAACCGGAGCACCCGACGGAAACCCACGCAGACACGGGGAGAATGTGCATATTCCGCACAGACAGTGACCCAAGCCGGGAATCGAACCTGGGACCCTGGAGCTGTGAAGCAACTGTGCTAACCACTGTGCTGCCGTGCCCCCTGACTTATTAGCATTGTGACAAATGGAGGATTTTAGGAATATTGGATAAGAAACCTTTGGCACTGTAAGGGTTAAAAACCTGGGTTATAGTGTGTCTGACTGCAGTGGTCATGTTTTTAAAAACAATTTTGTTTTGTAGGTCCTGGGAGCTTTTCGGAGCCAGAACAGTAAATTGCCCAGAGGAATGTGTTTTTCAGTCTGGGCTAATTCACTGTGGTTTGATTGGGGAACTCCCTAAAAGTGGAGTTAAAGTGCTTTTTGCCTGGAGAGTTAACTTGTTTTTCAGCAATACCCCAACATTTGCAAAAATGACTCAACTACCTTAATGGATGTTGGCGGGGGTAACTCCTCCACAGTTTTTATTTTCATTTCATTAATTGCTCTTTCCCAAGCTTACAAACTCTCACAAATTTGTCACAGAAGATGCAATTGCTGAGTGAAATTAATTCTCACTTGCAATCTCTTAATAGAGTTCTAAAAGTCAGGATTTTTAACAGGCGTTCTTAAAACCCATCTTTCAGAGGCCGTTACATATTGGTCCAGCTTGTAACCAGGCAACAGCCACTGCTGCTCTCATTAACCATTATATCCGTGAAGTGTACACAGTACTCAAACATGTTATTACATTATGCCGTTGAGTGCATTTCATGCCAGCATGTCTGTGACAAGATGCCAGAAATACCATTGCAGTTAGGGCACTTTAAAGAAAAGAATTTAGAATATACGTTGCAATCTCTCCCTCTGCATTGTATTGTGCTTGGGTACCTCTATTCAGGAACAGGTTAAATTAAGTGGATTGGGGTATTGCTGGAACATTATTTGAGCTTTTTAGTTTAATCTATAACATACAGCACACAATTGTGCCAGGAATGTGCAGGTTTAATAATCAGGAAGAGAAGTCACTTGGCAGCATGGTTTTAACGGGGAAGGTCATGTCTCACCAACTTGATTGAGTTTTTTTGAAGAGGATGACAAGGAAAATTGATGAGGGAAGGGCTGTGGATGGAGTTTATATGGACTTAGTAAGGCGTTTGACAAGGTCCCTCATGGCAGACTGATACAAAAACTAAAATCACATGGGATTCAGGGTGGGCTGGCTAGATGAGTACAGAATTGGCTTGGTTATAGAAGATAGAGAGTAGCGGTGGAAGGGTGTTTTTCAGAATGGAGATCTGTGGCTAGTACCACAGGGATCTGTGCTGGGACCTCTGTTGTTTGTAGTATATATAAATGATCTGGAGGAAAATGTGGGTGGTCTGATTAGTAAGTTTGCAGATGACACAAAGATTGGAGGAGTTGCTGATAGTGCCGAGGATTTTCAGAGGATACAACAGGATATAGATAGATTGGAGACTTGGGTACAGAAATGACAGATGGAGTTTAATTCGGACAAATGCGAGGTGATGCATTTTGGAGGATCAAATCTAGGTATGAATTATACTGGAAATGGCAGAACCCTTAGGAACATTAACATACAGAGAGATCTGGGTGTGCAGGTCCACAGTTCCCTAAAAGTGGCATCACAGGTTGCAAGGTGACTAAGAAGGCATATGGCATGCTTGCCTTCGAGCCGGGCCATTGAGTACAGGAGTTGTGAATCACGTTGCAGCGATATAAAATCTTGGTTCGGCCGCATTTGGAGTATTCTGTGCAGTTCTGGTCACCACATTATCAGAAGGATATGGAAGCTTTGGAGAGAGTGCAAAGAAGATTCGCCAGGATATGGTTTTGAGGGTTTTGGCTAGGAGGAGTGGTTGAATAAACTATGATTGTTGTCATGGGAAAGACTGAGGTTGAGGGGAGACCTGAAAGAGGTTTACAAAATTACGAAAAGCATAGACAGGGTGGATTGCCAGAGGCTTTTTCCAAGGGTGGAAGTTTCAATTACAAGGGGCACAGGTTCAAGGTGAGAGGGAGAAAGTTAAAGGGAGATGAGCGGAGTACGTTTTTCACGCAGAAAGTGGTGGGTGCCAGGAATGCACTGCCAGAGGATGTGGTGGAAGCAGCCACAATAGCAACATTTAAGAGGCATCTGGATGGGTGCATGAATAGGGAGGAAATAGAGGGATATGGACCGAGTAAGGGCAGGAGGTTTTTTTTTTAGTTGGGGCATCGTGATCAGCACAGGCTTTGAGGGTTAAAGGGCCTGTTCATATGCTGTAATTTTCTTTGTTCTTTGTAGAAATAATCCAATTTCCATTGAATTTAGGAACTCGTTACTGGACAATTGTTCCTAAGTGTTTGTGTATTGATCAAGGGGACTGCCTGGTTGTGTGTGTTTTCCTTCCCTGGAGTTCACAAACATATAAAGTCGCACAGAATATTAGAGGGTTGATAGTGAGTGTACAGAAAGTAATAGGTGATGGCTTATCAGAGGGATCAGAGTGAGTAATAGCCATGTCAATCCTACTGTCACATAAATCAAGAGAGAAACTCTTTAAAAAATCAAGAGGTTTAATTTAAAAATAGAGTTAATATTTTTTTCAAATAATATAGAACATACAGTGCAGAAGGAGGCCATTCGGCCCATCGAGTCTGCACCGACCCACTTAAGCCCTCACTTCCACCCTATCCCCGTAACCCAATAACCCCTCCTATCGTTTTTTGGTCACTAAGGGCAATTTATCATGGCCAATCCACCTAACCTGCACATCTTTGGACTGTGGGAGGAAACCGGAGCACCCAGAGGAAATCCACGCAGACACGGGGAGAACATGCAGACTCCGTACAGACAGTGACCCAGCGGGGAATCTAACCTGGACCCCGACGCTGTGAAGCCACAGTGCTAATCACTTGGGCTACCGTGCTGCCCTAAATATAGATTGACAGTTGATTTATAAACCACAACAGTGACTTATTTAATCTCTTAACAGATCAGCTTTTTTCAGTAAAAGCTATTAATACTTTATTATTGTCACAAGTAGGCTTACATTAACACTGCAATGAAGTTACTGTGAAAATCCCATAGTCGCCACACACTGGTGCCTGTTCGGGTACACAGAGGGAGAATTCAGAGTGTCCAAATTACCTAACAAGTCTTTCGGGACTTGTGGGAGGAAACTGGAGCGCCTGGAGGAAACCCACGCAGACACGGAGAGAACATGCAGATGCCGCACAGACAGTGTCCCAAGCCAGGAATCAAACCTGGGAACCTGGCTCTGTGAAGCAACAATGCTAACCACTATGCTACCGTGCCGCCTGCTGTATTAATATATTCTAAAATGCTTTGGGGGGAAAAAAAACTTTTTTTAAATTACTACCTGTTAGCCCCACATGTGTTCCCAACATTTCCCACACTTGCCAATAGCATTAAATTGCCAGTAAATGCCGGTCTTTTGATGTGAATTCAGTCCTACTAGGAACTGAGGCTCCAGAAGCCCCAAGGCCATTGTATCTGGCTGGATTAAAGCCCAGGTTCCAAAGGTGAACAACCAATGATTGATTTGTCGAGGTTGAATTACACAATATATGGTAGAACTCTTGCGAGTACTGATAGGCAGAGAAATCTGGACGTGCATGTCCACCGATCACTGAAAGTGGCAACAGGTAGGAATTTAAAAATAATGTTTTTTTCCTAAGCATTTTAGAATACAGTAATACAGCGGGCGGCACGGTAAATAAGGTGGTCAAGAAGGCATACTGGCCTTCCATCGGTCGGGGCGTTGAATATAAAAATTGGCAAGTCATGTTGCAACAGTACGGCATCTTAGTTAGGCCTCATTTGGAATATTGTGTACAATTCTGGTCGCCACACTACCAGAAGGATGTGGGTGCTTTGGAGAGGGTACAGAACCAGTTTACTAAGGTGCTGCCTGGTATGGACGGCATTAGCAATGAGGAGAGGTTAGATAAACTCAGTCTTCTCACTGGAGGTTGAGAGGCGACCTGATAGAAGTCTACAAGATTATGAGTGGCACGGACAGAGTGGATAGTCAGATGCTCTTTCATAGGGTCAGAGAGTCAACTACTAGGGGACATAGGTTTAAAGTGCGTGGGGAAAAGTTTAGAATAGATGTGCGAAGCAAGTTTTTTTACACAGAGGGTGGTAAATATATGGAACGCACTGCCTGGGGAGGTGGTGGGAGCAGGTATGATAGCGGCATTTAAGGGACATCTAGACAAATATATGAATAGGGTGGGAATGGAAGGATACGGATTCCGTAAGTGCATACGGTTTTAGTTTAGGCAGGTACCATGGTCGGCGCAGGCTTGGAGGGCCGAGGGGCCTGTTCCTGTGCTGTTTTGTTCTTTGTTGGCGAAGAAGGCCTTGGGGATGAAGATTGGGAGGGATCTGATCGGTAGTGCAATCTATTAAACAATTAAACATAGAACATAGAAAATACAGCACAGAACAGGCCCTTCGGCCCACGATGTTGTGCCGAACCTTTGTCCTAGATTAATCATAGATTATCATTGAATTTACAGTGCAGAAGGAGGCCATTCGGCCCTTTGAGTCTGCACCGGCTCTTGGAAAGAGCACCATACCCAAACTCAACACCTCCACCCAACACCAAGGGCAATTTGGGCATTAAGGGCAATTTATCATTGGCCAATTCACCTAACCCGCACATCTTTGGACTGTGGGAGGAAACCGGAGCACCCGGAGGAAACCCACGCAGACACGGGGAGGACGTGCAGACTCCGCACAGACAATGACCCAAGCCGGAATCGAACCTGGGACCATGGAGCTGTGAAGCAATTGCGCTATCCACAATGCTACCGTGCTGCCCTTAAGAACTAATAAATCTACACTATATCATAGAACATAGAACAATACAGCGCAGTACAGGCCCTTCGGCCCACGATGTTGCACCGAAACAAAAGCCATCCAACCTACACTATGCCATTATCATCCATATGTTTATCCAATAAACTTTTAAATGCCCTCAATGTTGGCGAGTTCACCACTGTAGCAGGTAGGGCATTCCACGGCCTCACTACTCTTTGCGTAAATTTTACCGTCATCCATGTACCTATCCAATAGCTGCTTGAAGGTCCCTAATGTTTCCGACTCAACTACTTCCACAGGCAGTGCATTCCATGCCCCCACTAATGTTCCCAAACAGGGAACATTAACTCTTTCCTAACACCAGCCTCCGTATTCAACAGAACGTCCTCCAGCATGATCACCGCCATCAAACAGATAATTCCCTCTGTGACACTCTGACCCACTCTTTTATCATCCCCAACACCCATCTCCTTCCCAAGTACCTTTTGAAGCAAGCGCAAGAGATGTAACACCTACCCTTTTCCCTCTCTCCTCATCATTCAAGGCCCTAAACACAATTCCAGGTGAAACAATGATTTAAATATTCTTTTTCAGATTAGCATACTGTATTTACTACTCATAAATCAGTCTCCTCTACATTTGGGAGATCAAACGCAGGCGAGGTGACAGCTTTCTGAAACACCTCTGTTCAATCTGGAAGCATGACCCCCATCTTCCAGTGAATTGCTATTTTAATTCTCCACCTTGCTGTCATGCTGATACCTCTGTCCTGGGCCAACTGCAGTTTTCTGATGAAGCTCAAGGATTAGCAACCCATCTTCTGATATTAGATGAGGCACTTACAGCCTTCTGGACTCAACAATGAGTTAAACAATGTCAGACTGTAATCTTCCATCCCGTCACCTGGCCCATTTCGCCTCCTCGACAGTTATTACATTTCTAAAGTTTTCCCAGTCGTGATGAAAGCCACAACTTAAAATGTTGGGCTGGATTTTCACAGTGCCAGGATGACTCGGGAGCCCTTTAAAAATGGCAACTTGAATCTGATTCCAGGATTTCCAACCCGATTCCCAGGTTTTCCGATATTCGGGAGTGCCTTTTAAGGGTGCATGCTGGTTTGCGTTGTGAGTCTGCACCCTGCTCTCCCAACCTGGCCGGCTCCTTTGCATGTCATAGTTCTCCACAGTTTTCATGGAGTCAGCCCAGCTTTTCAATGAGTTGTGGTCCATGGCACTTAAGGTGTCATGAACCATAGTCGGCATGAGGGGATGTCTTAAAAGTTCAGAAGGTCCTCCTTATGCCCCCATGCCAAGCTAAGCCTCCCCACAAAAAAACCCTCTCACGATCCCCCCCCCCCCCCGCCCCCCCCCCCCACAATGCAAACACAAATGAATTTTTGAAAGATAGTGATTTTATAAACAATGCACTTCTCCTAGTCTTTCCCTTTCCTTTAATACCTATCATTAAGATTTCAACTCCTAGAAAGTCAATGACGTGGCGCCGAAGAGTAAAACAGCTGCCTAAAAGTCCAATATGGCATGTGATGTGCGCACTTATTCTTCATTGCGAGTGTGCCACTTGGTTAGAGCTGCTCAGTGGACATCTAGGACAGGTGCCGGATATTGGTGTTGGTCCCCTCTGATTTTGCAAATACGTGAACTCTTTCCCATACTGTTCTTCAAATTAATGCAGCACGTGCAAACCTGAAAGAAAATGCTAGACGCTGCGCACAAGGTGAGTTGAATATTTTATACTTTTTGAGGCCCCAACAATTGGACACCAGCCAGCCACTGCTTCCTCAATCTCATCTAATTTATAGGGCATAATGTTTTTTCCACACTGTATATTTATAAGACTGGCATTATTATGTATGTTAATTGTTCTGTCTTCCGCTAGGGAATCATTATCTTCACAAATGGATCTAACAATAACTAAAGCGGATTCTGAGCAGCTAGCTCGAGCTATTGCAGAAGACCAATGTTATGAACTTGATCAGGAACTGAAGAAAGTAACAGCGCGCCATAAGCAGGAGCAAAATGAGAAAGACAACACCATTATCTTAGTAAGCTTGGATATTTTACACATGCCAACTCTTATGTGTGAACTATTGCATATATTAGCAGGAGTAAATTTTCGATCTTTTTTATATCTTCATGCCTTTAATGATGTTTAGCATTGTATTATTTAATATATAAAAAATATGCAAATGTTTATTCATGTTTAGCTAGAGGAATCAAATAGAACCCTGACCAAAGATGTAGAAAATCTATCAAAGGAAAAAGCAGAGCTTGATGAAAAACTGAAGAATGTGGGAGAAGGTATGGAGCATATTTAATCATATTATAATTACTTTTAAATTGACTGTTTTATTTCTGCCAATTATTGCCTATTATAAAGCTAATTGTTTGAAATTGATCTGTAAAAGTATATCATATAAGAATGCTGCTGTAGCAGCCATGACTATTGGTAGAGGGAGGCACCATGGGCTGATGATTGAACATGTATATTTTTTTCCACTTTTGATGATTTCCAGATCCTTTTAGTAGATTTTTGTGTACAAGTGTAGGGAAGACCAACTGTAGGGAAGTCAACTGTATTGTTCCTCATTGTCCATAACCTCGTTAACTCAAGCATAAATAATGTACATGTTTCCAGATGCTGCCAAATCTGCTGAATTTTTCCAGCATTTTCTATTTTTATTTCAAATTATAAATTATGTTTACTTAGATGATGCACCAGAACGTTTGTGAAATTGAATTCTATCCTGATAAATGCTTTAGGCAAAAACTTTTTAAAATTCATTCTCGGATATATGTATCATTGGCAAGGCTGACATTTATTGTCCATCCCTATTTGCCCTTGAGAAGGTGGTGGTGAGCTGCCGCCTTGAACCATTGCAGTCCATGTGGTGTTGATGCACCCTCAGTGCTGTTAGGGCGGGTTCCAGAATTTTGTGACAGTGATATACTTCCAAGTCAGGATGATGTGTGACTTGGAGGTGGTGGTGTTCCCATGTGCCTGCTTCTCTTGTCCTTGTAGGTGATAAAGGTTACAGATTTGGAAGGTGCTGTTAAAGGACCTTTAGTGAGTTGCTGCAGTGCATCTTATAGATGGTGGATACTGCTACCACTGTGCGCAAGTGAAAGGTGGAGGAATATTTATGGTGAAGGATGGGATACCGGTCAAAATAATGTTGTTTAAGTAAATGCATCACACAGATCAACCATAAGTACTCACACTATAAATTTCTTCTTTCAGAGTCGCAGAAGAAGAGAGAGGAAGACGTAAACAACATGAAAACTAATTATGAAAAGATAATTAACCAGGAACGTACACTGAAAACACAGGTCGATGTTTTAAAATGCTCTGCTCTCCTAACTATAAATAGCCACATTCTAATACAGTTTGCTAATAGTTGCTGTTGATTTGCTTTGTGGGTACATTTTCATGAATGTTTTATGTTTGCATCAATTAGGCTGTTAATAAACTTGCTGAAATTATGAACCGCAAAGATATAAAAGTGGATCGAAAGAAAGCAAATACAGCAGACGTCCGAAAAAAAGAAAAGGAAAACAAAAAATTGCAACTGGAATTGAGCCTAGAGAGGGAGAAATATAGTCACATGGTTGTGAAGTATCAGAAGGACCTAAATGAAATGCAAGCAGTAAGGAAATCTTACATAGATGTGCTAATCGTTATTTTTATACGGATACATAATTACTAAAATTTTGATGCCGCACTCTTGTCGATTTTTCTATCGGAAATTCATGCAGCCACATTGTAATCAGCACTCTTCCAGTGGTGGCACCATAGTGTCTCTAACTTAAATGACAACATGACAAGTTTGCGTAGATAATTTCTAGTAAATACTGGACAAATAGACATTCAGAATTTTATAATGGGGATCTAAGAATAGGTGCAAAATGCATGACTTCAAAATGGGGACTCAATTCTGTCTCCACAACCTGGTTAAGTATTCCTGAATGTGAGAAATAGTGTGTCGGGAAAATTTGACATTCTATAGTGTGGACTGCACTGCAGCAAATTCAACATCAAACCAGAAAGGATGGGAATATGATCCAAGGCTGCCACAATGTGGCCAGAAAGCGTGGTGGGTTGCTCAGGTTTCCCAGTCCTAATGAGATCAGGAACTGTGCTAAAGAGATTTAAATGGCTATTCCATTGTATTGTGTTAGTATGCTAAATGCTGTTTGCATTTTCATACATTTCCGGAAATAAGCCATATCATCATGTAGATTTTTAAGATTATAGCCCTGAGATTGTGATTTATGCATTCTTGTTGTCGATTTTTGTGAAGTCAACAACAGCCAAAAAGGTTACAGGGATGTCTTTGCTGTGTGGCAATGAAATATATTTTATAAAAATGTTTTTAACTGAAAGTGGCCTTGAGAACTTTCTACAATTATCTTGAAATATTACATTTTTGCTCTCACTTCAACTATTTTTGAATATTACAGCAATTGGCAGAGGAATCTAACAATCGTACAGAGCTACAAATGCAGCTTGATAGTAAGGACAGTGATCTTGAACAACTTCGTTCTAAGATTCAGGACCTCCAGCTCCGTATGGATAACACAAGTGTAGCCAGTTTACAGAGTGAGGATTCTGATGGAAATGTAGCTGGTAAGATTGTCTTAAACCTAACAGTTTACTTTTGGACCAAGCGTTTTGTGTCTATGTATTCGAGGAATTAATTGAAATTTCAAATTATTTTGAGAAATTGAGTAATAGTTTCTGTCCATTCTTTTATGTGTTAGGATGGATAAAAGTAGATCCATTTTTACAAAATCAGCACCAGAACATAAATAATAATTTTCACTTGTTAATTTTACTCTAAACTTGTAAACATTATCCATCTCAGTCCCACGGTTAGGTTCTTTTATCCAAGCTGCCCTTGATCAAATAGGGAGCTGACCAAATTAGAGGGTCATAATGGTACAGTGGATTAGCATGCTAGCCTTTCAGTTCTGGGGTCACAATTTCAGTTCAGCCTAGAAAAAATATCTCCCTTTACTCGTGGTTTTAAAGTAAAGTAAAGCTAACTGGGAAAACCTTGACCCAATCCGACAGCGACAAAGAAAAGAAAAACTAGTTGCAATTTAGCACTCATTAACATTTCATTTGGACAACAAAAGCTGCCTGGTTCAACAAACAGAGTAATTCTGCACGTATGATGAAGAGCATTCCTGACAACTTCTTTGGGCAAAAAAGAGGAAGTCTGGTGGACTGCTAAATCTGACCTAATTAATATTCAAGGCCAACTATGCATTCAAGAGTGAAAAATGTTTTGTTCCACAGCAATATCACTACTAACTTGGAACAGGGTGACATTTGAGAATGCTGAGAGAAGTAAGGGTGGTAATTGAGGAAGTATGAGCTGTGATTTTCAAATTCTCCTTATATAGTGGGTGGTGCTATAGGATTGGAGAAATGCAAATGTTACACTTTTGTTTAAAAAATAATGTGCGGGTAAATACATGCCAGCCAAATTAACCTTAGTGATGTGAAATGGTAATCCAGAATAAAATTAACAGACACTTGAACAAGTGTAGATTAATTAGGGAAAACCAGCAGAGATTAGTTAAAGGCAAATTGTGTTTAACAAATGTAATTGGGATTTTACATGAGGGTAATGTGGTCTATATGCTCTTCTAAAAGGTTTGATAAAGTGCCACATGATAGGTTTGTGAACAAAGTTGAAACCCGTGCAATAAGAGGGACAGTAACAATATAGATCCAAAGCTGGTGAGTGATTGAATACATAGTGGTAAATGGTTGCTTTTCATACTGGAGAAAGGTAGAGTGTGGTTTTCCAGGTGTCAGTACTAGGACCACTGCTTTTCTTGGTGTATATAAAAGACTTGACCTTGATCTTGAGTGTACAGCCACATTTTCAAAAATTGCAAATGACACAAAACTTGGAAGTATTGTGAACCATGAAGAGGATAGTGATGGACTTCAAGAGGACATCATGGTGGAATGGGCAAACATGTGGCAGATGAAACTTAATGCAGTCAAGTGTGAAGTGATTCATTTTTGTAGGAATAACAAGGAGAGGTAACATAAAATAAAGGGTCCTTTGCTAAAGTGGCTGTAGGAATAGGGAGACCTGGAGGTGTATGTGCACAAATAATTGAACTTAGCAGGTAAGGTTGGGAAAGTGGTTTAAAAGGCTTACGGCATCCTGAACATTATAGAGACACAGGAGCAGATTTCCACCTTGGGCCAATTCAGACTTTGGAAACTCATACCCGCCTCCTCTCGTGATTTCTGCCACATTTTTGACATGGAGAGACATGAGTGGGATAACATAGGTTTCACAACTCCCAATTAAGTGTAGGCTTAGAGAGCTCGGGTGCGGAAGCGGGCTGGTTAGAAGATTTGCCTCAGTTCTCGGTTACTGCAGTTCTCTACATCGTTCTTACGCTCCCTCACCCTCATCCATCACCATGTTCCCTCATAATGCCCAAGATTCCTGCATGTCCTCATATCCCATGCTCTTTTTGTGCCCCACATGGATCCTGCATCGTCACTCACCCAGTATTTACTATGAACCGACCTCCGGAACCATGGAAAGGCTTTGTAATGGATATGAGGAAAAATTAAACCTCTAATAATCTACTCGAGCTGTCACTCAAACACCTGGAAAAAATACTCCAGATTCATTGAACAAAACCCCTCAAGTAGTTATTCAGTTGTAAAATAAAAAATATTCTATTCAGAAACCACATAAAGGACAAATAATCTTTTAATAACCTCTTAAAACTGTCAGACAAACTGTGTATGCACGCCTGCAGAACTAAGTGGTTCATTAGCTTTTGAAACTCAACCATGCATTCATAACATGCTCAGTTATTGAAACAAACCATTATAGCTCCAAACAGTACAGCTTGGTGAAAAATCAGATTGCTTGGTTTTTAAAAATATATTTATTGGAGTTTTAACATTTTTTATCATACATTACACAACAAGACAATCAAAACATGTAACTACAAGAATTTACAGCAATGTAGTGTTAGCTATTTTACATAGGATGTAGCCTCTCGATACATGGAACTTGACATTCAGGCTGTCTTGGTTACGGTCATAAGGTAACCGAGCACAATACAGTCAAAAGTACTTTACAAAGAAAATGCTGCTGAACGCTTGCTGGGCTAGACCATGGCCCGCCGTATGCCCACTCGGCCTTGGGCCGGTAGCTGGCTGTGCTTCCCTGGGAGGGAGATTTTTTTAAATAGTTATGGGAGGGGGGTGATCCCCGTTTGGGGACTCCAGCGGTCGGCCGTTACTGTTGTGCGGCCTGCCCCCTGCCATGGCTGCCTCCTGGAATTTAGCCATGCTGGAGGGGGGGAAGGGGCCTGTCCACTAAATGCACCCCTTTTGTTGCCCTGTGTCCCTTGCGGCTCTCTCCTCTTCTACCTGCCATTGTCGCAGGGAGGAAACTTTTGATTTTTGCAGAGAGGGGCCATGGTGGACATCTCAGTCAGACTGAAGTGATGTCGCATTTGGTTCCATATTGAAGTGTGGCTACTACAACTGGACCTTTTGAGTATCTGGCCGGAGAGGTTGGGTGTTTTCATGGCCACTGCTCGGAGAGATGTCTCTGAGCAGGAACTCTCCTCCATTCTGACCCATTCCGCTCCCAGTTCCTTGACCCATCCCCGTACCCTTTCCGCGGTAGTGCCCAGTTGTAGAACTGGAGGTTCGGGAGGCCTTCCACGTTTCTCTTTCTTTGTGGGACCTTGTTTCTAATCCTCTGGGTCTCTCTCTCTCTCTCTCTCTCTCTCTCTCTCTCTCTCTCTCTTCCACACACACACAAGCACCATGATTAATTGATTAGTTTAACAATTGTGGTGAAAAAAGCCTTGGGGATTAATATCGGGAGCGATCTGAACAGGAAAAGGAATCTGGACAGCACGTTCATCTTGATCGTCTGCACTCCCCCCACCAGGGAGAGCGGGAATGAGTCTCACCTCTGCAAGTCACTTTAAACCTCCTCCACCAGCCTAGTCAGGTTCCATTTTTGGATCCATGTCCAGTCGTGGGTTATTTGAATCCCCAGGTATCGGAATTTGGTCTGGGCCAGTTTGAACAGCAGTCTCCCAGCGAAGGGGGTGGGTGAGGTTGGAAGTATAGGGTGTCCTTGTATGCTGGTGACCTGCTGATGCATGAAATGGATCCACTCTCCAATGTGGAGGAGATAATGAAGTTACTTGGGAGTTTTGGCTCCTTCTCGGGGTAGACATTGAAACTGGACAAAACCGAACACTTCCAATGAATTTCCCAGGGAGGGGAACCAATTTGGGGACGTTACCTTTTCGCTTGACCAAATCAAACGTTCGTTACCTGGGAATTTGGATGGCACATGACTGGGTCTCGCTCCATAGATTGAATTACGTTAGCCTGGTGAATGGGGTTAAGCCGGACTTGAAGAGGTGGGAAAATCCCCCCTCTGTCCTTGCCTGGCAGGGTTCAGATGACAAAAATGAATATCCGCCTGAGGTTTTTATTTTTGTTTCAGTGTCTCCCCGTTTTCTCCCCACGTCTTTCTTTGTTAAGTTTAATAAGATGATGTCTTCCTTTGTTTGGGCGGGCAAGAGCCCGCTGATTCATTGGATGTTTCTTCAGAGGGAGAGGCAGTCGGAGGGGGCCTAGCACTGCCTAATATGTTATTTTATTATTGGGCTGCGAACGTTGAAAAGGTACAGGGGTGGCATAAGGATCCGGGTTCCACATGAGGACGGTTGGTGTCAAGTTCTTGTGGAGGGACTAGTTTGAGGGCCTTGGCTACAGCTACAGCTCCGCTTTTGTTTTCCCCCGCAAAATTTACTTTTTAAAATTAAGTCCAGTAGTGTTGTCCACTCTTCAGTATTTGGAGACAGTTCAAGCAACATTTTAAGATGGTCTCCAATCTGCAGAATTCGTCTTTTTGTTCTGGCGGGATTGGACTCGTCGTTCTGGTCATGGGGGAGGGCAAGGCTGGAAAAGTTTGGGACATGTTTATCGAAGGGACGTTCACCGGTTCTGGGATTATCATAGAATTTAGAGTGCAGAAGGAGGTCATTCGGCCCATCGAGCCTGCACCGGCTCTTGGAAAGAGCACCCTACCCAAGGTCAACACCTCCACCCTATCCCCATAACCCGGTAACCTTTGGACACTAAGGGCAATTTATCGTGGCGAATCCACCTAACCTGCACATCTTTGGACTGTGGGAGGAAACCGGAGCACCCGGAGGGAACCCACGCACACACGGGGAGGATGTGCAGACTCTGCACACAGTGACCCAAGCTGGAATCGAACCTGGGACCCTGGAGCTGTGAAGCAATTGTGCTATCCACAATGCTACCGTGCTGCCCTTATCCAACAGGAGCTGTTGGATAAGTTCCAACTCCTGAAGCATAACATATTTAAGTTTTTTCAGGTCTGCGTCTTTTTGCACAAGGAGATTCCTTCCTCGCCCGGAGGCGAGTTCTGCTTGGGTGGAGGACTCCAGTTCCGTACAGTGCCTCATCCTAATTAAGTGACCTTATGGAGTTTTTGTACTTAGAGAAGGTCAAGTACATCATGAGGGGGTGGACAAAAGGTTCTCCTCAAGGACGGCAGCCATTCATTTCCTACTTCAATGAGCTGGTCACCGTCATGTGTTAAAGGGAGTGGTTTTGGTTAAGCTCTGTTTTTGTTTTGGAGGGATGGGATGGGAGAGTGGGTGGGGTGAGAGAGGGGTAAGTTTGGAGTTGTATCGGTTATGTGTGTTGGTTTACTGTGTTATCATGAAACATTTTCTTGAAAATATATTATAAAAACTAAAAATATAACTTCCAGTCCACCCAAATACGCCACACTGCGAGCCACATTGACAATCTTAAATTGGTTGTCAGTGCAATTTTTAGAACACTGACGATTATTTAGCAAATGTTGTCCAAACACAGAGCCACATCTAATGTTGGATCCTGAGGTTTGTGTTTTGCAAGCACGGGCTGGTTGGGTATGGTCTGTACCTGGTCCTTTGTGAACACTAGAAGGGACATGCTGTTTGGTAAGATCCACCAGTCTTTGGAACATATAGCCTAAATACTTAGCATCACACTGGCACTGAAATTGATATAATACCTTACTTTGCAGACAGAAAGAACGTGTACACACATTGCACCTCTTGTAGCTAAATAAAATAAATGGTAGCCATTCGCTGGCTCATTTGTCAGGGCAATGTCAAGACGACTACTTGGTTTAAAGTTCCAAACAATGGCAGTCACCATGTCCTGGTGCATTTTCCATGACACGCTTCTGCCAATCATGGTCCACCAGCCAATCAATTGAATGAAATGAAAATGAAAATCGCTTATTGTCACAAGTAGGCTTCAAATGAAGTTACTGTGAAAAGCCCCTAGTCGCCGCATTCCGGCACCTGTTCAGGGTAATTAACACTCTTCTCAAAGTATAAAGTTGTTGTTTCCCCTAATATTGATCCTGATGAGTGCAAGATGAAACCTTCAATGAAATGTATTTTTTCACCAATACTCAAGTCCTGTACTACCAAACAACTATTTACTTCCGAATTTTGTTTACCAGTTTTTCAACCAGATGCATCCATTTTTCCACAGTTAAAACTTTAATTTCTAAAACTATGTTATATTCTAAAACATATGAATTATGAGTTAGATATTTGCAACAATAGTACTACTTTTCCTATTAGGACAAGTACTTTATTGCATCACAACACTTACACCATGCTGGTCAATATAATGGTCAACTTACCGATAGAGCACTATCACTCCAGTAATTTAAAAAACAGTATCTAATAATGACATTTGTATTTGTCAAAAGATTTAATTTTACCTGTCAGAATGTTCCTGGCTCCTCGGCAGGCTTCTCCCAAGGTCCCGAACCTGGCGGGTTTCCCAGCAGCTGCTGATACCCACCCAACCTGACAGAAATACTGGGGCATAAATACAAATGTCCCCTTGGCCTGACAATGGTGACCTCTTCCTACCTACAGGATGTTTGTGTCGGGCATTTTTTGGAATTTGAAAATCCAGCCCAGAGATTATAAAAGATGTTGAATAAATTTTATAAAACACTGGATAAAAGCAAATTACTACGGAAGCTGGAATCTGAAACCAAAGAGAAAATGCTGGAAAATCTCAGCAGATCTGGCAGCATCTGTAGGGAGAGAAAAGAGCTAACGTTTCAAGTCCAGATGACCCTTTGTCAAAGGCTTTGACAAAGGGTCACCTGGACTTGAAACGTTAGCTCTTTTCTCTCCCTACAGATGCTGCCAGACCTGCTTTGATTTTGCCAGCATTTTCTTTTTGGTTTATAAAACATTTGTTTGGTTTCAGATTGAGCAATCTGTCTAATTCTGGGCCCTACATTTTAGAAAGTCTTTAGAGCAAGTACGGAAAATATGTACAGAATGGTTCCAGGATAAGGAATTTATTGGAAAGACTGGAGAAGTCGGACAGTTCTCCTGAGAGAAGAGAAGGTTCAGTGGGGATTTGATCGAGGTGTTAAAAATCAGACGGGGTCTGAACAGAGTAAATAGAGAGAAATTGTTCTGACTGGTGGAAAGACCTAGATCCAGAGGACAGATTTAAAGTATTGGAAAACAAACCAAAGTTAACATGAGGAAAATATTTTTACGCAGCAACTTTTTAGGATCTGGAATTCACAATCTCTGTGCCGTATAACCATTCTATGATTCTATGAAAAAAACTCCATTAAAAAATAAATAAAATTGTTGCATTTGTCATCATCTCTATGATACTATTCCAAATTTGTTTATATCTGCTGGAAAGTAATCTTGCAGTGACTGGCATTTGATTCAAATCCAGATTTTGTCACTGACATCTATCCACTCGGGTACTGACGTGCTAACATTCTTCGTGATCAAATAGTTCACTCATTTAAATTTCATTTACTTAACACATATTATGGCAGAGTAATTTTAAAACATTATGTTCCAGTTAATGCCTTTTTTTATAGAAATGCCTTTTATTCTTTGTGCCTAGTTGAGTGTTCCTCTTGCAACACATGTCTTATCTATCTTTTTCCAGTGAGTAATTGAAAGCCTTGTTCCATTTGCACTTTCTGCATGTTGGCTGACGTTTGATCCCATTTGTATCTGATTAAGTCGCTTTATGATATTTAAGGGACAGCATTCCTTTATGTCCATATACACAATCTTTATTGAAAAACTGCAGAATTACTAATAAGAATGTTTGAACATTTAATTTCACAGGAACTCACAAATACAAGAAGCAGTCATTACTGCTTTAATTTGTCAAAATGTTTCATTGACCATTCAAGGTTACAGAAGTGTTAGTGCAGTTTCAGAGAGGGTTAATGCCCACCAAGCACATGGTCAATTTTAAAATAGTGCATTAATCTTTTGCGTACTCATACTTAGTTAAAAAGGCTGGAGCGTCTATGTTTTATTATATATGACTAAAATTATTTGTCTTTTTATATAGCGCATGATAAAATAACATTACGGAAATTTTATATATTTTCCATAAAACTGTAATTCCCATGTTTTTCATTGAGATGCTAAATTGTCACGTTAGCTTTCAGAGTTCATCTTGCACAAGGGATACTGTCCTTTAAACCGTTAAAATGTAAAATTTTAATAGCATTATTGTACAAAATATTGAATGCAGCTTAGCATGATCTTTTTTTAAACAATGGTTGATTTAGCCATGTGCTACTGAATTGTCTGTGGTTTTCCTATTTCAATATATTTTTCATAATGTTCTGAAAATCACAACTCTATTTTGTCGGAATCACTGAGTCCAGGGGCGAGATTCTCCGACCCCCCCGCCGGGTCGGAGAATCGCCGGGGGTCGGCGTGACCCTCGCTCCCGCCGTCCTCCAAATTCTCCGGGCCCCCAAAAATCGGCCCAGCGTGAGTCCCGCCGCACACATCGGAGAATGCCGGGGTCCGGCGCGACTCAATGGGCCCCGGGGCTGCCCGTATTCTCCGGCCCGCGATGGGCCGAAGTCCCGCCGGCGTAAATTGGAGTAGGTCCCTTACCGGCAGGACCTGGCGGCGTGGGCGACCTCCGGGGCTCTTGGGGGGACGCGGGGTATCTGGCCCCGGGAGGTGCCCCCACGGTGGTCTGGCCCACGATCGGGGCCCACCGATCCGCGGGTGGGCCTGTGTCGTGGGGGCACTCTATCCTTCCACACCGGAGGCTGTACAGGTCCGCCATTCCTGGTGTGGAAGCGAAGCTCTCTGCGCATGCGCGGGGATGACGCCTGGCGCTCCCGGGCATGCACCAACTCACGCCGGCCGGCGGAGACCCTTCGGCGCCTGTTGGCGTGGCGCCAAGCTGCTTTCCCGTCAGCCGGCAGGGCGCAAACCACTCCGGGGCGGGCCTAGCCCCTGAAGGTGCAGAGGATTCCGCACCTTTGGGGCGGCCCGACGCCGGAGTGGTTCACGCCACTCCGTCCCGCTGGGACCACCCGCCCCGCCGGGTAGGGGAGAATCCCGCCCTTGGTTTCAGAAACAATTACACATTTGGGTGTTATGATTAAATGTACTGAGTATGAGATCTTCTATTTCTCATATCCATATTGCCCCTTGGTGACACCATCTAAAACCGGGGCCAGAAATTCTGTGGTATGGCAATCACAGTCCAATTGCCACTCTGCTCCTATTTACTTACACTAAAATGCAGCTATACCTTTCTTACCAACCTTAGAATTCGAGCCAGGTGAGAATAGTGCAGTGCAGCCAGGTTCCCGAGGCCTTCAGAGTCAGAGGAAAGGAAGCTATGCCCCATTTTTATGGCACTATCTGCCGTAAAGCATCTCAGTTTAAAGATCCCAGCCGCTTTTAGAAGCCAGGGAGAAGGTAAGTGTGTAAGACGGTAGGATAAAGGGTTGATAGGGCTTGCTGGAGGTTGGCACTGAGGAGGGATGCGGGTTGTCAATGAGGGTGGTCAACAATGGTACCGTGTGGTCAGTCAGGGAGTCAGGAGGGTAGCCGTGAGCTGGGGGTTCATCAGGGGGTCAGGCAGGGATGGGTGATCACTGGAGGAGTCAGGTGGCCAGTGGTGATGTGATCATATTATTAGCAAAGGAGGGGTTGAGTGGTCAGTCAAGTGTCAGGTTTTCAGCCGGAGGATCGGGAGGTTATTGAGTCGGGAGATCGTGAGGGTAGTCAGGGAGGTGGGGGGTCTAGCTTTAGACTGGGACTACCGATTATGCCGATCCCAATCCAGGCTGGCTTTTAAGGGTTGATTCTATGAGCTCCAATAGATGGCCTCTGCCCATCAGGGGAGAGCTCGTATTCCACAAACCCCACGGGAAGATAATAATAATCGCTTATTGTCACAAGTAGGCTTCAATGAAGTTACTGTGAAAAGCCCCTAGTCGCCACATTCCAGCGCCTGTTCGGGGAGGCCGGTACGGGAATTGAACCCGCGCTGCTGGCATTGTTCTGCATTACAAGCCAGCTATTTAGCCCACTGTGCTAAACCAGCCCCTATTGGAATGGAATAGAAGAATGAATTTGCAAACTAAGATGGTTCAACTGGTCTTTCTAATCTCCAAAGTTTCGGAACAGTTCTTAAGACACAAAATGATGAACTGGGGATAAAGCAATGAAGCAGCATTGTCAATCAGATCATCCCGTGGGTAGCGTGAGGGTTATTACAGCGCCTTAATAGGTGAATGGGTAGGTTTCCCGCCAGAGGCCCTGCCTGACAAACATGAAATTGCATCTGGGTTTGGACAGGCACGGGGAATCCCATTCATTTCGTTTTTAACTCCCACCTCAGAACCTGCCTTGTGAGGAGCGTAAAATTCTGCCCCAAGAAGTCTATAGTTCTCCAACTCTGCCCTCTTTGAGATCTTTTGACTGGGATTAAACTGATTTTTTTTTTTTTAATGAGTCCTTTTTAAAAATTCATTTATGAAATGTGGGTGTCGCTGGCAAGGCCAGGATTTATTGCCCATCCCTCGTTGCCCTTCGGTACTTGTGCGTGTCTTGTTAGCTTTTTTAATCATGGCTACAATACTTCCTCTTGATTGAAATAGCATGTTTTCACTAACTTTCAACATATAGAAGGGAGGCATGGTGGCGCAATGGTTAGCACTGCTGCCTCACGGCGCCGAGGAGCCGCGTTTGATCCCATCCCCGGTTATTGTCTGTGTGGAGTTTCCACATTCTCCCCATGTCTGTGTGGGTCTCCTCCCCACTACCCTAAAAGATGTACAGGATGGGTGGATTGGCCACGCTAAATTGCCACTTATTTGGGAAAAAAAGAATCAGAAAGACTAAATTTATTTTTTAAAACTTTCAAACATATAGTATATTTATGAGAGGAATTATTTTTCTGATTTACAGCATTTTAACATGTAAATCAATTAGCTTTGATGGTGCTATTTACCATAGTGTCATTGAAAACTATACATATGAAGAGAAAAAAAACTATGATCGGTTTAATTTGGGCAGCAAGAGTAAATGCTTAGACCAGGGGCTGGATTCTCCGTTCCTGTGTCAAGTGCTGACGCCAACAGAGGATCCGTGATGTGTCATGAAGGAAAAATCGGTGTCACACCAACACCGATTCCGCTACCAGTGAGGGGCGAGCACCGGCGCCGCATGAAATATCCGCGGAACGCGTGGAAAACGGTTGGGAAATCGCCGGGTCCATGCTGGGCATGCGCAGGGCTGAAAAGTTGCAGGCGTGCATCCGCCTACACCCCCACACACACACCGATGGTGCTGGTTATACTGGACCGCATACCCCTCCACCCCACAGCCCACATCCTGGCCCCCCCCCACCCCAGCCCACGACTCAGCGGAGTGTGGCAGTGCCCGACAATGTCCCCATGCCCTCTCTCTTTCCGCAGCCGCCACTCCAGGCTCACGACCGCTGAGACCACACGTGACCCGTGCCGTCGGGAACCCAGCCCATCGGAGGTGGAGCATTGCGGGTAGGTCCGCTAATGATATTCAAACTGGGATGCGACTGCGCGCGGCTCGATGATGCCGATTTGGGGGGGACAGAGCCTTGCGACCCAACATCAAACCGCCGCCTGCTGCGATTTCGGCGCGGTAGCCATTCCCCACCCGATCGCCTTTCCCGATTTGGCGTCGGGCAACGGAGAATCCCGCCCCAGATGTATACAATTTTCCTCTCTCGATTCATCCTATATAATAAGTACCAATATAAAATAAATTGTTTTCATTATAGCAATAGTGACCACCCTTCTCCCTGTTCCCACAAGTTACTTCAATTGTTTCTTTCAAGTAATTTTATTTGTGAATGAATACACACGCTCAACATATGGTGCAGATGCTATGTTGCAAAGATAAGATTGTGGTTCTTGCACATCTGTTTAATTCTTAGTAGTTATGTGGTGTTATTTGTTGGGAATGGACTTGAATGGGTGGTGACCGTGCTTCAGGCCCAACATACCCAAATGGTTCTGATGTGTTGGGTGCTCTGGATCTGTGGAACACATACAGGCCACCAACACTTAAAATAGTACAACACTATTTTATTAAGTTAGAAACTGTTGAACATACTTTCACTGTGGGTTAACACGATGTTAGATTAAACTAAAGACCTATGCCTGTCCTAACCAGTCTATGCACTCAGCACATGGTGAAGATCTGTGCTGTAAGCTGTAAACTCTGTCCTTCTAAGAGGCTGCAACCCGAATGAGCGGGAACTCTGATGCCCCCTGTCTTTATAGTGAGTGTGCTCTAACTGGTGATTGGCTGCGGTGTGTGTGTGTTTATTGGTCTTGCTGTGTGTCCATCAGTGTGTGTGTCTGCACCATGATATACTGGTGTATATTATGACAGGTTCCTGGCCCCAAATGGAGCCTGTTTGTTACTTGTTCTGAGTGACAAATATCCTTTTTCTAAGAATGTGTTGTAGCATGCATCAATTTGTGCCAATCTTGAGATACAATAACTTGCTTCAAGAAGTGAAAGCTGGATGATCCTAGAAGTGTTGTAATTTCCGTGCCTCTCTTGTAAGCTTTGATGGCTTTTAAGACCTAGGTCAAGAAAACCTAGAGGTAGCGAAGGAACAAAATGTTGCAAGGAATCGAGGCAAGTGCTGTTTTGCCATTCCAGAGCATCTCCTTCCATTCACAGACTCCCAAGAAAAGAGCAGCAATACTCTGAAATACCAATTGCTCTAACCTTGGCTGCAAAACAAAAATTTGCATCATACTGCAGGTGTCACATGAGGCTTATATGCCTTCATGTGGCAAAGCTGAGAACCTTCTCATAATTGTTGCTGTAACCTGCTTTCGGACATGGTACAAGAAAAGCATTATTGAGGTAAGTAATCTTCCCCAGGAGTGTCGATTCCATGGCCAGGAGCTGACATTTCATCAAGATCCTACATTTCTGGTGGGGGCTCGGTTATGCCCCGTGAACACCTTCGGAAACTGAACTCACTAAGCTGGCTGTTGCAGTATAAATTGCTCACTTGCACATTTCCTGCATTGACAACACAATCCATTTAATCAGATGACCGAAAACCTACATTGATCCTAGGTGACCTTCTATGTTGGGTTCTTTGGGGTGGGTTGGCGCCGTCTTATTCCATTGCAGGTGGAGGTCACAACCTCTGCAATAGATTCAAAAAACGAAAAATGCATTTAAAAAGCCCTTTTCACAACTGTCAGCATCTCAAAATGCTACACAGCCAGTGAAGTACTTTTGAAATGTAGTCACTGTTCTAATATGTGAAATGTGACAGCCAAATTGCATACAGCAAGCTTCCACAAACAGTACTGTGATAATGACCAGATAATTAGACCAGATTTTTGGAAGACGAACCCAGAAATATGCCCCGCCCTGCACTTAGCCCAACAATACCATTTAACCATGTTAAATGTATTGATTGGGATTTTGACCCCAAAGTACCAGACTCCAACTTTCATTAGTTTTAGTAATGTTTAAAAAGCTTGTTATACATCTTGGCACTGTACTGTCTGTTAAGCCTAACGGTTTAAGAAGGGAAGAAAGAGATGTTCGTGGCAGCCTGACTGTGGAAATTATGTCAATTCTATCATGTAATTCTATATGACTAAACCTATCGCGATAATATTGCTTTCACAAACAGAATTTCTGTCAAAGGGGTTTTCATTCACTACATGTTCAATGTATTTTTGAAATCAGAAACCAGGATGGAGGGCTGGTTATCGATTCCAAATAGGGCCAACATCAAAAGATATGGATGGAAAAAACAGGTATGAAACCGTTGTTTTTAAAAAAAGAATCAAGTCTTCAAACATGTATACCACATTATTGAACTGTATATTAAACCTGTACGAAATCTCCCTTTCTCATAGAATGTTATTTTTAATACAGATCTTGTGAATGAATATGCAATCTCAAGTTTGGTACAATATCAACATCCACTTTAAAATACAAATAGGATAATAAATGAGCAAGTTTTATTCCTGAAAAAGTAAAATTCCTTAATAACAGTCGACAACAGATCACATTTAAAAACTGAGTTAGGCACATTAGGATAGGATTATTGCAGCTACATAGACCTGTTGAGCCATTCAATTAGACTGATGGCTGCTCTGCAGTCCTTTTTTTCTGCCTGAGCAGAACTTTACCCTCCCCTTCCAGTGGGTTTGCAGGGTTGTAAAATTCTCCTGGTGGCCTTCCCACCTCCCTCCTGCCTGTCCATGACTTGTTCATAATTTCATGTGGAGCAGGCAAGATGACCCGCCAACTCTTGCCTGGTTGAAGCTGTTAAGTGGCTAATAATTGTTTACTTAAGTGCCATTTCCCACCTGGCCTCAATTCTGAGGCTTGTGGGAGGAGTTTGGGGCAGAGGGAGGCCTGGCAATTCACCCTGCTTGTGTAGGAAGGGGTGAAGGCACCTCTCTCTCTAGGGTCCCCTTTCTATAAGCGACATCTCCACCCCCCAAAGTCTGTACCTCAGTGAGTACTCCCAATCTCTTCATCAAGACCCCAACTTTGCTGGGCCTCACCTTCCCTCCCTGCCCTGAAACCCCTCACACTTTGTGCTGGACTCTTGAGGCATTGAATCTGGGGACTGCTTGTAGTCCCATTCCTGGTCGCTGCTGCAGCTGGGACTACAGAGCTTCCAGCCAATCAGATTGACCAGCAGCTCGTCTGAGGCGGGTCTCCCACCAGTGTTCAGCAGACGTCTGGTCACAATGGGGCTGCTGTGATCAGCAGAGATACATTTTTTTGTCAACTCTTCAAGTGGGAGGGCTGGAAACCCAGCCATTTAAAAAATCCTGGCATTGATGGTCTTAGCCAATAAAAATGTGTTAAATTCTTGAAAGTTCCAAATGTCTTTGCATCCAAAGCTCTCTGGGGAGTGTTCCATGTTTCTGTTGCTTTTTGTGCAAAAATGTGCTTTCTGATTTTGCTCCTGAATAGCCTTGTTCCAACTTTAAGAGTATGCCTCTTGTTTTTTATTCCTCAGACAAGGAAAAGGTTTCTCTGTATCTACCCTATAAAATTCCTTTTATCATTTTAAATACCTCAATAAGATCATCCCGCAATGTCGTAGCTCAAATGAATACAAGCTTAGTCCATGCAATCTTTATTTGTAATTCGACTCTTAGACTGGATGCTGTTGAACCTGCTCTTCACCAATATATCCTCTACAGAGGTAGTGCCCAAAATTGAACTCCATAGCCCAGACCAAGACTGAACACAACTAAAGTATAACTTTCTCTCCTTTATATTCTAGCCTTCGTAAAGACCAACATTCCATGAACTTTTTTTGATTGCTTATTGTATCTATCAATGCTTTTTAATGATTTATATTGATACCTGGACACCACAGGTTAAATTACAAGGAAGATTGCGCAAACCAGGGTTGCATTCTCTGAAATTTTGATGGTTAGGGAGCGATTCACTCAAAGTTTACAAAATCTTAAGGGAACATATAGAGTAGATAGGGAGAAACTATATCTGCTGATTTGGGAGTCTAGGATTATAGGACATGGCTGAAACGTTAGTACCAATTCAGAAGTGAAGTTATGAAACACTTTTACTGACAAAACATGCTGGAAGTTTGGAACTCATGTCCACAGATGGCAGTTGATACTAGATCATAACTTTAAGGGCAGGATTCTCCAGACCCAAAGCTCTCCAGTTTGGGGCAAGACCAGAACATGTGTGTGTAATTGGCCGGCCCACTGGAACACCGCTGGCACTTGTATTCTACCTCCGGAAAGAAACCACTCCTCTTCGTTTTGGTCAGGTGCTCCCCATTCACCACCTAAAGCTGGATTAGACCAAGCCACGCACATGAAGACATGGAGTTCAACCTATCATCCACTATGGGTCACAACTCCCTCTCCCACTTCGCCTTCACCCCATCTGCCGAGTCCGAATCCTCAGACAGAATTCGCCCATAAATACCAGATGTGCTACCCTCCTCCAATCCCACCAACAAAAGGATCCTTTCCATCAGAGACGTCCTTGGTACCATGGGAAATGTTGGGAAGCAACCCGTACAAAATTTCTAACCTGGAGATACCTGCATGAGTTTGACCCCACAAGCCCAAACTTCACCGACAATTCCTCCAAGCTGGCAAACCGCCCCTCTACAAACAAGCCCCCAAGTATCTCACCCCCCTTCCCACACCCCGAACGTGGTATCTAATCTTGATGGCTCAGATAAGTGATTAGCACAGATGGGGATCATCCTAGCTACAGATCCAAGCGTAAAATGCTGCCAGATTTATCTCCATATCCTTAAAGTGGACATGACCACCGGGTTTGAGGAGTACCTAGCTGGAGAAAGCGAGGCCATCACCAGTGCATCCAGATTAGATCCCCTTCATGATCTCACCTGTATCTGTCCTCATACGAAACCTGGGTCACTGCACCACCCCAGCAACTTCTCAGCATTGGCCGCCCAATAATAATAATAAAGCAAATTTGGCAATGCTAGGCCCCCCCTGACTGCCTATCCCTTTGAGGAACTATCCTGCGGATCCTTGGGGGCTTGCCCGCCCACATAAAGGATGAGAACAACCTATTAACCCTCACAAAAAAAGATTTAGGGAGGAAGACAGGGAGACATTGAAACAAAAACAAAAAGCTTGGAAGAATATTCATTTTAATCGACTGGATTCTGCCCGCCGGGGATGGGAAGGTTGTCCCATTTTTAACCTTACCACTTAACCTTGTCCACCAGACAAATTGAACTTGTTAAGTTCAATTTATGAAGCCAGGCCCAATCATAGACCACCCAGATATCTGAAGCTAGAGCTGGTCAAAGCGAAAAGGCAACACCCCCAAGTTGGCTCCCCTCCTTGTGAAGTTTTTTAAAAATATGTTTATTCAAAGTTTTCAATAATTTTTACAAAACACTCCAAAATGGAAAGAAAATATACAAACGAAAAGTAAAAAGGGCAATACACCAACAAACAAAGCAACTTAATCCTCTAACCACCCTCCTTGTGAAGTTAACCAGAAAATATTTGCTCTTTTTCAGATTCAACCTGTAACCCGAAAATCAAAGCTCCTCAGTAGCTCCATTATATCACCCATGTGGGAACTGGGTCTGTAAATTAAAGCAACAGATCGTCAGCATATAGGGACACCCTTTGTTCCACCCCTCCCTCTTTATTCCACTTACCTGAAGCTCTCGAAGCTATGGCTAAGGGCTCAATCGCTAACGCAAAAAGGAGGGGGGCATTGGACAGCCCGGTCTAGTCCCCCAATTCAAATGAAAGTACCCTGAACTCAAGGAGTTGGTATGAACCCTGGCCGAAGGGCCC
Organism: Scyliorhinus torazame; assembly: GCF_047496885.1. Lineage (NCBI taxonomy): Eukaryota > Metazoa > Chordata > Chondrichthyes > Carcharhiniformes > Scyliorhinidae > Scyliorhinus > Scyliorhinus torazame. The sequence goes on along the minus strand of NC_092717.1, from coordinate 149,837,645 downwards.
TGTACAACAGCTGTACCCATTAAATCAATTTTGGCACTAGACTGAACCTCCCCAGAATTTCAAAAAGGTATCTATACTCCACCCTGTCAAATGTCTTTACGGCATCTAAATACACAATCACCTCCGGCTCAGACCCCACGGACGAGGAAAGAACAAAATTCAACAGCCTCCGAATATAGGCTGACAATTGCGGCTCTTAACACAGCCTGTCTGTTCCTCCGCAATCACCTCAGGGAACCAGGACTCCAGCCTTACCACCAACAGCTTAGCCAGTATCTTGGTGTCCACATTTAACAGCGAGATAGGCCAGTTTGACCCACACTCCATTGGTTCCTTAATTAGAGGCCAGTGAAAGTCTAGATCCCCGGGACAAAGAGTCATTAAACATATTTATCAGCAACGGGACCAACTGATCAGCAAACCTCTTATAGAATTCCACTAGAAATCCATCAGGCCAAGGAGCTTTACCCATTTGCATCTGCCCAATACCTCTTAAAAGCTCCTCAGGGCCTATACTCTGCCTGTGTGGATTGGTAACTTGGATCTGGGAGGTAATGGTCACTGCCCTAGACTCTATAGCAATCAGAGCTTGGCTTTAAATTGCCTGCGCAGGGCAGCACGGTGGCACAGTGGTTAGCACTGCTGCCTTATGGCGCCAAGGATCCGGGTTCAATCCCAGTCCTGGGTCACTGTCCATGTGGAGTTTGCACATTATCACCGTGTCTGCATTGGTCTCACCCTATAACCCAAAGATGTGCACAGTAGGTGGATTGGCCACGTTAAATTGCCCCTTAATTGGAAAACAATTAAAATGAAGTGACAGAGTCGACGTTTCACAGATAATGCTTTCAAGGTGTTGACACCCATGTTTGATTTGGACCTAGCTGAAACTGAAAAAGACCCTCACAATGAAACAAAGTAAAAACCAACAACACTAAAGAATTCATATTAAATATCATTAAAAATGTGAACAATTTTGAGAAGATAAGTTTGAGAGGAGATTGATAGAGGTATTCAAAATCATGAGGAGTGTGGATACTATTAATAGACAAGAAAATGTATTTGCGTACACATCTCTTCCTCCAATTCCTTTCCACATTTTGCAGGTATGTTTAGTTGCACTGTTAACATGATCAATCCCTTATCCTTTCGCTCAATCATATTGATTCTGTTTCTATCTTAATGCTATACTTGTAAAAGCTATCCCAAATTAGTACAGCTACCCTACTCACTTTGTCCTTTCTATATATGTTGTATCATTGCAGTACTTAACTACCAATGTTTTAACATCTGGACCCTTGCTACAATTTACTGACTTTAGTTCCTCTGTTTTGTTTGAAGGCTGTGGTTAGCAATCCTGGCTAATTTCATTCCTTTTCCTTGCACAGGCCACTGAGAGTAATTATAATGTCTCAACTGCATTTCAGGCTGAGATCAGTTAACCTAGCGCAGCTTGAGGTCTGTAAGGCTGGTCACGCATATCAGAAACCTTAAGGTTGTCAAACTGTGTTGCATAGGCTGGTGACTTTTTCACTTGGATTATCGGCAAGCTGATGGAAAATAGATTTTTAAAGCCTTTTGTACGTCTTTGCAAAATTTTGATCTAAAGTTTTATGTAATGTCAAACTCTTCTTTATCTACAGTATGTTGTGGTCAGCAGCAGAAAAATATTGTTTTACAATGATGAATTGACCAAGGAACAGTCTAATCCTTCTATGGTGCTGGATATCGAGTAAGTACAACCAATTTGACCCGAGAATGTTACAAAGGACATGGTGAATAGGGAAATCCAAAATAGAGCACACAGTTATATAAGAAATTGGTTTAAAGCAGAAAATGGAGGATACCAATGAGAAGTATGATGTTTAACATGAGGTGGGGGTAGAGAGTGATTGAAACAAATTCTAGCAGGGGTACCTCTGATGTTTCAAAGTAATGTTACTAGGTACACAGTCCAGAGCCCTAGACTAATGCTGTGGATAAATGAGTTAAAATCCTACCAATGGAGCATGTGGGATTAAAATTCAATTAATTCATAAATTGGGAATAAAAAATATAGTCTCAGCAATAGTCACCATAACACTTGAGATTTGTCATAAAAACCCTGTGTGATTTGCTGTATCAAAACTGCAGAAAATTTGAAGAATAAAACTGGACAATTCAGCTTGCAATAATCCTAGGCACCAGAAATGACAATAGTCTACCCTGCAAAGTGCTCCTTACTAACGTCTGGGGACTTGTGCCAAAATAAGGAGAGCTGTCCCATGGGCAAGTCAGGCGACAGCTTGACATAGTCATACTGTCTTGGTAGGATTTGATCCCATGTCTCCACAGTGTAGCCCAGGCCTCTGGATTACTAGTTCAGTAACATTACCACTTGGCTACCATTTCCCATTATGTGGAACAACAGAGGTACCCGACTGGAATTAAATAATAATAATCTTTTATCATCTGCCCACCAGGATCATACCTTACAACCAATGTTCCAGACTTCTCCAGTCCATATGACTCTTCTTCAGAGCTTCAGATGCTCTGAAGAGGTGTCATAGACTCAAAACGTTGACTCTGTTTCTCGCTCCACAGATGCTGCCAGACCTGCTGAATGTTTCCAGTATTTTCATTTCTAATTTCAGACTTCCAGGATCCAGAGTATTTTTCTTTTGTTCAAGACTACTCCATCACCATCCCTAGGTATGACCTGTTCCAGTGACAGGACAGATCCACCAGACATGAACCCCATGCAGTCTCATTGCATTAGGTCAAACATGGAAGAGGAAACCTCCTGCTGATTACTGCCCAGCATCATCCTTCAGCTGATTAATCAGTTGAATGCCATGTACTCTTCCGTGTTGAATACCACTTGGAAGGAACACTGAGGGTAGCAAGGGCACAGAATGTACAATGGGTGGGAGACATCAATGTTCATCACCAAGACGGTCATCGTAGCACCACTGCTGACCGACCTGGCCAAACGCGAAGGATATATCTGCCAGAGTTAGCCTGCAGTAATTGGTGTGAAAATCAACCAGCAAAATACCTACTTGACCATGCCTTAAAAACCTACCTGTCACAAATGTATCTCTCTGAGACAGTATTCACTTCTGGTGAGAAGTCCAGTCTTCACACTGACGACACTCTCCATTGTATTGTGCGGTACTATCACTGTGCTGAATATGATAGATTCAGAACAGATCTAGCAGCTTAAAACTGTGCATTCATAAGGCACTGTGGCTGTCAGCATTAACAGAATTGTCTGCAACTACAATGTGTAACCTCATGGTCCAACATTTCCCTCAATATGATTGTCATCAAACCAGAGGATCAACCCTGGGTCATTGAGGAGTGCAGGAGAGCATTTCCAGGTGTATTGCCAGGCAATACCTGAAAATTCGATGCAAACCTGCATGACAAACAGCAGAAACAGCATGAAAAAGATGGAGCATAGCGATCACACTACCAATGGACCAGTTTAAGCCGTGCAGTCCTCCCACATTCGAGTTGTGAATGTTGGTAACTGGGTGAGGAGCCTCCACCAATATCCCCATCTCAATGATGGGAGAGCTCACTACATCAATGTCAAAGACAACGCTGAAGCATTTGCAACCACCTTCAGCCATAAGTGCTAGTGAATGATCCATCTTGGCCTCTTCCTGAGGTCCACAGCATCACAGCCAGTGATTTAGTCAATTTGATTCACTCCACATGACATCAAGAAATAGATGAAGCCATTGGACACAGCAAAGGTTATGGCCCTGACAACATTCTGACTAGTACTGAAGACCTGTGCTCCAAAACTAGCCATGCTCCTAGCCAAGCAGTTCCTTTATAGCTACAATGCTGGCATCTACCTTGTGGAGAATTGGCCAGGTATGACCTGTCCACAAGAAGCAGGACTAATCCAATTCAGCCAATTACTATCTCCTCAGCTTACTCTCCATCTTCAGAAAAATGATGAAAGGTGTCCTTGACAATATTATCAAGCTGCAACGTAGCAATAACCTGCTCAGCACTGCTAGGAGAGTAGAAATGCATAATAACTACCACTGTTCGGAAATCTTTTTCTCTATTACACGCAGAATGTGAGATGGCACATTTTTCCTAAACGTAATGTAATTTTCACAACCCAGCACTCTTGTGATTTAATGATCTTTGGACCCTGCTAATTTTTGCCACCATAGAATCATAGAATTTACAGTGCAGAAGGGGGTCATTCGGCCCATCGAGTCTGCACCGGCCCTTGGAAAGGGCACCATACCTACGTCCACACCTCCACCCTATCCCAGTAACCCCACCTAACCTTTTTGGGCACTAAGGGCAATTTAGCATGGCCAATCCACCTAACCTGCACATCTTTGGACTGTGGGAGGAAACCGGAGCACTCGGAGGAAACCCACGCTGACATGTGGAGAACGTGCAGACTCTACACAGACAGTGATCCAAGCCAGGAATCGAACCTGGACCCTGGAGCTGTGAAGCAATTGTGCTAACCACTGTGCTACCATGCCGCCTACTGAAGCTCCACCTACAACAACTACTGAAGGTTCCAACTGCCACATACCTCACTGGGCAACAAAACCAAACTATGAAACATATTTTTCAGGTTGGCAGTGGCAAAATCTACCTTGGTGCCATCCCTTTTGATCTGTTTCTTCCCCCCCTTCATATTTTCAGTTGGAAAATATTGTCAAAGCAATCAATGTCAATATATAAACAAGGTAAAACAAGATGCCACTTTATTTACAGAAACAAATTTGAAAACAGCAAAGCCAGATATCTCTCAACAACTTCTCCTTTCATCCCACTTTGACTTCCGGTTGCGGCAATGCAGAACTAAGCCGCAAATTTCGGCAGCTCCTGCTAGAACGGACTTTTGGGCTCTCCGGAGGAGCCCCAACGGAAATTTTTTGACTAAATCCCATGTGGGAAGGTGAAGTCAGGTCCCCCCTTCCGTCGTATGGAGGGGATTAGCAGTGGAGCGGCGGAAAAAGAGGCTTTGGAGCAGCGGCAGAAACGAGGGGGAAAAAAATCAAGGTGGGCTGAGGGCGGAGATCGAGCAGCATGGGGGCCGGACCAGCTGGAGTTTCTCAGGCGCTGCGTGGAGGAGCTTAAAAAGGAGGTGCTGGCGCCAATGCTGTTGGCGATCGAGGGGCTGAAGGAGACCCAGAAGGCCCAGGCGGTAGAGCTCCGAGAGGTGAAGGACAAAAGTAACGAGGACGAGATCTTGGGCCTGGCGGTGAAGATGGAGGCGCACGAGGCGCTGCTCAAGAGGTGGGCCGAGAGACTCGAGGTCCTGGAGAACAGGTCGAGGAGGAAGAATTTCCGGATTCTGGACCTCCCTGAAGGAGTGGAGGGGGCTGATGCCGGGGCATATGTGAGCACGATGCTCCATTCGCTGATGGGTGCGGAGACCTCTCCGAGCCCCCTGGAGCTAGAAGGGGCTCACCGGGTCCTGGCGAGGAGACCCAAGGCTGGCGAGCCGCCAAGGGCAATAGTGGCGAGGTTCCATCGCTTCGCGGACAGAGAGAGTGTCCTGAGATGGGCCAAGAAGGAGCGGAGCAGCAGATGGGAGAATGCGGTGATCCGAGTCTACCAGGACTGGAGCGCGGAGGTGGCAAAGAGGAGAGCTGGCTTCAACCGGGCCAAGGCGGTGCTGCATAAAAAAAGGGTGAGATTCGGAATGCTGCAGCCAGCGCGACTGTGGGTCACTTATCAGGACCGACACCACTATTTCGAGACGCCAGAAGAGGCTTGGACCTTTATCCAAACGGAAAAATTGGACTCGAACTGAGGGACTGTGGATGTGGGGGAGATGTTGACTGGGTAAAGAATGTTTCACGGGTGGGATGGGGATGGGGGAAGAGTTCTTGATGGGGGGACAGTGAGGAATGTGGCCGTCGGTGCTGGAGGGAGGTGAGACTTGGGGATGGGGGAATTGGGACAAGGCCGCAACAGGAGCTGCGCCACAGGGGCGGGGCTGGCTCAGGAAAGCGCGTGCTTTTTCCCATGTTGGGGGGGTGGTGGTGGAGGAGCGCAAGGAGGAGGAGGGATTTCCACACCGGGGGGGCTCAACGGGAAGGCGGGGGAAGCTGGGGTCAGCAGGAGTCAGCTGACTTATGGAAGTATTATGGGGGGAGCAAAAGAGCTAGATTCGGATCTAGTGGGGGGAACAATAGGGTTGCTGCTGCATTGGCCAAGGGGGAATGGAAGAGGTGGTCGGGGCGGGGGTTCCCCGTCTGGGAGACTGGAGGGTGTGGGAGACGTGGGCACGGGACTGGCCTAAGAAAGGAGATGGCTAGTCGGCCGGGTTTGGGGGGGGGGGGGGTGTAGCCCCCCAATTCGGCTGATCACGTGGAATGTGAGAGGCCTAAATGGGCCGGTTAAGAGGGCCCGAGTGTTCGCGCACTTAAAGGGACTGAAGGCAGACGTGGTCATGCTTCAGGAGACAAATCTGAAGGTGGCAGATCAGGTCAGGTTAAGGAAGGGATGGGTAGGACAGGTGTTCCATTCGGGGCTGAATGCGAAGAATAGAGGGGTGGCAATACTGGTGGGGAAGCGGGTGTCGTTTGAGGCCAAGAACATAGTAGCGGACAATGGAGGCCGATATGTGATGGTGAGCGGTAGGTTGCAGGGGACGGGGGTGGTATTGGTAAATGTATACGCCCCGAATTGGGACGATGCTGGATTCATGAAACGGATGTTGGGGCGTATTCCGGACTTGGAGGTAGGAAGTTTGATAATGGGTGGGGATTTCAACACTGTGTTGGACCCAGCACTGGATCGCTCCAGATCTAGGACGGAAAGAGGCCAGCTGCGGCCAAGGTGCTCGGGGTTTATGGATCAGATGGGGGGAGTAGATCCGTGGAGATTTGCCAGGCCTTTGGCCAGCGAATTTTCTTTTTTCTCCCATGTAGACAAGGCCTACTCCCGGATAGATGTTTTTGTTCTGGGCAGGGCATTGATCCCGAAAGTGGAGGGAACGGAGTATTCGGCCATAGCCATTTCAGACCACGCCCCGCACTGGGTGGAACTAGAGCTGGGGGAGGAGAGGGACCAACGCCCGCTGTGGCGGTTGGACGTGGGACTGCTGGCAGACGAGGAAGTGTGCGGGAGGGTGCGGGGGTGCATCGAAAGGTATCTGGAGGCCAACGACAACGGGGACGTGCAGGTGGGAGTAGTAAGGAAGGCGTTGAAGGCACCTTCAGATTTGTCTCCTGAAGCATGACCACGTCTGCCTTCAGTCCCTTTAAGTGCGCGAACACTCGGGCCCTCAGGGGAGAGTTAGTCTCCATCAGGGCTCATAGGGAGAAGAGAGAGGGCAGGGAAAGGGAGAGGTTAGTGGGGGAGATCTTAAGAGTGGACAGGAGATATGCAGAGGTCCCTGATGAGGGACCACTCAGGGAGAGACAAAGTCTCCAGATGGAGTTCGACCTGTTGACCACAGGGAAGGAAGAAGCACAGTGGATGAAGGCACAGGGGGCGATGTATGAGTATGGGGTGAAGGCGAGCCGGATGCTGGCACATCAGCTCCGTAAGAGGATGGCAGCGAGGGAAATAGGTGGAGTCAAGGATGGAAAGGGAACTACGGTGCGGAGTGCGGTGAAAGTGAATGAGGCATTCAAGGCCTTCTACGAGGAGCTGTAGAGGTCCCAGCCCCCAGGGGGAAAAGAGGGGATGCAACAATTCTTGGACCAACTGAGGTTCCCGAGGGTGGAGGAGCAGGAGGTGGCTGGTTTGGGGGCGCCAATTGGGTTGGAGGAGTTGGTTAAAGGACTGGGGAGCATGCAGGCAGGGAAGGCCCCGGGACCGGATGGGTTCCCGGTGGAGTTCTATAGGAAGTATGTAGACCTGTTAGCCCCGTTGCTGATAAGGACCTTCAATGAGGCAAGGGAGGGGGGGGGACCCTGCCCCCGACAATGTCGGAGGCGACGGTCTCTTTGATCCTGAAGCGGGATAAGGACCCACTGCAATGCGGGTCGTATAGGCCGATCTCGCTCCTCAACGTAGATGCTAAGTTGCTTGCAAAAATGTTCGCTACGATGATTGAGGACTGTGTCCCGGGGGTGATTCACGAGGACCAGACGGGATTTGTAAAGGGCAGCCAGCTAAATACCAATGTGCGGAGGCTCCTAAACGTGATAATGATGCCATCGGTGGAGGGAGAGGCGGAGATAGTGGCAACTATGGACACGGAGAAGGCCTTTGACCGAGTAGAGTGGGAGTATCTCTGGGAAGTGTTGCTTGGGTTTGGGGAGGGGTTTATCAGTTTGGTTAAGCTCCTATATAGAGCCCCGGTGGCGAGTGTGGTTACGAATCGGCGGAGGTCGGAGTATTTTTGGCTGTATCGAGGGATGAGGCAGGGGTGCCCCATGTCCCCCCTGTTGTTTGCATTAGCAATTGAACCTTTGGCCATGGCATTAAGGGAGTCCAGGAAATGGAGGGGGGTGGTTCGAGAGGGAGAGGAGCATCGAGTGTCGCTGTACGCAGACGACCTGTTGCTGTATGTGGCGGACCCAGTGGAGGGGATGGTGGAGGTCATGCAGATCCTAAGGGAGTTTGGGGACTTCTCGGGCTACAAGCTCAATGTAGGGAAGAGTGAGCTCTTTGTGGTGCATCCGGGGGATCAGGGAAGAGGGATAGATGACCTACCGTTGAGGAGGGCGGAAAGGAGCTTTCGATACTTGGGGATCCAGGTAGCTTGGAGCTGGAGGACCTGCACAAACTTAATTTGAAGCGGCTGGTGGAGCAGATGGAGGAGGACTTTAAACGGTGGGACATGTTGCCACTCTCGCTAGCGGGCAGGGTACAGTCGATTAAAATGGTGGTCCTCCCGAGGTTTCTTTTTGTATTCCAATGGCTTCCAAATGTGATCACCAAGGCCTTTTTTAAGAGGGTAGGCAGGAGCATTATGGGTTTTGTGTGGGCAAGTAAGACCCCGAGGGTAAGGAGGGGGTTCCTGGAGCGTAGTAGAGATAGAGGAGGGCTGGCGTTGCCGAATCTGGGTGGCTACTACTGGGCAGCCAACGTGGCGATGATCCGTAAGTGGGTGATGGAGGGAGAGGGGGTGGCATGGAAGAGGTTGGAGATGGCGTCCTGCAAAGGAACGAGCCTGGGGGCGCTGGTGACGGCACCGCTGCCGCTCTCGCCGACAAGGTACACCTCGAGCCCGGTGGTGGCGGCAACGCTAAAGATCTGGGGGCAGTGGAGACGGCACAGGGGTGCGATGGGAGCCTCGGTGTGGTCCCCGATCAGAGATAACCATCGGTGTGTCCCAGGAAGGATGGACGGGGTTTCAGAGCTGGCATCGGGGCAGGGATTAGAAGAATGGGGGACCTGTTCATCGATGGGACGCTTGCGAGCTTAGGGGCGCTGGAGGAGAAGTTTGGACTACCCCCGGGAAATGCTTTCAGGTACATGCAAGTGAGGGCGTTTGTGAGGCGGCAGGTGAGGGAATTCCCGCTGCTCCCGGCACAGGGGATTCAAGATAGGTGATTTCGGGCGTATGGGTCGGAGAGGGCAAGGTGTCGGCGATATACCAGGAGATGAAAGAAGAGGGGGAGGCTTTGGTAGAGGAGCTGAAGGGTAAATGGGGAGAGGAGCTGGGGGAGAAGATTGAGGAGGGTCTGTGGGCTGATGCCCTAAGTAGGGTTAATTCCTCTTCCTCGTGTGCCAGGCTTAGTCTGATACAATTTAAGGTTGTTCACAGAACGCATATGACGGGGGGCGAGGCTGAGCAGGTTCTTTGGGGTGGAGGACAGATGTGGGAGGTGATCAGGAAGCCCGGCGAACCATGCCCATATGTTCTGGTCGTACCCGGCACTGGATGGGTTCTGGAGGGGAGTTGCGAGAACTATATCTAAGGTGGTGAAAGTCCAGGTCAAGCCAAGTTGGGGGCCAGCATTATTTGGAGTAGCGGACGAGCCGCGAGTGCAGGAGGCGAAAGAGGCCGGCATTCTGGCCTTTGCGTCCCTGGTAGCCGCCGGCGGAGGATCTTGTTAGTGTGGAAAGATGTGAAGCCCCCCAGTGTGGAAGCCTGGATAAATGACATGGCAGTGTTTATCAAATTGGAGAGGATAAAGTTTGCCTGAGAGGGTCTGTGCAGGGGTTCTACAGGCGGTGGCAACCGTCCCTAGACTATCTCGCGGAGCATTAGATGAAGTTCGGTCAGCAGCAGCAACCGGGGGGGTGGGAACTTTTCTTTGGGGAGGAGGGGGGGGCGTTTCTGGGGGCATCTGAGCAAGAAAATGCATAAATGATCCGGAAAACTGATATGTACGGGAGGAATCCAATGTACAAAGCTCTGTATCATATCGACTTGCCATGTTTATGTCTTGCTATGCGAGCTTTCTTTTCTTTTTGTTACCGGGGGGGGGGGGGGTTTGTTTGTATGGTTGAAAATGTTGTTAATAAATTCTTAATAAACATATATATTTTTTAAAAATTCATCCCACTTTCTCCAAATCAAAGGTGTAGCAATGGGTACCCGCATGGGTCCTAGCTACGCTTGCCTTTTTATGGGGTATGTGGAACATTCCTTGTTCCAGGCCTACCCGGGTCCCCTCCCACAATTCCTTTACCGATACATTGATGACTATTTTGGTGCCGCGTCATGCTCTCGTCCGGACCTGGATAAAGTCATCAACTTTGCCTCCAGTTTCCACCCCTCCATCACTTTCACCTGGTCCATCTCAGACACTTCTCTTCCCTTCCTTGATCTTTCTGTCTCCATTTCCGACAATAGACTATCCACTAATATCCACTACAAGCCCACTAACTCCCACAGCTATCTGGACGACAGCTCTTCGCATCCTACACCCTGTAAGGACTCCATCCCTTTCTCTCAATTCCTTCGCTTCCATCTCATTTGTTCCGATGATGCCGCTTTCCAAAATGGTGCTTCAAAAATGTGTTCCTTCTTCTTCAACCGTGGTTTCCCACCTACAGTTGTTGACAGGGCCCTCAACAGTGTGTGGTCCATCTCCCGCGCCACTACCCTCACACCCTCTCCTCCCTCCCAGAACAAGGATAGAGTCCCCCTTGTTCTCACATTTCATCCCACCAGTCTCCGTATGCAAAGCATAATCCTCTGTCATTTTCGCCAACTCCAGCATGATGCCACTCCAAACACATCTTCCCTTCACTCCCTCTGTCAGCATTCCACAGACACCGTTCCCTCCGAGATAATCTAGTGTACTCCGCCACCATACCCAGTACCTCTCCCATCACCCATGGCATCATCCTATGCAATCGCAGTAGGTGTAACCCCTGCCCCTTTACCTCTTCCATGCTTAACATCCCAGGCCCAAAACACTCATTCCAGGTTAAGCAGCGTTTCACTTGCATCTCTTCCAATTTAGTCTATTGCATTCGCTGCTCCCAATGTGGTCTCCTCTACATCGGAGAGACCAAACGCAGACTGGTTGATCGCTTTGCTGAGCATCTTCGGTCTGTGCGCATTCAGGACCCTGACCTTCCCGTTCCTTGCCATTTTAACAAAAGACCCTGCTCCCATGCCCACATGTCTGCCCTTGGCCTGCTGCAATATTCCAGTGAAGCCCAACGCAAACTGGAGGAACAGCATCTCATCTTCCGGTTAGGCACGCTACAGCCTTCCGGTCTCAACATCGAATTCAACAACTTCACATGATTAGTTCTACCCCACCTTGACCCATTTGTTTTCATCCCATTTCATTTTAATTGTCTTTTACCATTTCTTTCTTTCTTGTCTTTCTTAATATATATTTAAACCCACCTATCCTTACCCTTTCTCCTCTTTGCTTCCCCCTTTCCCTTCCCCCACTTCCCCCTTTCCCTTCCCCCACATCTACATCTCTCACAGTTCACCCTCTGATGTTAATTTCTCTGCTGTTTGGCCTTTCACATCTTTTGTTCTCCCTGGGGACTGCCATTAGCACTCTTTCCCCTTGGTTTCTGTGGCCATTAGCACCCAGTTTCCCTGGGTTTCTGTGGCTATTACTCATCTTCCATTCTCACTCCACAGTATAAATATTTCCCACTTTCTCTGTCTGTTAGCTTTGACAAAGAGTCATTGGACTTGAAACATTAGCTCTTTTCTCTCCCTACAGATGCTGCCAGACCTGCTGAGATTTTCCAGCATTTTCTCTTTTGTTCCCCTTCTGCATCGCATGTTGATATGGTGAAAAATATAGCAACAGACTTTTTCTTTCTTACCAGATAGTATAGAATTCACCTATAGTATTTCGCTACTGTGTTCCATGGCTCTGCAGCATCTGAATATGGCAACAAGCCTGTCACGTTCAGCAATTAATTTCTAGTATCTATGGGTAAGAATGTTATGATTAGTTTTGCTGAAAAGAGCATTTTTACTGCAAATGTTTTTACATATGAATACAATTATATCTAATAATCTTTAATGGTTTACAAGCATTTTACCTTTAAAGTTGATTTGTATATGAATGAGCACATACAGAATGAAATCTGTAACTCATTTGCATCTCTTTGCCTTTATGTTCCAGCAAATTATTCCATGTGCGTCCTGTAACACAAGGTGATGTATACAGGGCAGAAACTGGTGAAATTCCTCGGATATTTCAGGTGGGCTATCAAGCACAGTTAGTTTCCATAAAGGATTTTTGATTTGGAGCTTATTTTTATTGTCTGCGTTTAGGCTGTACGGAATAGAGGGATGTTATGGTCACAAATGGAAAGGACATATGTTTATGTACAGTTAAAATAACATCAGACCAGAATTTGTTGCAGAAATATAAAAGTCTGTAACAACACTAAACCATGAAAGTGGAAATTGGACAACAACCTCCAGCGGCTACATATGAGCAATTAAAGGCATAAATCAGGAAGTTGCTGTCCAACCTGTCCTACTCCTAGAAAAGCTGCAATCAATTGGTATCTTGCTAAGAGACTCAGTATTGAAGTAGTCCATGTGCAAATACAGCAAGACCTGGATAATATCCAGGCTTGGGCTGACAAGTGGCAAGTAACATTTGCGCCACACAAGTTCCAGGCAATGACCATCTTCAATAAGAAAGAATCAAACCATCACCCCTTGATATTCAATGACATTGCCATCACTGAATTCCCCACTATTTTATTCTGGGAGTTATCATTGACCAGAAACCGAACTGGGCTCGTCATATAAATACTGTGGGTACAAAAGCAGGTCAGAGGCTAGGAATCCTGCGACAAGTAACTCACCTCCTGACTCATCCAAGCCTGCCCACCACCTACAAGGCACAGGTCAGGAGTGTGCTGGAATACTCCCCACTAGCCTGGATGAGTGCAGCTCCAACAACAGTTAAGCTCAACACCATCTGGGACAAAGCTGACCACTTGATCGGCACCCCTTCCACAAACATTCACTACCGAGGCACAGTAGCAGCAGTGTGTACCATCTTCAAGATGCACTGTCAGAACTCATCAAGGCAGCACCTTCCAAACCCACAACCGCTACCAACTAGAAGGACAAGAGCAGCAGATACATGGTAACACCACCACCTTGAAGTTCCTCACCAAGTCACTCACCATCCTTTAAAAAAAAAAAAAAAAAAAATTTAGAGTACCTAATTCATTTTTTCTAATTAAGGGGCAATTTAGCGAGGCCAGTCCACGTACCCAGCGTTGGGTTGTGGGGGCGAAACCCACGCAAACACCGGGAGAACGTGCAAACTCCACACGGACAGTACCCAGAGTCGGGATTGAACCTGGGACCTCGGCGCCACCATACTGCCTCACTCACCATCCTGACTTGGAAATATATTGCCGTTCCTTCACTGTCGCTGGGTCAAATCCTGGAAGGCCCTCCCTAATAGCATAGTGTGTGTACCTACACCACAGGGACTGCAGCAATTCAAGAAGGAAGCTCATCATGCCAGCCCACATCCCATAAAAAATATTTTTTTTTAAACATGGAACAGTGTAAATTTGCTGTACTTGCACGATATATACACACTAAGTTCATCAAAAAACAGTAAACTGGATTTATTCCTCTTCCCTTTTTTTTAAAACAAGGATGTGATATTTGCAATCTCCCAGTCTCCTGACAGCAACTCAATATCTAATTGGATTTATTAACCCTTTGGCACTAACTGGTTCAGACTCTGCTATTTATTAACTATTTATTTTCCTCTCTCTTCTGGTCCCCCCGCCCCCCCCCCACATTTTTTTCTTTCATTGTTCTTTTTTCTCTATAATGTCCACTCAACCAGCAGAATGTGGCGAGGTCCAATATAGAGACCCCAACAGACACAAGTAAAATGAACTCATATAGGAACCAGTGCCCCTGGAAAAGACTATAGTAGAGATCAGGGCATAGCATTATTCTTCAACAACAATTTGTATTGATATGATGAAAGGAATACCTGCCCCTTCCAAAGCTGAAGTGCACCTGCAATCTCATCGAGAGGAAGAGAGATCCTCTTGGGTACCCAATCAAGGAAGGGCAGCAGAGGAGAAGCTGGTTGAGAACCCTGTTAGAGGAAATGTCCTATCTTGCAGGAGACGAGAAAAGAAAGAGTGTTCAATTCAGTTATTGGGAAGAGGGTGGGGAAAGAAAACCTGTTGAGATGAAAGACCCTGGGGGGAGATTCTGCGGTCCCCCAGCAGTGTGCTTCTCAGTGGCGCGCCGTTCACTGGTGGTGAGATTCTCGATTACCACTGCTTGTCAATGGGATTTCGCATTGAAGCCACCCCACGCCACTGGAAAACCCGCGGGTAAGGGTGCGCTGCCGGTGGGAAAAGGCTGTCCCAATGGCTGGAGAATTCCGGTCCCAGTTAAAGAGGATGGGGAGGGAATAGTGAGAAACTATGAATCAGGGCAGGATGGAATGAGAGGGAGAGAAACTTTGTTTACACGGCTGATCTCTGGCCCACCTGAGAACAGATGGGGTGAATGCAGTTTAGCGTAACAGACCACACTTTCCATGACTCACCATGTACGATGCTACAAGCCTAATGTGGAAAAGAAAAACTTATATATCCATTTGGACTTTCATTCAGGTTTCCCACAGTTACAGGTATTTGTGCAGATTGATTCCCAAGTGTGGTTTTGAGGACTGATCAATCTTGTGTCTGTAATATTCCCAAATGCTTCTGCTCTTGACAGAGTTATGTATGTGATTTTGTAGCATTAACCTTGTATGAACCATTAATTTCAATTATTCTATGTTGTTGTATTTGAATGACAGTAAATTGTGTTTCTTTCAGATACTATACGCCAATGAGGGTGAATGTCGGAAAGATGTGGAAGCAGACCCTGTGCAGTCAACAGAAAAGCCTGACTATATATCTCATAAAGGTCATGAATTCATTCCTACACTGTACCATTTTCCTACAAATTGTGAAGCTTGTGCAAAGCCTCTATGGCATGTCTTCAAACCACCAGCTGCATTGGAATGTAGGCGATGCCATGTTAAGTGCCATAAGGATCATTTGGATAAAAAGGAAGAGATGATTGTGCCATGCAAAGGTATGAAATATTTTTTGTGATCAGTAACATGCTAACTTTCATCTTAACCTCTCTTAGCCTCATGTTTACAGCAAAAGACTGTTCATTTAAGCTGATTTTTTAAATTCACTCATGGAATATATATATTTTTTTAAATAAATTTAGAGTACCCAATTCTTTTTTTTAATTAAGGGACAATTTAGCGTGGCCAATCCACTTATCCTGCACATCTTTTTGGGTTGTGGGGTTGAAACCCACACAGATACAGAGGGAATGTGCAAACTATATACGGACAGTGACCCGGGGGCGGGATCGAACCACTGTGCCACCCTAAAGAGTTTTAATTCCAGATTTTTATTGAATTCAAATGTCATCATCTGAACAAAGAACAAAGAAATGTACAGCACAGGAACAGGCCCTTCGGCCCTCCAAGCCCGTGCCGACCATGCTGCCCGACTAAACTACAATCTTCTACACTTCCTGGGTCCGTATCCCTCTATTCCCATCCTATTCACGTATTTGTCAAGATGCCCCTTAAATCTCACTATCGTCCCTGCTTCCACCACCTCCTCCGGTACCGAGTTCCAGGCACCCACTACCCTCTGTGTAAAAAGACTTGCCGCGTACATTGACTCTAAACCTTGCCCCTCTCACCTTACACCTATGCCCCCTAGTAATTGACCCCTCTACCCTGGGGAAAAGCCTCTGACTATCCACTCTGTCTATGCCCCTCATAATTTTGTAGACCTCTATCAGGTCGCCCCCCCAACCTCCGTCGTTCCAGTGAGAACAAACCGAGTTTATTCAACCGTTCCTCATAGCTAATGCCCTCCATACCAGGCAACATTCTGGTAAATCTCTTCTGCACCCTCTCTAAAGCCTCCACATCCTTCTGGTAGTGTGGCAACCAGAATTGAACACTATACTCCAAGTGTGGCCTAACTAAGGTTCTATACAGCTGCAACATGACTTGCCAATTCTTATACTCAATGCCCCGGCCAGTGAAGGCAAGCATGCCGTATGCCTTCTTGACTACCGTCTCCACCTGTGTTGCCCCTTTCAGTGACCTGTGGACCTGTACACCTAGATCTCTCTGACTTTCAATACTCTTGAGGGTTCTACCATTCACTGTATATTCCCTACCTGCATTAGACCTTCCAAAATGCATTACCTCACATTTGTCCGGATTAAACTCCATCTGCCATCTCTCCGCCCAAGTCTCCAAACAATCTAAATCCTGCTGTATCCTCTGACAGTCCTCATCGCTATCCGCAATTCCACTAACCTTTGTGTCGTCTGCAAACTTACTAATTAGACCAGTTACATTTTCCTCCAAATCATTTATATATACTACAAACAGCAAAGGTCCCAGCACTGATCCCTGCGGAACACCCTGGTGTTCAGCCCTGCTGAACACAGGTCACAGCCCTCCAATTAGTAAAGCATCCTTCCATTGCTACTCTCTGCCTTCTGTATCCACCTTGCCAGCTCACCCCTGATCCCGTGTGACTTCACCGTTTGTACTAGTCTACCATGAGGGACCTTGTCAAAGGCCTTACTGAAGTCCATATAGACAACATCCACTGCCCTACCTGCATCAATCATCTTTGTGACCTCCTCGAAAAACTCTATCAAGTTAGTGAGACACGACCTCCCCTTCACAAACCCGTGCTGCCTCTCACCAATACGTCCATTTGCTTCCAAATGGGAGTCGATCCTGTCTCGAAGAATTCTCTCCAGTAATTTCCCTACCGCTGAAGTAAGGGGGTGTATATGTTTGCTATGTGTTTCGGCGGGTGTTAATTTATTATTTATGTATAGGGGGAGGGGGGCACGGGGTTGTTTAGTTTTGTTTTGTATTTAATTCTATTGGGTTCCTTTTACATTTTGTTGTTGATATTTTGTGAAAACTTTAATAAAAATTATTTTATTTTTTTTAAAAAGAAGGTGGTGGGCACCATGATCTCCGGTCCATTTTCAAGTATCACACCGTCTGACCAATATACGCAGGCTAAACTGATCATTGTTATTT
Source organism: Scyliorhinus torazame (assembly GCF_047496885.1). Taxonomy (NCBI): domain Eukaryota; kingdom Metazoa; phylum Chordata; class Chondrichthyes; order Carcharhiniformes; family Scyliorhinidae; genus Scyliorhinus; species Scyliorhinus torazame. Next base: position 149,820,174 of record NC_092717.1, on the reverse strand, counting down.
ATTTACAAGCAGATGAATTATACAAATAGAAAGTACCATACATGACTTGCATCATAATTTTCTTGAAAGCAAATTAATTGCTGAATTTTTTTTTTTTTAATTCTGATAAATTTTGTACTGATTCAATTATGCCTTTGCGGTAAACACAGGCTTCTTGGAAGAACTCATTTTTTAAAATGTTTAGGCAATCGATATTTGGATTAGTTATTTGGAACAAGTTGAGGAGTTATGGTGTGGTTAGCAGTTACTCGTCTTAAGTGTATTTACACAACCTGCATTCTCACCAAACTAACGCACCACCCCACTTCCCCAACATGTGCAATGCCCAACATCCCAGCCATCTAAGTTTGCCACCACAGAAACTATTTGGACTGTCTAATGTACTTTCTATGAAAGTCTGTTTCTGTCAGGCACACACTACAGGTTTCAGGAATTTCTCATTTTAAGTTTATTTTTGTTTTAAAATTTTACAAAAGGCTCTAATTGAATTGACAAAGAAAAACTAAAAAATACTGTTACAGAATAATATTGCACTTGCAAGTATGAAAGATCTAATTAATATTTTTATTTTGTCTTTAAATGTTACTTATGGCTTATAATGGCAATGGCATTGATGGGTCACTTGTATAAAAAGACTACCTCTGAGTCATGTAGTGCCCTTCATGTATTGGGCCAGCAGAAATATATTCCACTGCACTGTACCTCTTTTCAATTGAGAATTATTTTATCATTGGAAAATAACATTATATTTTGGTTAATAGCAGCTTCATTAAATTTGATATGTGCAGCAACTTGTAACACTCTATCTAATGATTTTTTACAGTCAGTTATCTTTCACAACATATATTTCATCACCCATGTTTGAGAGTGAAAAATATTTGCCATGTTAGCATTTTATAATGTTCCATGATGAACAACAAGCTAATAGAGACTTCCGGGTGTGTCGATGACCAGCTAAGTCGCACGTTTCGGCAGCTCCCAGTGGAACGGACTTTTGGGCTCTTAATAGGAGCCCCAACGGCAATTTTAACGGCAGAAAGCACTGCGGTAATCCAGAAGGGAATCCCCCCCCTGGACACGGATGGAAAAAAGAGAGGAAAGTGGCCGGATTGCGGTGGATCCTCTAGAGCAGCGGCCAGGAAGGCAGGCACAAAGCAAGATGGCGTCGGAAGGAGGCAGTTTAATATGGGGCCCTGACCAACAAGAGTTCCTGCGGCGTTGCGTGGAAGAACTCAAAAAGGAGATGAAGAAGGAGCTGTTGGCCCCGATATTACAAGCGATTGAGGGGCTAAAGGAGGAGCAAAAGACCCAGGAACAGGAGCTTCGGGTCGTGAAGGCAAAGGCTGCTGAGAATGAGGACGGCATACAGGGCCTGGTGGTGAAGACGGAGATGCACGAGGCACAACACAAAAGGTGTGTGGAAAGGCTGGAGGTGCTGGAGAATAATGCGAGGAGGAAGAATTTAAGGATTCTTGGTCTTCCCGAAGGTGTATAAGGGGCGGACGTCGGGGCATATGTGAGCACGATGCTGCACTCGTTAATGGGATCGGAGGCCCCGACGGGTCCGCTGGAGGTGGAGGGAGCCGATCGAGTTATGGCGCGAAGACCGAGGGCTGGAGAAATTCCTCGAGCCATAGTGGTGAGATTTCTCCGATATGAGGACAGAGAGATGGTCCCCAGATGGGCAAAGAAAACTCGGAGCAGTAGGTGGGAGAACGCGGTGATCCGCGTATATCAAGATTGGAGTGCGGAGGTGGCGAGAAGGAGGGCAAGCTTTAATCGGGCCAAGGCGGTGCTGCACAAAAGGAAGATTAAATTTGGAATGCTGCAACCGGCAAGACTGTGGGTCACACATCAAGGGAAACACCACTACTTCGAAACGGCAGATGAGGCGTGGACATTTATTGTCGAGGAGAAACTGGAGTGAGCGGGCCAGAAAAAGAACGTTTGGGAAAAAGTGGGGGGGTGAATATGTGGGATGAAGGGGGGGAAAAAGGGGAAGAGATGACTTCCCAAGTTGTTAATCCTGCGACCCTGTAACTTTTCTCTTCCCCATGTCGTGGGGGAGGGGGGGAGGGAGGATGAGGAGCTGAGGGCGCCGGCCATTGGGGGCGGGGCCAAAAGGGAAGTGCGGGCTTTGTTCCCGCGCTATGGTAATCACGGCGGGAACAGGGAAGCAGGAAGGAGGGGACCTCGCACAGTGTGAGCCGAGGTCACGGGGGGAAGCCGAGGTCGGCCATAGTTTGCTGACTTCTGGGAGCAACATGGGGGGTGCAATTACGCTAGTTTGGGATCTAGCGGGGGGGGGGTTTAACTGGGTTGCTGCTGCTGGGGAGAAGGGGGAGCTGGTATGGGGGGGGGTCGGGGCGGGGGGGCGCCGCTTGGGGGAGATACGGCTACGTGGGAACCGGGTGAGGAGCTGGATTGAAAAAGGAGATGGCTAGTCATCAAGGGGGGGGGGGGGTAAAGAGCCCCCCAACCCGGTTGATCACGTGGAACGTGAGAGGGCTGAACGGGCCGATTAAGAGGGCACGGGTACTCGCACACCTAACGAAACTTAAGGCAGATGTGGTTATGCTTCAGGAGACGCATCTGAAGCTGATAGACCAGGTCAGACTACGCAAAGGATGGGTGGGGCAGGTGTTTCATTCGGGGCTAGACGCAAAAAACAGGGGGGGTGGCCATACTAGTGGGGAAGCGGGTAATGTTTGAGGCAAAGACTATAGTGGCGGATAGTGGGGGCAGATACGTGATGGTGAGTGGCAAATTGCAAGGGGAGGCGGTGGTATTAGTGAACGTGTATGCCCCGAACTGGGATGATGCCAACTTTATGAGGCGTATGTTAGGACGAATCCCAGACCTAGAAGTGGGGAAGTTGGTAATGGGTGGAGATTTTAATACGGTGCTGGACCCAGGGCTGGACAGATCGAGGTCCAAGACCGGAAGGAGGCCGGCTGCAGCTAGGGTGCTTAAGGACTTTATGGAGCAGATGGGAGGAGTAGACCCCTGGAGATTTAGTAGACCTAGGAGTAAGGAGTTTTCATTTTTCTCCTATGTCTACAAAGTTTATTCACGAATAGATTTTTTTGTTTTGGGAAGGGCACTGATCCCAAAGGTGACGGGGACGGAGTACACGGCTATAGCCATTTCGGATCATGCTCCACATTGGGTGGACTTGGAGATAGGGGAAGAAAAACAACAGCGTCCACCCTGGAGAATGGACATGGGATTATTGGCAAATGAGGGGGTGTGTTTAAGGGTGAGGGGGTGTATTGAAAGGTACTTGGAACTCAATGATAATGGGGAGGTACAGGTGGGAGTGGTCTGGGAGGCCCTGAAGGCAGTGGTTAGAGGGGAGCTGATATCTATTAGGGCACATAAAGGAAAGCAGGAGGGTAGGGAAAGGGAGCGGTTGCTGAAAGAACTTCTGAGGGTGGACAGACAATATGCGGAGGCACCGGAGGAGGGACTGTACAGGGAAAGGCAAAGGCTACATGTAGAATTTGACTTGTTGACTACGGGTAATGCAGAGGCACAATGGAGGAAGGCACAGGGTGTACAGTACGAATACGGGGAGAAGGCGAGCAGGTTGCTGGCCCACCAACTGAGGAAAAGGGGAGCAGCGAGGGAGATAGGGGGGGGTGAGAGATGAGGAGGGAGAGATGGAGTGGGGAGCGGAGAGAGTGAATGGAGTGTTCAAGGCATTTTACGAAAGATTATATGAAGCTCAGCCCCCGGATGGGAAGGAGAGAATGATGTGCTTTCTGGATCAGCTGGAATTTCCTAAGATGGAGGAGCAGGAGAGGGTGGGACTGGGAGTACAGATTGAGACGGAGGAAGTAGTGAAAGGGATTGGGAGCATGCAGGCGGGGAAGGCCCCGGGACCAGACGGATTCCCAGTTGAATTCTATAAGAAATATATGGACTTGCTGGCCCCGCTACTGATGAGAACCTTTAATGGGGCAAGGGAAAGGGGGCAGCTGCCCCCGACTATGTCAGAGGCAACGATATCGCTCCTCCTAAAGAAGGAAAAAGACCCGCTGCAATGCGGCTCCTACAGGCCCATTTCTCTCCTGAATGTGGAAGCTATGATTCTGGCCAAGGTAATGGCAATGAGGATAGAGGATTGTGTCCCGGGGGTAGTTCATGAGGACCAAACTGGGTTTGTGAAGGGGAGACAGCTGAATACAAATATACGGAGGCTGCTAGGGGTAATGATGATGCCCCCACCAGAGGGGGAAGCGGAGATAGTGGTGGCGATGGATGCCGAGAAAGCATTTGATAGAGTGGAGTGGGATTATTTGTGGGAGGTGCTGAGGAGATTTGGCTTTGGGGATGGGTATATCAGGTGGGTACAGTTGCTGTATAGAGCCCCGATGGCGAGCGTGGTCACGAATGGACGGGGGTCTGACTATTTTCGGCTCCATAGAGGGACGAGGCAGGGATGTCCTCTGTCCACGTTATTGTTTGCACTGGCGATTGAACCCCTGGCCATAGCATTGAGGGGTTCCAGGAAGTGGAGGGGAGTACTCAGGGGGGGGAGAAGAACACCGGGTGTGTCTCTATGCGGATGATTTGTTGCTATATGTGGCGGACCCGGCGGAGGGGATGCCAGAGATAATGCGGATACTTGGGGAGTTTGGGGATTTTTCAGGGTATAAACTGAACATGGGGAAAAGTGAGTTGTTTGTGGTGCATCCAGGAGAGCAGAGCACAGAGATAGAGGATTTACCGTTGAGGAAGGTAACAAGGGACTTCCGGTACTTGGGAATCCAGATAGCCAAGAATTGGGGTATATTACACAGGCTTAATTTAACGCGGTTGGTGGAACAGATGGAGGAGGACTTTAAGAGATGGGACATGGTGTCCCTGTCATTGCCAGGTAGGGTGCAGGCGGTTAAAATGGTGGTCCTCCCGAGATTCCTTTTTGTGTTTCAGTGCCTCCCGGTGGTGATCACGAAGGCTTTTTTCAAAAGAATCGAGAAGAGTATTATGAGTTTTGTGTGGGCTGGGAAGACCCCGAGAGTGAGGAGGGGATTCTTGCAGCGTAGTAGGGACAGGGGGGGGCTGGCACTACCGAGCCTAAGTGAGTACTACTGGGCCGCAAATGTTTCAATGGTGTGTAAGTGGATGGGAGAAGGGGAGGGAGCGGCGTGGAAGAGATTGGAGAGGGCGTCCTGCAGGGGGACTAGCCTACAAGCAATGGTGACGGCACCGTTGCCGTTCTCACCAAAGAAATACACCACAAGCCCGGTGGTGGTGGCTACATTGAAAATTTGGGGGCAGTGGAGACGGCATAGGGGAAGGACGGGAGCTTCGGTGCGGTCCCCGATAAGAAACAATCATAGGTTCGTTCCTGGGAGAATGGATAGGGGATTTGGAGCATGGCAAAGAGCTGGGGTAGTACAACTGAGAGATCTGTTTGTAGATGGGACGTTTGCGAGTCTGGGAGCGCTGACGGAAAAATATGGGTTGCCCCAAGGGAATGCATTTCGGTACATGCAATTGAGGGCTTTTGCGAGGCAACAGGTGAGGGAATTCCCGCAGCTCCCGACGCAGGAGGTGCAGGATAGAGTGATCTCATAGACATGGGTGGGGGATGGTAAGGTGTCGGACATATACAGGGAAATGAGGGACGAGGGGGAGATCATGGTAGATGAGCTGAAAGGGAAATGGGAAGAAGAACTGGGGGAGGAGATTGAGGAGGGGCTGTGGGCTGATGCCCTACGTAGGGTAAACTCATCGTCCTCGTGTGCCAGGCTAAGCCTGATACAATTTAAGGTGTTACACAGGGCACATATGACTGGAGCACGGCTTAGTAAATTTTGGGGGGTAGAGGATAGGTGTGCGAGATGCTCGAGAGGCCCAGCGAATCACATCCACATGTTCTGGTCATGCCCGGCACTACAGGGGTTCTGGGTGGGGGTGGCAAAGGTGCTTTCGAAGGTGGTGGGGGTCCGGGTCGAACCAAGCTGGGGGTTGGCTATATTTGGGGTTGCAGAAGAGCCGGGAGTGCAGGAGGCGAGAGAGGCTGACGTGTTGGCCTTTGCGTCCCTAGTAGCCCGGCGCAGGATATTGTTAATGTGGAAGGAAGCCAAACCCCCAGGTGCGGAGACCTGGATAAACGACATGGCAGGGTTTATAAAGTTAGAACGGATTAAGTTTGTGTTAAGGGGTTCGGCTCAGGGGTTCAGCAGGCGGTGGCAACCGTTCGTCGATTACCTCACAGAAAGATAGAGGGAATGGAAAAGAAGTAGACAACAGCAGCAACCCAGGGGGGAGGGGGGGGGGGGGGAAGGAATCGGACGGACTCCCAGGGATGTTATTGTATATGTATAGGTATTTGTTATAGGTAATTGTATATTGGATTGTTGGATTGTATTTTTGGAGAGTATTTATTTTGGACAAGGCAGTTGCCATTTAGTTTTGTTTTTGTTTATATATTTATTTATTTGTTTAAAACTGGCCACTGTTATTTATATTGCTTTATTGTGTAAAAGAAACACTACGTATTGTTATGTTTGGCCAAAAAATCTTGAATAAAATATATATTTTTTAAAAAACAAGCTAATAGAACACAGTAGAATATTGCAATACTCATGCTGTCATACAGGTTTGTAAGATGTATGTTGTCACCGATAATGTTACCTCCCTCGCTCGTAAGATGTCAAACTAAGGTAAAGTATTCTTTTGAGATGGTTCAAGCCACCCAGTGAACCTGATGTTCTTCTCGTGGCTGTTTAGGGAGTTCATGACAAGTTTAGAGGAACATGTTGTCTGTCTAATTTTATTCATCCAACTGCAAAGTAACTAGAACAGGGGAGAGGGGAATGTAGAATTTTTTATATTGACCTTTGCTAAAATTGTGGTTTTTCCTTAGTGAATTATGACGTTAACACAGCTAGAGATATGTTGCTATTGGCATGCTCTCAGGATGAACAGAAAAAATGGATTGGACATTTAGTGAAGAAGATTCCTAAGAGTCCACCAGTTGCCTCAACCTTTGTGCGTGCTTCTCCCAGGACTTCTTCTACAAGATCAGCGCCAAACCAATCTTTTCGCAAACCTGCCAAACATATTGTTCCGATTAAACCCAGGTAATATATTTGGTAAAATATTTTCATCTGGTGTAAAACTGTGGAAAGGGACAGGACAAAAATTATTGATTTGCAGTTTTCTTGGAAAAATGGATAGTTCATAGAATACAATCCTACAAACACTGAAGAATATCCTGTGATTCAAAGAAAGAGAAATTAAATTGACTTAGTCACTGTATCAGCGACTCTTTAAATAACAGTTAAATCGAGTTAGGTTACATATTGTTTGTGCTGCTGTTATACCTGTGGAACATGCCTCTAAATATCTCTATGATAGCTGCTAAGAGTTCTAAATGCTATTCCTGGAGAAGTGGAACCTAAAGACTGTGCAGAAAAAAGTTGAAATTCTGCATAGCTTTAAAGTAAGAATAGCAAAAATGAACACATATAAAGGCAGCGAGCTAAATAAGGTTTTCCCATCTTTCATAGATCATAGAATTTACAGTGCAGAAGGAGGCCATTCGGCCCATCGAGTCTGCACCGGCTCTTGGAAAGAGCATCCTACCCAAGGTCAACACCTCCACCCTATCCCCATAACCCAGTAACCCCACCCAACACTAAGGGCAATTTTGGACACTAAGGGCAATTTATCATAGCCAATCCACCTAACCTGCACACCTTTGGACTGTGGGAGGAAACCGGAGCACCCGGAGGAAACCCACGGACACACGGGGAGGATGTGCAGACTCCGCACAGACAGTGACCCAAGCCGGAATTGAACCTGGGACCCTGGAGCTGTGAAGCAATTGTGCTATCCACAATGCTACCGTGCTGCCCCTGACCATCAGAAGCAAAGATACTTGCATAATATAGCACTGTTCACATCCATGGGGCTTCTCCAAGCACTGAATAAAGAATAGAATACTTCTGATGCAGCCATTGTTCAATTTATTGTATGTCACATGTTGTATCTCATGTACCAGTCAGTTTACACACAGTGAGGTCCCACAAACAGTTTTGAGATGAATGACCAGTTAATCAATTTTGGTGATGTTGTTTGGGGGATACATGCTGGCCCAAACACAAGGACAGCTTCCCTACTCCTTTTCAAATTGTTATATGGATTATTTCACGTACACCTGAGAATGCTGTTGGGATCTCGTTTTAACATTTTATGAAGAATACAGTACCTCGACTTCCGGTGACGGCGGGCGGGAGTTGGCCGCACAATGGAGGGCTCCCGTTCGGGAACGGCATTTTCGGGGCTTGAAGCCCGGTCCCAGGGTCCACTGAGGTGGCAAAAGCAGGGAGAAGGCACAGAGGCGGCAGAGTGAAGGCACAGTGAAGAAAAATGTCGAGGGTGAGCAAATGAACGTCTGTAAGGAAAACAACTGAAGGTCCGTCGGGGAGTGGAAAGGTCACCGCGGGGTCACCAAGGAAAATGGAGGCTGGAGCACCAGAGGAGGCCGCATTGCTTACGGCTGAAGAAATAACTAAGGTGATGGCTGCGGAATTCGAAAGGCAGTTTACAAAATACATGGAGACAATGAGGAAGCAGATGAGAGAGGTTTTGAGTGTGCTGGTGGAGGAGGTGATTTCCCTGGTGACGAAGGCGGTGGCGAGCGCAGTGGCGGAGGTGCGAGAGCAAGGGGAGGCTCTGAAAGAAGTGGAGGAGACGGTATTGCAGCATGGTGATCAACTTGCCTCGATGGGAAGGAGATGCGGAAGGTGATGGACATTAACAAGGATCTGCGAGGAAAAATGGAAGACCTGGAAAACAGATCCAGGCGACAGAATTTGAGGATTGTGGGGCTGCCCGAAGGAGTTGAAGGACCGAGGCCGACTGAGTATTTTGCCGCGATGCTGGCGAAACTATTGGGGGAGGGGGAGGATCCCTCCCGATATGAATTGGATCGGGCTCATCGGTCGTGGAGGCCTGTACCAAAGGCGAGTGAGCCGCCAAGGGTAGTGACTCTGTGCTTCCATAGGTACAGTGTGAAGGAGAAGGTCCTGAGCTGGGCCAAGCAGAAGAGGGTGGTGCAGTGGGCTGGAGCTGGTGTACGTGTATACCAGGACTTTACGGTGGAGCTGGCGAGGAGGCGGGCTGCCTTCAACCGGGTGAAGAGGGCACTGTACATTAGCAAGGTGCAGTGCGGAATTGTATATCCAGCGAAGCTGACGGTGACTTACAAGCTCAGGGACTTTTATTTTGGAATGGCGGAAGAGCGGAGGAGTTTGCGAAGGCAGAAAGACTGTGGCAGAACTGAGAAATTGAGAAATGGCCATGTGCCGATGTAACCTCATGACTATATTTTCTTCTTTTTTGTTTCACTGCGTGCGGGTGTATGGGCTAAAGGAGCCAATGTTGTATATATTTGGACAAGGGAAGTGATGGGACTTTCACTCGAAATTAGGGCTCTTTGGGGTGTAGGTGGATACGCAGGGTTTGTGTGCTAAAAGGGGATTTCTGGGCTTTCCTAGGGCTGGGCAAGGGGGAAAGGGACCCAGGTGGGGGCCTCCATGCTGGCCGGTATAAGCCGGCCAGTGTGTGGGAGTGAGGTGGGGGGAGGGGCTGTGGCCATCGGAGCCTGGCAGAACAGGGTCCGAGTGGTCTAGCTGGGGTGGAAAGTTGGGGGGAAGGAACCGAGGTTGGAAGGAGGAGTTTTACAAGAGGCAGTGGACGGGAGGAGTTGGAGACTGGTGGGGGGGGGGGGTGTACAACTCTTAGGTATCATGTACGGTGCTCTTTCAGAGGTTGGGGGGCGTTGAGTGTACGGGGGGGGGAGGAGGAGTGGACTCTATAGGTCAATGGTGACCATGGGCGGTCCCGGACTCCTTTTCCTTTTTCTCCTTTGTTTTTTTGTTGCCACCGTGGGAGGGTTTGTTTTATTGGATGCATATATTGACAGGTGGGCCGTTGTTTGGGGTGGTAGGAGGATGGGATCGTTGGTATTGTTAAGGGGATTGATTTTGTATTTGTTACCATTTACTGTTTGTGGGTGGGTGTAAACTTTGAAGGAAAATGTGAAAATGGAGAATAACAACATTTATATTTAAAAAAACAGTCCCTCCAAAATTTCAGCATTTCCTCAGCTGTGGAGTGAAGTGTCAAACTAGATTCACCCCCTAAGTTGAAGATGTGAATCCTACCACTGAGCTAGCCAAGCATTCAAGTTATAGTAGCTTTATAAATTACAGTAAACGGTTGTAAATAAGTACTAGAAACTTAGGAAATAACAGCTGAAACAATAGCTGAATTGGGGCATACGATTTGCGAAGGAGGAAAGGATATTTGTTCCTCAACAACAATTTACATTGTATAATGCAGTTTCTATTGTAGATGAATATCCTTACATGCTAGATGGTAGAGTAGTGGACCCTGAGGAAGTGAAAGAATAGTGATGGGGGGATATGAAGGTAAAAGACATAGCTGAAGAAATAGACATCTATGAGGCTTTTGAAAGCAGAGAGGAATAATAAATCAACATGGGTTTTGGAAGGTAATTCCAGAGAGGTAAGCAGACCAGCCTCTGATAATGAATTAAAAGGCATAGGGAATGAGAAGTAATTCAGGAATAGAGGAGGGAGACCAAGCATTTGGTCATCTGTCCTGATGTCTCATTCTTTCACTCAGTGTCACCTTTCGTTTGATTAAGTTCCTGTGAAGTGCCATGGAACATTTTATTGTTAAAAGCGGCATATAATTGCAAGTTGTTTTTGTAGCTGTACGAAGGTATTCAGTGATGTAGCACGGAAATGATTCATATAGGACAGACATGGATTTGGTTGTTATTATGTTGGATTACTGTAATCAATGTGTTTTTTGGATTGGGGGAAATCAACCAATGTTTCCATTCCTGACCATCAAATGACATCCTGCTGGAAGCTGCGCATTAGACACTAGAATTTGTGGTGCTTACTGGAAAAAATACATGTGAAAGATAATACAGAGCTGCCAGGGACAGCAGAACGATAGATAGCGGAGCTAAAAAGGCCTAAAATGGATAGATTGGGACACAAAACGTTGCAAACTAGAAAAGCTCTGAGTTCATTTTGCACAATGGCTTGCAACTAGTAATTTGGTGTGAACCATAATTTATATAATGAGGTAAATAATAGTTTACTCTGTAATTCAAATAAAATGCAGTGTTTTTATAAACTCCTTGCTGCTTTCAGCAGACATGTCTTCATACTTTAGTCTAATTGCTGTGTTCAGGAGGATGTCAAAGTTCTGTTGATCATGATTTTGTTTTTATATTTCAGCTAACCTCCTATGGAATTGGAATCTAAAATTCTTTTCAAGAAGCCAGATTTTCTAAGGTCACAACGTAGTGCAAAATGGATTTGGTTCCTTCCAATATAAACATTACAAATGTCAGGGTTGCAATTGTTGTTTAACCCCTGTCTCCCATTCCCCAATTCCCCATTCTTCATGTGATCGAAGTACGCAGAAGACTATTCACTGTGTTACCCACATTACCATAGTTTTTTTTTTTACAATTGCAACAGATAAAGCATAGCTAGAAATAAGATGCTGGTTTTTTTCTGTGATAGTCAACTGAACACTGAGGTAGATCATTATGGAATAGCTCATTGAGCTTTCTTTATCGTATCATTTAAATGAGTAAAAGATAGGGCAGCTGCAGTTGAGGGAATAGTTTATGCTAAATAGGAGGGAAGGTGTGGAATCAAAGTACTGATAATACAAGCACAGGACAAGATGGGACTGCTCTCAAGATGGTGTTAAATGCTTGAAAATACCAATGACATCATGTAATCTGATATGTCTTCAACCTTTTCATGCCTTCAGTGCATATCTGTTGAGAAGATGGAAAAGTTTGGTGAACTCCTCATATAAGTGCTTAGAAATTACATTCTTCCAAATGCTTCAGTTAAAAATGTGTCGAACAGAGAAAAATAAGCAGAGCGTTTCACTCTTAATGTATGCATTTTTTGCCAAACCATAGTGGTTCATGGATTGATGAACAACTAGAAATAACAGAAGCATTAGGAAAGTAGCAACAATTCAGAACAACCAGGTTTATGAGTATATTGGGGGGTACGTTATTTTGTAATTTTATAAATATATTGCCTTACATTTGCAAATGGATTTCTATCAGATGATAGACAACATTAACTTAACAGAAAAATTGTGCACTGTTTTAAAACATAAATTATTCTACTCAAGACACTTTAACAGGACTTACGTTGTCCTGTTGGTGCCTTACTTTTGAAGAACTGTTTTACTGCCATACAATTAATGCAACATAATTTTAAATAACTGCATTTGCTTAGACATTTTCCTTTGCATTGTGAAATGTATTTTAAGTTAAGATTTTATTTTGGGTATAATTTTGAATGCAATATTAAGGTGAATAAACTGCCGGTAGTGAGTGGGAGTTATTCATAGGAAAACATGCAGGAAACTTGAACTGTAGAAGGCATTAAGTAAGATTTGTTTCTGTGAATTATTTCAGGAGTCACTCCAGTAATATAGGAATTGTTGTATTTGCTGTTTTATCTCTTGCCAGTCAGCAGGAACACATTCATGATATGGTTTACTTCACCCAATACCTCCCAAAATAATTTATAATAGCTTTGCAGTTACATGTATTAAAGCACTGGAAATTGGATATTTGTTTAGGATGAACGCATGTTTTAAATGATACTGAACGTCGCACTGATGGGTATGTACCAATAAACATATCTTATCTACATGCATCTGCCTGTTTTAATATGGTCGGAAATGATTCTCGTGTCACCTGACTTTTCTACTATTGTCATTGTTCACCAAAATATGCAGGATGAATCCTTGTTATTGAAGCAAAATTTATTCATTCACTGAAGAAAGAATTGTTATTTATGGCGGCCACTTTGTACAGCTTTATTTTTATAAATTCTTTTTATTGATTTTTCAAAAGAGGTAAAGAGCAGGTAAACAAAGTACAACACAATACCACAATGCAACGTCCCCCTGTAAACAAACGAATAAGCAAAAACAATGCAAGAAAAAAAAGTAAAATTAACAGTCAACAGTAATTAACTCTTTAAACAAAGAGACAAATGGCTGCCATCTACAAAGACATTTTTCAGTGGATCCTCTTATGGCACACGTAATCTTCTCCAAACATAGAAAAGACATTAAGCCCTCCAACCAGGATGAAGCAGTGGGTGGTTTGGGGGACCTCCAGGTTAATAGAATCTGCCTGCAGGCTATTAATGAAGCAAATGCAATGGCGTCTGCCTTCATCTTGGTGAAACTGACCAGTGCAGATGAGGCTCCAATTATGGCAATCAAAGCACAAGGCTCTAGGTCAATATCTAGAACTTTGGAAAACAATATCAAAGAAGTGTGACCAAAACCCAGTCCGCTTTGGGCACAACCAGAACACGTGGGTATGGTCTGCAGAGGTGAGTGAGCACTTGTCTCTTTTGTTGTTTGTGTTGGAGAAAAGTTTACCCATCCTGACCTTGATAAAGTGAATTCTGTGCAGAACTTTAAATTGAATTCAGCTTAACCAAGCACAGGAAGATGTGGAGTTCACCGTGAAAGGGGTCTCCTCCCACCAGCCGATCACAAGGTCGAGCCCAAGCTCCACTCCCAATCATTTCTTATCTATGGAGAGGGGAGGGTCCAGCGGATAGCATGAGATCATACAACCCTGAAATAAAACCACTGCTGTTTTGAAGCAATGACAAAATCCCTTTCAATAATGTACTTGGAGGGAGTTGAGGAATAGTGTGAACGAACAAAATTACAGGCTTGAAATTAGCAGTTAAGACTAGATTGAGGTACATTAAATTTGGCTGGAAGCTCACTGAAGCTGGCAAAGTTCCCATCTGCAAACAGGTCAGTAAAACATTTAAGTCCCCTTTTCCTCCACAAGGCAAACCTCCCCAGACCTGGAATACCTGACCGTGAAGTGCCGCCCATATTATCTTCTACGTGAGTTCACTTCAGCCATTATCACAGCGGTCTACATCCCACCCCAGGCAGTAGTGAGGAAGGCGCTGGACGAACTATACACAGTCATAAACAACGACGAAACAGAACACCCGGAGGCCTTGTTCATCGTGGCCGGAGACTTCAACAAGGCCAACCTCAAGAGTGTACTGCCAAAATTCCACCAGCACATCTCCTGTCCCACCAGGGGCGACAACACTCTTGACCACTGCTACTCAAAAATCAAAGGCGCCTACCATTCCATCCCCCGACCGCACTTTGGGAAATCAGACCATATGACGGTGCTCCTTCTCCCGGCATACAAGCAGAAACTCAAGCGGGAGAATCCAGCTAAGAAGGTTGTGCAGTGCTGGTCCGAGGAGACAGAAGAGCTCTTACGTGACTGCTTCGAGACAGTGGACTGGTCCATATTTAAGAACTCAGCGACCAACTTAAATGAGTATGCCACCACCGTCACAGACTTCATCAGCAAATGTGTGGACGACTGCGTGCCAAAGAAAGCAGTACGTGCGTTCCCCAACCTGAAACCATGGCTCAAGCGCGAGATTGACTCCCTACTGAAGGACAGATCTGAGGCGTTCAAGGCAGACGACCCTGACCTATACAAGAAATCCAGGTACGACCTCCGCAAAGCCATCCGGAATGCCAAGAGAGAATATCAAACCAAACTAGAGTCACAGACAGACTCTCGGCAGTTGTGGCAAGGACTAAACAACATAACTGGCTACAAAGCGAAGCCGAACAGTATCTCTGGCAGCAGCACACCCCTCCCCGATGAACTCAATGCATTCATTGCTCGGTTCGAGCAGGTAACCAACAATCCGCTGGCGAGTGCTCCAGCAGCCTATAATTCACCCATACCCACCATCACAGCTTCCGAAGTCAGATTGGCCTTCCTGAAAGTGAACCCTCGGAAGGCGACAGGCCCAGACGGGATCCCTGGTCGTGCACTCAGAGCCTGCGCGGACCAGCTGGCAGAGGTATTCACGGACATCTTTAACCTGTCCCGACTGCACTCCGAGGTCCTCACCTGCTTCAAGAAGACCACCATCATACCGGTACCAAAGAAGAACCAGGCAACGTGCCTCAATGACTACCGACCAGTGGCCCTGACTTCAGTCGTAATGAAGTGCTTCAAGAGGTTGATCATGAAGCGCATCACCTCCATACTCCCAGAACGCCTTGGATCCACTGCAATTCGCATACCGCTGCAACCGGTCCACATCAGACACCATTTCCCTGGCCCTACACTCATCCCTAGAGCATCTCGAAAACAAGGACTCCTACATTAGACTCCTATTTATTGACTACAGCTCCGCCTTCAACACCATAATCCCAGCCAAGCTCATATCAAAGCTCCAAAACCTAGGACTTGGCTCCCCACTCTGCAACTGGATCCTCGATTTTCTGACCAACAGACCACAATCAGTAAGAATGAACAACAACAACACCTCCACAATAGTCCTCAACACTGGTCCCCGCAAGGCTGCATACTTAGCCCCCTACTCTACTCTCTGTACACACACGACTGCATGGCAAAACTTGGTTCCAACTCCATCTACAAGTTTGCTGACGATACGACCATAGTGGGCCGGATCTCGAATAACGATGAGTCCGAATACAGGAGGGAGATAGAGAACCTAGTGGAGTGGTGTAGCGACAACAATCTCTCCCTCAATGCCAGTAAAACTAAAGAGCTGGTAATTGACTTCAGGAAGCAAAGTACTGTACACACCCCTGTCAGCATCAAGATGGTGGAGATGGTTAGCAATTTCAAATTCCTAGGGGTGCACATCTCCAAAAATCTATCCTGGTCCACCCACGCCGACGCTACCACCAAGAAAGCACAACAGCGCTATACTTCCTCAGGAAACTAAGGAAATTTGGCATGTCCACATTGACTCTTACCAACTTTTACAGATGCACCATAGAAAGCATCCTATCAGGCTGCATGACAGCCTGGTATGGCAACTGCTCGGCCCAGGACCGCAAGAAACCTCAGAGAGTCCTGAACACTGCCCAGTCCATCACACGAACCTGCCTCCCATCCATTGACTTCATCTACACCTCCCACTGCCTGGGGAAAGCGGGCAGTATAATCAAAGATCCCTCCCACCCGGCTTACTCACTCTTCCAATTTCTTCCATCGGGCAGGAGATACAGAAGTCTGAGAACACACACGAACAGACTCAAAAACAGCTTCTTCCCCACTGTCACCAGACTCCTAAATGACCCTCTTATGGACTGACTTCATTAACACTACACTCTGTATGCTTCATCCGATGCCAGTGCTTATGTAGTTACATTGTATATGTTGTGTTGCCCTATTATGTATTTTCTTTTATTCCCTTTTCTTCTCATGCACTTAATGATCTGTTGAGCTGCTCGCAGAAAAATACTTTTCACTGTACCTCGGTACACGTGACAATAAACAAATCCAATCCAATCCAATCCAAACACTGAGTCAAGCTTGGAGGGCAAGAATAAGTGGTTGTTAGAAATAGGATCCAACAGCGAAGGAATGGAAAGTTTAAAATGCTGATGAAATTGTTTCCATATTTTAAAAGTAGACATTACAATGGGGTTTGACGTGTATTTAGAGGGGGGGGGGGGGAGATTTCTGGGCACAAATTAAGGCAGGAAGAGAGGATGAGCAGCAGGAATGCACTTTCATATGGCACCAGTTTAAACTTGGATTGTGACACCATATTAAAATATTTTTAATATTGGCTGTCCAATAATGGTATAGTAGGTTAGGAAGTGCTCGTCCACCAACTCGCTTTGAAGCTTTGCTCTGGGAGTTCTGTCTGCTCAGATAAAAGAAAATTTGGAAAAAGATGTATAAAGGCATTTATAATTTTAACGATCAGGTATCAACAAGAACAAAACAATATAACCAACCCACCTCCTTAGTAACAAACTCCAGCCAACATGGTTTACACAAACAGGACCTCCCTCGACAGCCTCCCTTTCCACTGATCTTCCTAACCTTTTTTTTTGTAAAATATTTTTATTCTCCATTTTCACATTTTCTTCAGAATTTACACCCCACCAACAAGCAGTAAACGGTAACAAATACAAAGTCAATCCCCTTAACAACAACGATCCCATCCTCCCACCACCCCAAACAACGGCCCACCTGACAATATAAGCATCAAATAAAACAAACCCTCCCACAGTGGGAAAAGCAAAGGAGAAAAAAAAGGAATCAGGAATCGCCTATGGTCACCATTGACCTATAGAGTCCACCCTCCCCCTAACATTCAATGCCATCCAGTCCCCGAAAGAGTACCGTAAATGACACCCATGAATTGTGACACCCATGAATTGTAACCCCGCCCCTCCCCGACTCCTCCCCCCAAACTCTGTTCCTTCCCCCCTAACTTTCCACCCCGGCTAGACTCACCAAAACCTGTTCTACCAGGCTCCAATGGCCACAGCCCCTCCCCCAACCTCACTCCCGTTCACTGGCCGGTTTGCCCCCCGCCCGGGTCTCTTTCCCCCTTGCCCGGTCCCAGGAAAACCAAGAAATCCCCTTTAGCACACAAACCCCGCATACACACCCAAGCCCCAAAGAACCATCATTGCACGTGAAGGTCCCATCTCTTCCCTTGTCCAAATATATACAACGTTGGTTCATTTAGCACATACACCAGCACGCAGTGAAAAAATACAGTTACATGAAGCTACATCAGTACATGACCATTTCTCAATTCAGCCACAGTCCTTCTGCCTTCGTAAACTCCTCCGCTGCTTCCGCCGTCCCAAAATAAAAGTCCTTGGATTTGTAGGTCACCCTCAACTTAGCTGGGTATACTATGCCGCACTGCACCTTGCTGATGTACAGTGCCTTCTTCACCCGGCTGAAGGCAGCCCGCCTCCTCGCCAGCTCCACCGTAAAGTCCTGATATATGCGTATACTAGCTCCAGCCCACTGCACCACCCGCTTCTGCTTTGCCCAGCACAGGACCTTCTCTTTCACACTGTACCTACGAAAACACAGCGTCAGTACTCTTGGCGGCTCACTTTCCTTTGGTACAGTCCTCCACGACCGATGAGCCCGATCCAGTTCATATCGGGAGGGATCATCCCCCTCCCCCAATAGCTTCGCCAACATCATGGCAAAATACTCAGTCGGCCTCAGGCCTTCCACTCCTTCGGGCAGACCCACAATCCTCAGATTCTGTCGCCTGGATCTGTTTTCCAAGTTGTCCATTTTGGCTCGCAGACCCTTGTTAATCTCTATCACCTTCCGCATCTCCTTCCCAATCGAAGTAAGTTGATCACTGTGCTGCGATAATGTCTCTTCCACTTCCTTCAGCCCCTCACCTTGCTCCCTCACCTCCGCCACTGCGCTCAATACCGCCGCCCTCACCGGGGCAATCGCTTCCTCCACCAGCACTTTCGATACCGCCTCTATCTCCTTCCTCATCGCCTCCATGTGTTTTGTGAACTACCTTTTGAGTTCCACGGCCATCACCTTAGTCATTTCTTCAGCCGTGGGCAATGAGGCCTCCCCTGGTGCCCCAGCCTCCACTTTTCTTGCCTTCATGCGGTGACCTTTCCACTCCCCGACGGACTTTCAGCTGCTTTTTTCACGGCCATTTTTTAACTTATTTTAGACATTTCCCCTCACTGTTGTAGCCACTTAAAATGGCCAACTCCTGATTCAAAATGGCGAATGGCAAAGGCTGATGGGAAAGTCAGCCAACAAGACAAAAACCAGCAGCTGCAGGTTGGCTGTGTATTTACCTCTGGAAAGGCCAGACAATATCAATACCAGCAACCATCAGCATAACAAAACAACAGCCATCTGCATACTAATGAGCAATCCCCGGGAACAATAAGCAACATTTAGACACACAAAGCAAAACCAGACTCTTCGACGCCAGCAGAAGCCTACACAAAAGGAGGTGAACGAGCACCTCAAGACCGCCCATCGATCAGGGAACCGCTCCAGCATTGGAGAAAATCGAACCAAGCGATTGGGACAAAGTCCAATCACTTGGGACCCGGTACAAGGTCCGCCCCGAAAGGCGGGAAGCCCCTGGGGACTATAAGAATTGAGCCCCAAGTTCAAATTGTTCTCTTCTTCTCCACCTCTTCGCTCTCTTCACGCTCTTCTTCCTGCCCGGGTCACCCAGAAACAACGAACCAACATTGACCGTGACCGGAGTAGTGAAGATCGAAATCGTAAGTCTTAATTCAACGCTCGCTACGAGATAGGCACTCCTAGCTACCAAACCGTACCAACTTCGAATCCCGCAGGCTCAGAACCCGAACGAAAGGCCATTTGTTTCCCTGACCTAGTGGGCCAGTCCAAAGTTAAGTATAAGCCTGTTAGTTGTAGAAGTAGCTTAGACGTACAATTTGTGCATGAGTAGCGATTACTGTGTATAATAAATGTGCTTTGATTTAAACCTTACTAATCGGTGTATTGGATTATTGATCATTACTTGGACTTGAACCTCATGGCGGTATCATAAAGATACCTGGCGACTCGAGAGCAAAGGTAATAAAACAGAGCAATTGAACTAAGGCAAAATCAGCAACATTATTTGGAGACATCCTAACGGGACCCGATCTAGAAGTGGAAAACCACTCCGGGAGAACCCAGAATTTGAATTAGAGATCCAATTGGAAACAGAAAACCACAAGTGTTCAAGCAGTTCTGATCAATACTCATAATTCGGAAGTGTGTGTATGCATGCGTAACTAACAGGGCGATAAGGTAAAACTGATAGATTTTTTGTTGCGACAAAACTGTTGGAAGTTTGTATTTCGGAAAGTAGCGAAAGCCGTACCCATAAACCTTACTAATCGGTGTATTGGATTATTGATCATTACTCGGACTTGAACCTCGTGGCGGTATCATAAAGATATCTGGCGACTCGAGAGCAAAGGTAATAAAACAGTGCAATTGAACTAATGAGAAAATTAGCAACACTGTGCCTTCTCCCTGCTTTTGCCGCCTTCGTTGCCCCTGGGACCGGGCGTTAAACCCCAAAAATGCCGTTCCCAAATGGGAGCCCTCCAATGTGCGGCCCACCATCACCGGAAGTTCCGCCCCCGATATAACTCAGATCTTCTGTTAAGTGGAGAGGAAGGTTAGACTGCCTCTGACAGCATGGTGTGTGACATTTTCTGAGTTTGAGGCTTCTGTACTATTGGTATCATTGTCCTTACAGACTCAATTTTGTGGCTTTAGGGTTTAAACAATCCAACTATATTATGATAAGAGCAAATTACTGCGGATGCTGGAATCTGAAACAAAAACAGAAAATGTTGGACAATCTTAGCAGGTCTGACAGCATCTCTGGAGAGAGAACGGAGCTAATGTTTTGTATCTGGCTTACCCTTTGTCATAGCTCTTCCTAACCTTACTTAACCCCCCCCCCCACAATGCCTCCCTTTCCTTCCTCCCTCCCTCCCCCCCCCCCACCCCCTGCTGACAGCTTAATTTTTCACGAAGAAGTCGATGAACGGCTGCCACCTTCGAGCAAACCTCTGCAGCGATCCCCTCAAGGCGAATTTGATTTTCTCGAGTCTGAGAAACCCCGCCATGTCACTAACCCATACACCCGAGTTTGTGAGTTCCGAGTCCTTCCAACCTAGTAGGATCCGTATCCAGGCCACCAGGGAGGCAAAAGGCCACGATATCGGCCTCTCTCACCCGCTGGCTCCCGGATCTTCTGACATGCCAAAGATCGCCACCTCTGGACTCAACATCACCCTCGCCCTTAATACTTCTGACATGGCGTCAGCAACCCTGCTAGAAACCCCTCACCCTCAGACATGCCCAAAACATATGAACATGGTTCACAGATCCCCCTACACAGCACCCACCCCTGTCCTCCACCCTCTGAACGAACCTGCTCATCCAGGACACTGTCATGTTTGCCCTGTGGACCACCTTGAATTGTATCAGGCTAAGCCTGGCACACGACGAGGATGTATTGATGCGTTTCAGGGCCTCCTCCCAACGCTCCACCCAACTCTTCCTCCCACTTTCCTCTTCACCTTCCCTATCGGGGTTACCTGCCACTCCATCAGTTCCTTATAGATCTCTGAAACCTTCCTTTCCCCTACTTCTACTCTCGACACCATCTTATCCTGTAGCTCCTGGGGCGGCAGGTGCACGAAGATCGAAACCTGCCTCCGCACAAACTCCCTCACTTGCAGATAACTGAACCCATTCCCACCTGGCAACACAAACTCCTCCTTTAACTCCTCCAAGCTCGGGAAGCCCTCATCAATAAAGAGATCACCAAATCTCTCGATCCCCGCCCACTGCCACCCCCGGAACCCCCCCATCCAGCCCCACCCCCCACGGTGCAAACCGGTGGTTACCACATATCAGTGCCCACACCACACCCCCTCCAGCCCAATGTGCTACCGCCATTGTCCCCACACCCTGAGGGCCGCCACTACTACTGGGCCTGTGGAGTACCTGGCCTGCAAGAACGGCAGAGGTGCCGTTAACAGTGCCCCCAAACTTATGTCTTTCCATGAGGTCGCCTCCACCCGCTCTGCTCAGGTAAATGTTGACCATAACAAAAAATGATTTTGATAAAGACAAATAGGGGGCTGGATTCTCCATCCCAACGCACCAGTTTTCTGGTGCAGCGCGCCCCCACCCGCGGCAGGATTCTCCGTCTTGCCAGCCGGCCAACTGTGGGCAGCCCCACGCTGTCGTGAAATCCCCGGCCGTGGGTGCACTGCCGCCACAACGGAGAATCCCAACAGCGGAGAATCCAGCCCAGAGAGTCATTGAAAAAGAAATAAGAATCTAGGTAAAATGTTAATTTTTATAGATGAATTCTGCCAGTTAAGGAGAGGCAAACTATCCCAATGTTGTAAATCCACTTTAATTTTGTTGACCAGACTTGTGAGCTTTGTTCCAAGAAGAGTTGCAAGAGAGTGTGTTATGTTCACGCCTAAGGACCGAAAACCAGCTCCAGATAGACGAAACAGCAAAGCTCCGGGGGGGGGGGGGGGGGGGGGGGGATTTGTTTGGGATTGGGAAACACTCACTTTTGTTGATATACAGTTTATAGCCAGAGAATGAGCCAAAGCCACTGAGAATACTCATTATGCCATCAACACAAGCAGCAGGGTTAGTAATATATAATAGGAGGTCATCAGCATGTAAGGACACACGGGCCGGGATTATCCGACCCCACGTAGGGACGGAGAATCGCCGGGAGTTCGCGATAATCGCACCACGCGGCCCGCCGATTCTCGTGCGCCCGTGGGATTGCAGCCCCGCCGGTTGGAGGCCGTTGAAAGGCCCCCCCCCTCGGGCCTCGACAGGCTGAGTGCCTGCTGAGGTCGGCCGAGTCCCACCGGTGTATATCCCCAGGAGTAACATCAGAGGTGGAGACAGCCAGCTGCCTACTATGTCCCGTGGCCTTTGATGCCCCGATAGACGTCCTCTGGGGCCGGAGGGCCCCGGGCGCATTCAGTGGCACATGCACAGCCATGCCACCTGTTCCGGGTGCTAACTGCGACTTTGTCAGAGCTTCTGGGTCACCGCCACCCCCCCACCCATGGGCAATGTCACCCCCACACACATGGGCATTACCCCACACACACCCAGTTGGACACCCTGCTATGTGGTCCCTGAAGCCCTCTTTAGGCCCCCTTACAGCCCCCCCCCCCCCTTCCAGGACCCCAATCCGTCATCCCCCCCCCCCCCCAACGTCCCAGAGGCCCCTACGCACCTGCCCTGCACCTCCCACCCTTCATACCCCAATCCGGGAATCGAACCCGGGTCACTGGTGCTGTGAAGCCGCAGTGTTAACCACTGTGCTACCATGCCACCCTGCCTATACTGGTGGATATCGATTTATAAAAATCTTTTTCAATTGGTACGGTTGTGTTAAATCTCCTTGGAGGGAAACCTTTAGCTTTAGACCCAAGAGCCGGGGGTAGGGCGGATGGTCTGATATAACTACGGCAAAATACTCAGCGGTTTTAACTGTGGAGAAAAAGCTTGTTGCATGTGTAAGTATGATGGGCATGACAGAAGTACGAAAGCCCCTTTTGACTGGGTGGAGGAATCGGCAAGGTCTGCAAAACCCATTTGAGTTCTAAACACACAAGAAGTAGAACCAAGAGTAGGCCACCAGGCCCTTCAAGCCTGCCCTGTCATTTAATACGATCATGGCTGAACTGTGCCAGCCTCAATTCCTTTTCTGTGCCATTTCCACATCGCCCTCTATTCCTCGATCTATCAAATATCTTTGATAAAAGGTGGAGAGAGCTTTGGAAATGCCGGAAAGGGCGAATGTCTTTGGACTTGAGCAATCCAGCTTTGGATTTGTAACACAGTTTAGATTCCCTCCAAAAATAAGATGGTAGATGTCCAGATTGGGAAGGGAGGATAGACGTGATGTGGAAAATTTCATATCGTCTCAGTTAGGAGCATACACGTTCACCAAAACTACAGCAATTTGAGAAAGTGTACCACTATCTATTGTATAATACCCCTAGGGTCTGAGATTACATTCAAGGAGGAGAACTGCATTCTTTTGTTAATCAAAATTGCCACCCCCTCCAGCTTTGCCGTTAAAGTTGGAATGAAACATCTGACCAAACCGAGCTTTACGTAATCTTTAACATGAATAACATGAATTTCTTGAATAAATGCAACATCAGCATTAAGCCTCTTGAGATGTGAAAGCACTTTGGAATGCTTAACTGGGCCATTCAATCCCTAAAATTCCATGGAAATAATCTGATCAAGAGACCTGTACCAGCCTGACCGGTTAAGCTAGTCATACAGAGAGGAAGACATTTTAAACAGATCAGTAAATTGAATGAAAAAGAAAGCGGGGCCAAGAGGATCCATTACATAATGAAAATGGCCAAATACAAAAAGTTCTTTGGTCGCTGTCAATGTAGAAAATCCCTCCCACTCCTCTCTGTCCCCAAAACAATCACCCCACTCCTACTGGAACAAAAAACAAACAGTGTGATAATAAACCTTTAACTAAATAAAACCATCAATCAAATCCTAAGATCGCTATTCTGAACAAGACGAGTAGCAGGTATTTCCTTTTATACAGCATCCGTTGACTAACCAACCTTGTTAATGGGGCGTACCCCGACATATGAACTGTGGTGATATCATGGTTGTGTTGTAATTCACCGACTGACCACTAGGAGTCCCCTGAATGTTACAGCCAGGTGACCTCAGACTGACTGGTGAGCTGGAAGAGAGAGGTTGCTTGTGCATGTCAATACAGTTATTCAGCTGTTGTTTTGTATCTATATGACCGACAGTTCATGTTAGTAAATTGTTTATAGCTTTTGCCGCAAGTGTTCTTGTAATATAAATCAGGCCATTCGACAAGAACATCATGGTACCAGGGCTGGATGGAATTAAGCACTGAGAATCAGTCTGCCACATGGTCCACAGAGATTTGAAGATTTTGTCGACTGCCAGAATTAATAACTTGGAGTTGAAACCACCAACGGGTCTCAGATTTCATGGTGATGTGGACAGCAACTGGCATGTGTTTAAACAACAATTTAATCTGATTCTTACTGCAGTAAATTTAGGAGATCAATCAGATTTGCTTAAGGCAGCGATGCTCCTAACAGCGGCAGGGCCCGAAGCAATTGCTGTGTTTAATACATTTAAATTATGCAAACGATGAAGATAGTAAAAATTTCAATGACATAATTTGAAGATTTGATGAACATTGCACCCCCTGAAAAAATGGAATTTATGAACGCTATGTGTTTAGATCATGTTTACAGAAGAGTCCATAGATCATTTCATCACTGATTTAAAGTTAAAAGCCAAAACTAATTTTTCTGCAGTGGAATCTTCTGGGACCAAATTGTGTTTTGTGTGCATGAAAATAAGCTGAGGGAATAGTTGCTGAGGGAATCGGAGCTGTCTTTGGAACAAATAGTTAAGATATGTCAGGCATTCTAAAATGTTTCTCAGTAATGGCGGCGTCTTCTTGGAAGAAAGCACTCCGGTTGCTGCCCTTTTTCCAAAAAGGCGGGAAAGTTCCTGCAACTCCTCGCACACCAACAGGTTAAAGACCAGGACAAAGTATTTCCGTGTAAAAGATGTGGTTAAAGGCACAAATCAAGGCAATGTCCAGCAGTTGACAAGTTTTGTTCCAGATGCAAAGGAACAATCACTTTGCTCAGAATTGTTACTTTAAGCTCAACCCCAGATCAGTCAGCACAGTGGCAGACAGTCTCCAGTGAAACATCATTGTTTGTTGGAGTAATAACAGAGAAGACTAATTTTTTGGAGACATCAAAAAATTCCCCAGCACTTAAAAAAATACAAACTGATGCTCCATTTGAAATAAATGTGGTTGATGAGGACAAATGGCTGCTACCACTTGAAGTAAACGGTACAGTGGTCCAATTGAAGCTAGACACTGATGCCAAAGCTAATTTAATCAGCATGACTAATTTTTTAAAATCTAAAAATTCAGCCAATTAGAAGAAATCACAAAATATCTCTGAGAGATTATAATGGTTCAAGCATTAAACGTTATGGTGTTTGTGACCTGAGTGTGGCGGTGAAGAACACAGTTTATTCCGTCCCATTTTGTATTGTATCTGAGGGCTTGGATTCATTATTAGGTGATCAGTCCTGTGAAGAATTCGGTCTAATGCAGTTGGTGTATAGCATCTACAAAGGATTGGATCAACACTCCAACGATTCTGAGAACATTATCAGCAAATTCAGCGATGTATTCACTGATTTTAGTGGACTACCATTCGGCGAACGAGATACAATTTAAAGAAGATACATTATCTAAAGCACCGATACAAACTATTAATGGTGAAATTGCTGAAAATTGAGATCTGCATGTCAATCTCATTTCTACCCTACCACCCATATCAGATACGAAACAACAAGTAATCAAGAAGTTAGAAGAACCTACCAATGAGGTACATTCCATGGTATGTGTGAAACAAAAAAATGGTGATGCTCATATAGGCATGGACCTCACAGATTTTTTTTTTAAATAATATTTTATTGAAAATTTTTGGTCAACCAACACAGTACATTGTGCATCCTTTACACAACATTGTAACAATACAGATAATAATGACCTTTTTAAATTTAAACAAAAACAACAACAAATAAATAAATATTAAATAACAAAAAATAAAAACTAGCCCTAATTGGCAACTGCCTTGTCTCAGGCCACACACCACCACCCCCATCCCCCCCATCCCTCCCCCCCCCCCCCCCCCCCAAGTCCTGGGCCGCTGCTGCTGCCTTCTTTGTTCTCCCCTATCTATCTTTCCGCAAGATATTCGACGAACGGTTGCCACCGCCTGGTAAACCCTTGAGCCGACCCCCTTAGGACGAACTTAATCCGCTCTAACTTTATGAACCCCGCCATATCATTTATCCAGGTCTCCACCCCCGGGGGCTTGGCTTCTTGCCACATTAGCAATATTCTGCGCCAGGCTACTAGGGACGCAAAGGCCAAAACATCGGCCTCTTTCGCCTCCTGCACTCCCGGCTCTTGTGCAACCCCAAATATAGCCAACCCCCAGCTTGGTTCGACCCGGACTCCTACTACTTTCGAAAGCACCTTTGTCACCCCCATCCAAAACCCCTGTAGTGCCGGGCATGACCAAAACATATGGGTATGATTCGCTGGGCTTCTCGAGCACCTCGAACACCTATCCTCCACCCCAAAAAATTTACTGTTCCAGTCATATGTGCCCTGTGTAATACCTTAAACTGAATCAGGCTTAGCCTGGCGCACGAGGACGACGAGTTTACCCTGTTTAGGGCATCTGCCCACATCCCCTCCTCAATCTCCTCCCCTAGCTCTTCTTCCCATTTCCCTTTTAGTTCGTCCATCATAGTCTCCCCTTCGTCTCTCATTTCCCTATATATATCCGACACCTTACCGTCCCCCACCCATTTCTTTGAGATGACTCTGTCCTGCACCTCTTGTGTCGGGAGCTGCGGGAATTCCCTCACCTGTTGCCTCGCAAAAGCCCTCAATTGCATGTACCTGAATGCATTCCCTTGGGGCAACCCATATTTCTCGGTCAGCGCTCCCAGGCTCGCAAACTTCCCATCCACAAATAGATCTTTCAATTGCGTTATACCTGCTCTTTGCCACATTCCATATCCCCCATCCATTCCCCCCGGGGCAAACCTATGGTTGTTTCTTATCGGGGACCCCCCCAGTGCTCCGGTCTTTCCCCTATGTCGTCTCCACTGTCCCCAAATCTTCAGTGTAGCTACCACCACCGGACTCGTGGTATAGTTCCTTGGTGAGAACGGCAATGGGGCTGTCACCATAGCCTGCAGGCTGGTCCCCCTACAGGACGCCCTCTCTAATCTCTTCCACGCCGCTCCTTCCTCCTCTCCCATCCACTTACTCACCATTGAAATATTAGCGGCCCAATAATACTCACTTAGGCTCGGTAGTGCCAGCCCCCCCCTATCCCTACTACGCTGTAAGAATCCCTTCCTCACGGAGTCTTCCCGGCCCAAACAAAACCCATGATACTCTTTTCTATCCTTTTGAAAAAAGCCTTCGTGATCACCACCGGGAGACACTGAAACACAAAGAGGAATCTCGGGAGGACCACCATCTTAACTGCCTGCACCCTCCCTGCCATTGACAATGCTACCATATCCCATCTCTTGAAATCTTCCTCCATCTGTTCCACCAACCGCGTCAAATTTAGCCTGTGCAATGTGCCCCAATTCTTAGCTATCTGGATCCCCAGGTAACGAAAGTCTCTTGTTACCTTCCTCAACGGTAGGTCTTCTATTTCTCTACTCTGCTCCCCTGGATGCACCACAAACAGCTCACTCTTCCCCATGTTCAATTTATACCCTGAAAAATCCCCAAACTCCCCAAGTATCCACATTATTTCTGGCATCCCCTCCGCTGGATCCGCCACATATAGTAGCAGATCATCCGCATATAAAGATACCCGGTGTTCTTCTCCTCCCCTAAGTATTCCCCTCCATCCCTTGGAACCTCTCAGCGCTATCGCCAGGGGCTCAATCGCCAGTGCAAACAGTAATGGGGACAGAGGACATCCCTGCCTTGTCCCTCTATGGAGCCGAAAATATGCCGATCCCCGTCCATTCGTGACCACACTCGCCACTGGGGCCCTATACAACAGCTGCACCCATCTAACATACCCCTCTCCGAACCCAAATCTCCTCAACACCTCCCACAGATAATCCCACTCCACTCTATCAAATGCTTTCTCGGCATCCATCGCCACTACTATCTCCGTTTCACCCTCTGGTGGGGCCATCATCATTACCCCTAACAACCTCCGTATGTTCGTGTTCAGCTGTCTCCCCTTCACAAACCCAGTTTGGTCCTCATGAACCACCCCCGGGACACATTCCTCTATTCTCATTGCCATTACCTTGGCCAAGACCTTCGCATCTACATTGAGGAGGGAGATTGGTCTGTAGGACCCGCATTGTAGTGGATCCTTTTCCTTCTTTAAAAGAAGCGATATCGTTGCTTCTGACATAGTCGGGGGCAGTTGTCCCCTTTCCTTTGCCTCGTTAAAGGTCCTCGTCAGTAGCGGGGCGAGCAAGTCCAAATATTTTCTGTAAAATTCAACTGGGAATCCGTCCGGTCCCGGGGCCTTTCCCGTCTGCATGTTCCTAATTCCTTTCACCACTTCTTCTACCGTGATCTGTGCTCCCAATCCCATCCTTTCCTGCTCTTCCACCTTGGGAATTTCCAGCCGATCCAAAAACTCCATCATTCTCTCCCTCCCATCCGGGGGTTGAGCTTCATACAATTTTTTATAAAATGTCTTAAACACTTCATTCACTCTCTCCGCTCCCCGCTCCGTCTCTCCATCTTCGTCTCTCACCCCCCCTATTTCCCTCGCTGCTCCCCTTTTCCTCAATTGGTGTGCCAGCAATCTTCTCTCCATATTCATACTGTACACCCTGCGCCTTCCTCCATTGTGCCTCTGCAGTGCCTGTGGTCAGCAAGTCAAATTCCACATGCAGCCTTTGCCTTTCCCTATACAGTCCCTCCTCCGGTGCTTCCGCATACTGTCTGTCCACCCTCAAAAGTTCTTGCAACAACCGCTCCCGTTCCTTACTTTCCTGCTTCCCTTTATGTGTCCTTATTGATATCAGCTCCCCCCTAACCACCGCCTTCAACGCCTCCCAGACCACTCCCACCTGAACCTCCCCATTGTCATTGAGTTCCAAGTACTTTTCAATGCATCCCCTCACCCTTAAGCACACCCCCTCATCCGCCATTAGTCCCATGTCCATTCTCCAGGGTGGGCGCCCTCCTGTTTCCTCCCCTATCTCCAAGTCTACCCAGTGTGGGGCATGATCCGAAATGGCTATAGCCGTATATTCCGTTCCCCTCACCCTCGGGATCAATGCCCTACCCAACACAAAAAAGTCTATGCGTGAATAGACTTTATGGACATAGGAGAAAAACGAGAACTCCTTACTCCTAGGTCTACTGAATCTCCACGGGTCCACCCCTCCCATCTGCTCCATAAAATCCTTAAGCACCTTGGCTGCTGCCGGCCTCCTACCAGTCCTGGACTTCGACCTATCCAGCCTTGGTTCCAACACCGTGTTAAAGTCTCCCCCCATTATCAGCTTTCCGGTCTCTAGGTCTGGGATGCGTCCTAGCATTCGCCTCATAAAATTGGCATCGTCCCAATTCGGGGCATACACGTTTACCAACACCACCATCTCTCCCTGTAATTTGCCACTCACCATCACGTATCTGCCCCCGTTATCCGCCACTATAGTCTTTGCCTCGAACATTACCCGCTTCCCCACTAATATAGCCACCCCCCTGTTTTTCGCATCCAGCCCCGAATGGAACACCTGCCCTACCCATCCTTTGCGCAACCTAACCTGATCTATCAGTTTCAGGTGCGTTTCCTGTAACATGGCCACATCTGCTTTAAGTTTCTTAAGGTGTGCGAGTACTCGTGCCCTCTTTATCGGCCCGTTAAGCCCCCTCACGTTCCACGTGATCAGCCGAGTTGGGGGGCTTCCCACCCCCCCCCCCCCCCTTGCCGGTTAGCCATCATCTTTTTCCAGCTTCTCGCCCAGTTCCCACGCAGCTGTATTTCTCCCAGACGGTGCCCCCCTGCCCATCCTTTCCCGTACCCACTCCCCCCTTTCCCCAGCAGCAGCAACCCAGTAATTCCCCCCTCCCCCCCCCCCCCGCTAGCGTAATTACTCCCCCCATGTTGCTCCCAGAAGTCAACAAACTCTGGCTGACCTCGGCTTCCCCCCGTGATCACGGCTCGCCCCGTGCGGCGCCCCCTCCTTCCTGCTTCTCTATTCCCGCCATAATTATCATAGCGCGGGAACCAAGCCCGCGCCTCTCCCTCGGCCCCGCCTCCCATGGCCAACGCCCCATCTCCTCTCCCTCCCCACCTCCCCCCATCACCACCTGTGGGAGAAAGAAAAGTTACCATACCGCAGGATTAATCATACAATCCCTCTTCGCCCCCCCCCCCCCCCACTCGTCCCACCACTTTGTCCAAACGTTCATTTTCGTAGTCCAATCATTCCAATTTTTCTTCTACAATAAAAGTCCACGCTTCATCCGCCGTCTCAAAGTAGTGGTGCCTCCCTTGATATGTGACCCACAGTCTTGCCGGTTGCAGCATTCCAAACTTTATCTTTTTTTTGTGAAGTACCGCTTTGGCCCGATTAAAGCTCGCCCTCCTTCTCGCCACCTCCGCACTCCAATCTTGATAGACGCGGATCACCGCGTTCTCCCATTTACTACACCGAGTTTTCTTCGCCCATCTAAGGACCATTTCTCTATCCTTAAAACAGAGAAATCTCACCACTATGGCTCTGGGAGCTTCTCCTGCTCTCGATCCTCGCACCATAACTCGGTATGCTCCCTCCACCTCCAACGGACCCGTCGGGGCCTCCACTCCCATTAACGAGTGCAGCATCGTGCTCACATATGCCCCGACGTCCGCCCCCTCCACACCTTCAGGAAGGCCAAGAATCCTCAAGTTGTTCCTCCTTGCGTTATTTTCCAGTGCCTCCAACCTCTCCACAGATCGTTTCTGGTGTGCCTCCTGTATCTCCGACTTCACCACCAGGCCCTGTATATCGTTTTCATTCTCTGCTGCTTTCGCCTTCACGACCCGAAGCTCCTGCTCCTGGGTCTTTTGTTCCTCTTTCAGCCCTTCAATCGCCTGTAATATCGGGGCCAACAACTCTTTCTTCATTTCCTTTTTTATCTCCTCCACGCAGCGTTTCAAAAACTCTTGTTGTTCAGGGCCCCATATGAAACTGCCACCTTCCGACGCCATCTTGGTTTCTGCTTGCCTTCCTTGCCGTTGTTCCAAAGGATCCGCTGCAATCCGGCCACTTTCCTCTCCTTTTTCCATCCGTGTCCAGGGGGAACACCCTTCTGGTTTACCGCACGGTGTTTTCAGCCGTTAAAATTGCCGTTGGGGCTCCTATCAAGAGCCCAAAAGTCCGTTTCACAGGGAGCTGCCGAAACGTGCGACTCAGCTGGTCATCGCCGCACCCGGAAGTCCGATCTCACAGATTTTAATGAAAAAAGTGCGCATATAGAAAAAAAATCATTAAAGCAAGCAATGGACAACCAATCTGATCCATATCTCATGAAATCATGTAACAAAGCACTACCATTGTCACATGATAGATTGTGAGCAGAGTTACTCATGAATAGAAGGTTGCATACTACACTTCCATACATGGAAAAGAAGGAAGAGAATGCAGTGATGCTACAGGAAATGCAAAACATTAAAGCAAAACTAAAACAATTCTATGATAGAGGGCGGGATTCTCCAATAATGGGGCAATGTCCCCAAGCCGGCATGAAAACCGGCGCCAATCACACCGGCATCAACGGCCCCCGAAAATGAGGAATTCTCCACTTTCTAGGGGGCAAAGTTGATGCCGGAGTGGTTCCCGCAGCTCCAGCCAGCGCCGAAGGGCTACAAGTTCCTGCAACGAGTTCGAACATGCGCGGAACGGGCGGCGTATTTCCACATTCCACGCATGTGCGGGGTTCCCTTCTCCGCGCTGGACCCGGGGCAATATGGCGGAGCCCTACAGGGGCCCGGCACAGAGGAAAGAAGGCCCCCTCGGAACCAGCCTGCCCGCCGATCAGTAGGCCCCAATCATGGGCCAGGCCACCGTGGGAGGGCCCCCCCCCCCCCCCAGGACGGCCCCCGCACACTTACCTGCCAGGTCCTGCCATGTTTGAGGTGAGTAATTCACGCTAGCAGGACTGGGCAAAACCTGTCGACCACTCGGCCCATCGGGGCCCGGAGAATCGCCGGGGGCGGCGACAGCCCCCGACCGGTGTGGCGGGAATCCCGCCAGTGCCCGAAAAACGGCCCCGGAGAATAGGGAAGCAGCGGGGCGGGATTCCGCCTCCCCCGGGGATTCTCCGACCCGGTGCAGGGTCAGAGAATCTCGGCCAGAGTGTTTAGAACTTTACCACCTCTGAGTAGTTATGACATTGTGAGAATAGAAGATTCAGGCAAGTGGTCGCGAAAAGCCACTGTACTTAAAGAAGTAGCACCTTGTTCCTGCAATGTACAGACAGAGGAATGGTTGGTTTTAAGAAGAAATCGTCATGCACTCTTGAAAACCAGAGAAGACTTTCACAACAACGTGATGGGTGCAAATCTACATCAGAATCAACATCAGCTGAAGTGTCAGATGGTTCAGCAGTTCCTGAGCATGAGAATGTCATGGAGAACATTGAATCTACAAGTTCTGAGCAGCAAGGTCAAACTTTGAAAAGATCAACCAGAGTCAGAAGAAAACCTGATCGACTCAATTTGTAGATTTGGACTATTTGTACAGACTATGCTTGTTGTTCTTATGTATATCTATATATATATTTGTTAAACCAGTTGTTAAAAATTAATACTGTTAGACTCACAGGCTAATCATATCATATGTAAATATACTGATGATGTATTAATTTATTGCTTCAAAGGAAAGGGGATGTGGTGATTCTTGGATGTGTTGTAATTCGCCGACTGACCACTAGGAGTCTCATTAGTATATAAGCGAATATTAGAGTCAGACGACCTCAGACTGACTAGAGAGCTGGAAAAGAGAGGTTGCTTGTGCATATTAATACTGTTATTCATCTGTTGTTTTGTATATAGGTGACCCACAGTTAATGTTAATAAATCATTTATAGCTTTAGCTACAATTGTTCTTGTAATATACATCAGGCCATCCGACAAGAAGATCATATGAAGTTCATTATATAATACGCCATTGGACAGTTGCTTGTTCCAACCGCACAATAAGAACTCCAATGCATTCAAACAGTTGATTATGTCCTTACTTTTGAGCATACAGGCATTCAAGCACATGATACCCAAAACAATACTACAAGCTTATAAGCCCATCAAGAATTAAGTAGGCATCCTCTAAGGGGGCCGTCCTCAGAAAAGAAACAGTGTCATAGATTGTATATAAGCTACTGTCGGATGTATTAACTTTGTCTTGCTACTGTACCTCTCCGAAATACGGTGGTGCAGCCCCAGCCGTGAATAAACGTATGTTGAAGTGACTTGGTGTTCGATTGATCATTTCATCCGGACTGAAGGGAAACAAATTCTCATTTGGTGGCAGCGGTGGGATCTCAAGGAGCCTCGCCAGGAGCAGTCGGTGTAACTGACTGATCGTGTCCGGAGGCGAAGGAGGGATCGGGCCCCCAAATGTGAGTACCCTTGTTACCACTTTGGTTTCCCCCTCCGATGTACCGAGCGCGACCTAGTCCTACCATCTGTTTCTGAAGAGACTCTTACGAGATCCAGGTCAGTCCGGCGAACCCGTTACAGTCCGGGTTAGAGGCCCGAGACAGGGTTAGAGGCCCGTAAGGGGTTAGAGTCCTCTTCGAATTAGGGTTAGAGACCCGTGCGCGAGGGTTAGAGGCCCTCGGCCGAAGAAAGGTGCTTGGCTGTTGATGATCCTTCTGGTTGCTTGATACCTTCGCGATAAAAGGTTGCCCTTAAAACAAGTGATTGTCTCAACGAGTGTCTTGACTTGTTCGACACTCCGGGTTGACTATTGGCTACAGCGGAGCCCGATAACTCCATCCAAAATATAGTACTTCCCATCAGGTACGGATGACGCCTTAAACTCCACAATAAACAGGGTTCCACCGTTGCGTACCCTGTCGGAACACTCGAACAATTGCCTAAGCCTCCTGATTGGGTAATGGGGCAGGATAAACCCATTTAAATTCTTGATTGAATAAGCGATTTAGGATCGCCATCAAAATTAAGTAGGTAACCACAAGGATCATCCGAGGATAGGAGACAATGGGTAAAACTCAGGATAGCACCTCTGATAGTGGAAGCGCGCTTCAGACACTTTGCAAACAGTATCCGGAACATTCTAAGCAGCTGCGGCAGTTGTCGGGGGAATTGCATAAGAATTTGGGAAAGGGAAAATGGCCCCTGGGAGGATCAAAAGATTTGCCCACGGTTATGGAGGCACAGCAGATTATTTGGCGACATAACCGTAGCTCCACGGCTAAGAAATTGATCGAGTTATGGCAGGAGTACTGCCAAAAATTAAAAGATACATCTTTATTGGCTAGTTGGCAGGCTAACGCTTTAAAGTTAGGTATTGAATTTATAGAAGGGGCAATTGTTAAGACTGCGGAGGTTTTGAGAAAGGAATGTGCCCACCATAAAAGGCCTAAGTCTGTAAAAAAAAACATTTCTAAATCGGGACCGTGCAGACGAATGGCCGGCCTTGCCTTGACCGAGGGAGACGATGACGATGACCCTGAAAATTGGCAGTATCGAGGGTAGCCGACTGCTCCTCCACCTTTTAATCAAGCCCTTTATCCACAACTGGTCCATTGACACTCCCCTGCCCGACGCAGAATTAACTTTTCACCGACGGGAGTGCTTCCGTCGGCGAAAGGGGGCATAGATTATCAGGGTACGCTATAGTTAATCAGCAGGGCGAAACCCTGGAAGCAGCAGCATTTGAAACGCCGTTCTCCGCCCAACAAGCCGAGCTATTTGCACTTATCCGAGCGTGCGTGTTAGGAGAGAATAAGAAAATAAACATTTACACAGACTCCAGATACGCATTTGGAGTCACACACGACTTCGGTCAATTATGGAAGAACAGGGGATTTCTACATCTGCAGGCACTCAGATATCCCACAGTTAGTTACACAATTACTACAGGCTTTAATGCTCCCTAAACAAATAGCCGCAATAAAGTGCTCTGCCCATACGACAGGCAAAACCCCGGTGGACGCGAGTAATCGGCAGGCGGACCACCAAGCCAAAGAGGCTTCTCGCTTTAAAGACATGGTGGTACCAAAAATGATAAGCCAGACCAAAAGCTCTAAGGGTCAGCCTCCCTCTGAAAAGCCAATGCCGACCATCACTGACATCATTCAGTTACAGGAGGACGCTCCTGCCTGTGTAAAAAGCCTATGGGAAGAATTGGGATGTTGTTATGATCCTGTAAACAAATTGTGGGTCACCCCGGCAGGGCAAACTTGTATGCCCGATGCATTAGCAGCCTGGGTAACTGAATGTGTTCACTTTGCAACTCATTGTGGTGCGCGAGCTACGGGTGATGTATTGCTCAAGACTTGGTGGCATCCAAGACTGCAGGACATAGCGCAAAACATTAGCAGTCGTTGCCTAGTATGTCTGCAGTATAATCCTGGAAAAGCAATACCCTGTGAAATGGGTAAAACCCCGCTACCGGAGGGTCCTTTTGAAACCCTCCAAATGGACTACATTGAGCTGGAAAGATGTCAATGTTATAAACATGTATTAGTTATTGTTGATGTATTTAGTAAATGGATAGAAGCTTACCCCACTGTAGATAACAAAGCTTCCATGGTAGTAAAAGTTGTGATGCGAGAAATTGTTCCTAGATTTGGGATTCCATATCGATTAAGTTCTGATAATGGACCTCATTTTGTGGGATAGATCAAAATGTTGTACTCAGCTGGGAATAAAACAACAATTACATTGTGCATACCGACCCCAAGCAGCTAAGGGCTAATCAGACATTAAAAATGAATCTGGCAAAACAACAGGCAGAGACTGGAGCCACTTGGCTCAAATTATTGCCTATTGCCCTCTTCCAGATACGTGCAACCCCAGCTGGAAAACGACTGAGTCCCGCCAAAATGTTATACGGAAGACCCTTGCGTACTCCTTGGGATTAAGGGAAACCTAAGGAAGCACAGTTTCACCATATGACCACTGAAATGGCCAACTATGTGATAGCCTTGACTAAAGTACTAAAAGGCCTCCATTCACGTGTACGAGCTGCTTATGAGGAGATACCTCCCTTGTCCAGTTCTGTCACTATTAATCCGGGGGACTTTGTTCTGATTCGTAATTGGGTTAGGAAAGGATTAGAACCCCGATGGGAAGGACCACACCAGGTCCTACTCACTACTCCCACTGCTGTAAAAGTGGAAGGCAGAAATGCCTGGATCCACATCCACCATTGTAAGGTTGTGAAAATGCAATAGAGAATTACCCTCTGTTTCGAGCCCTAGGTAATAACTCCAGCATCACTTCAAGGATGAAGGCCACACTTATTATCGTAACCCTGCTGGGACTTTTGGAAACGGGAGGAGAGGCCAAGAGAAGAACCTGTGGCCCCAAAGGAAGACAGACTCATCACCTCTGTCGAGGAGACACCTTACAATGCACCAGTCAAGACCCAGGAGAAGGACCTTGGAATGCGACCCTTGCGGACGAATGTTCGGCCTACATACAACGATGCAATCGGACCATACTCATCAGTGGAGTAACTAAGGGCAACCTACCCTGTCATCGGGTCAACTGTAATTGGGACTATAGCTGCAGAAACAAAAATAAGACTTTACCCTTGGGATGCGTTGACCAAGGGAGGGTAAGGCTGCGGAAAAAAAAGGGAATTACATGTAAACACGTATCTGTATATGTCATATGTGTATGCAAAGGATATGAATGTTTCTGGTTGCTGGGTATGTACACATATCCCGACCCATGCTAAGGGAGGGATCCCCCTCAAACCTGTTCCGCTTAACCTGTCGGAAACAGTAGAATGGTATATTTGCCAGAATGGTACTCGTCAATCCCCCAGGACTATAAGAATCGCATCTATGGTAAGATACCCAGACAGCGGGGCAGCTTCTAGTTTATCATTTCTCCCCATATCCCCAAGACCTTGGAAAGAGGGGGGCTATCCAATGCACACCTTTGAGATGTGGTACCAACTTAGTTATAACAAATCCCACCAGCCTCCGTTTCTTACCCTCACTAATACCACCAACATGGGAAGACCACTGGGAATAATATGTTTAGTAAGGAATGTGGTTAAAGGGATATTCGTAGGTGCTAGTCGATGCAAGCACAAATTTGTAGTGGCCAACATATCCAAGGTCTATCCTGTATATAACGTCTCCTCAGTTTTATGGGTGTACACTGGACGTCCCTACGCTAACGGGACAGGTGCTTTCAAGTACTCCCTGATGGCTGAAGGGTTTGATGTGGACAAACTCACTTCATACAATGGGACGTACTTTATTTGTGGTCACAAGGCATATCCCAGGTTGCCAGAGAATTGGACGGGATCCTGTTATCTGGGGTATGTAGACCCCTTTATACACCACCTCGCCAATTTAGGCGACCATTACCAAATGATGAAGCGACAAAAGAGAGCAATAACCGAAATGCAGCGATACTTTGGGATCCTGCTTCCCCCCCATCGGGGTAGCTCTTGCAATAAAGGAAATAAGGAAGGTAGCAAAAATCCTGGAAGAGATAGCAAACAACACCACTGAAGCATTGACTGAGATAAATAATGAAATGGTGGCAATAAGAACCGTAGCCCTACAAAACCGAATGGCCATCGATTACCTCCTTGCAAACAAAGGTGGGACTTGTGCCGTGATCGGTTCGGAATGTTGCACCTATATCCCCGATAGTTCGGAGAACATCACCCACCTCGTGAATCATATCCGCAAAGAGGTTAAGAAACAGCATGAAATATCAAGAGATGGGTGGTTAGATTGGTTGTTTGCCGGATCATGGGGGTCTTACCTAGTGCATGGATTAATAATCCTGGTAGTTGTAATACTTGTAATAATTATGCTTAGCTTCCTAATGAAATGCTTGTGTAAAAGTGTCGGTGCAGCAGTAATTTCCCAACAGTTAATACAGCAACATGAAGTGAGCCTTGAAGAGTTAATGGATGTGAAAGAAGGTGCTGAGGAACATAAGAAAATGATAGAAATACAGATAGAATGGGAGAGACTGAGACGAGTGGCTATGGATTAGAAGTTATCGTGAAATGATAACAGGGGGGAATGAGAGTTTGGCTCAAGATAGAATAGAGCTCGATGGGAAAATGGAATGTCAAATAGAGCTTTGTGTAAACTGGAATGTCAGGGCTTTGTAATCGCTTCTGCTTTTGCACCAGACAGTTTGCAGTAACAAGATACAGCCTTGGGAATGGTTCCTAATTCTAAAGATAACTATAACTAAGCTGAAAGCAACAGAATGCCGTAATTTAGGCCTCCTCTAAGGGGGCCGTCCTCAGAAAAAAAACAGTGTCATATATTGTATATAAGCTACTGTCGGATGTATTAACTTTGGCTTGCTACTGTACCTCTCCGAAATACGGTGGTGCAGCCCCGGCCGTGAATAAACGTATGTTAAAGTGACTTGGTGTCGATTGATCATTTCATCCGGACTGAAGGGAAACAAATTCTCAGTAACATTGTTGGGACTTTACTACCGGCCTCCCAGAAGCGAGCGTGAAGTGGAGGTACAAATATGTAGACAGATTATAGAAAAATGTAGGAGCAATAGGGTGGTCGTCTTGGGAGATTTTAACTTCCCCAACATTGAATGGGACTCATGTAGTGTTGGAGGCGTAGATGGAGCAGAATTTGTAAGGAGCATCCAGGAGAGTTTTTTAGAACAGTATGTAAATAGTCCAACTCGGGAAGAGGCCATACTGGACCTGGTATTGGGGAATGATCCCGGCCAGGTGGTTGAAGTTTCAATCGGTGATTACTTTGGGAATAGCGATCACAATTCCATAGGTTTTAGAATACTCATGGACAAAGACGAGAGTGGTCCTAAAGGAAGAGTGCTAAATTGGGGAAAGGCCAAGTATAACAAAATTCGGCAGGAGCTAGGGAATGTGGATTGGGAGCAGCTGTTTAAGAGTAAATCCACATTTGAAATGTGGGAGTCTTTTAAGGAAAGGTTGATTAGAGCGCAGGACAGACATGTCCCTGTAAAAATGAGGGATAGAAATGGCAAGATTAGGGAACCATGGATGACGGGTGGAATTGTGAGACTAGCTAAAATGAAAAAGGAAGCATACATAAGATCTAGGCGACTTAAAACTGATGAAGCTTTGGAGGAATATCGGGAAAGTAGGACAAATCTCAAACGCGCAATAAAGAAAGCTAAAAGGGGTCATGAAATATCTTTGGCTAACAGGGTTAAGGAAAATCCCAAAGCCTTTTATTCGTATATAAGGAGCAAGAGGGTAACTAGAGAAAGGATTGGCCCACTCAAAGACAAAAGAGGGAATTTATGTGTGGAGTCAGAGGAAATGGGTGAGATTCTTAATGAGTACTTTGCATCAGTATTCACCAAGGAGAGGGACATGACGGATGTTGAGGCTAGGGATGGATGTTTAAATACTCTAGGTCAAGTCGGCATAAGGAAGGGGAAGTTTTGGGTATTCTAAAAGGCATTAAGGTGGACAAGTCCCCAGGTCCGGATGGGATCTATCCCAGGTTGCTGGGGGAAGCGAAGGACGAAATAGCTGGGGCCTTAACAGATATCTTTGCAGCATCCTTGAGCACGGGTGAGGTCCCGGAGGACTGGAGAATTGCTAATGTTGTCCCTTTGTTTAAGAAGGGTAGCAGGGATAATCCAGGGAATTATAGACCTGTGAGCTTGACGTCAGTGGTAGGCAAACTGTTGGAGAAGATACTGAGGGATAGGATCTATTCACATTTGGAAGAAAATAGACTTATCAGTGATAGGCAGCATGGTTTGGTGCAGGGAAGGTCATGTCTTACAAACCTAATAGAATTCTTTGAGGAAGTGACAAAGTTAATTAATGAGGGAAGGGCTGTAGATGTCATATACATGGACTTCAGTAAGGCGTTTGATAAAGTTTCCCATGGCAGGTTGATGGAAAAAGTGAAGTCGTATGGGGTTCAGGGTGTACTAGCCAGATGGATAAAGAACTGGCTGAGCAACAGGAGACAGAGAGTAGTGGTGGAAGGGAGTGTCTCAAAATGGAGAAAGGTGATTAGTGGTGTTCCACAGGGATCCGTGCTCGGACCACTGTTGTTTGTGATATACATAAATGATCTGGACGAAGGTACAGGTGGCCTGATTAGCAAGTTTGCAGATGATACTAAGATTGGTGGAGTTGCAGATAGCGAGGAGGACTGTCAGAGAATACAGCAAAATATAATCATAGAATTTACAGTGCAGAAGGAGGCCATTCAGCCCATCGAGTCTGCACCGGCTCTTGGAAAGAGCACCCCACCCAAGGCCAACACCGCCACCCTATCCCCACAACCCAGTAACCCCACCCAACACTAAGGGCAATTTTGGACACTAAGGGCAATTTATCATGGCCAATCCACCTAACCCGCACATCTTTGGACTGTGGGAGGAAACCGGAGCACCCGGAGGAAACCCACGCACACACGGGGAGGATGTGCAGACTCCGCACAGACAGTGACCCAAGCCAGAATCGAACCTGGGACCCTGGAGCTGTGAAGCAATTGTGCTATCCACAAGGCTACCGTGCTGCCTATAGATAGATTGGAGAGGTGGGCAGAGAAATGGCAGATGGAGTTCAATCCAGGCAAATGCGAGGTGATGCATTTTGGAAGATCTAATTCAAGAGTGGACTATACGGTCAATGGAAGAGTCCTGGGGAAAATTGATGTAGAGAGAGATCTGGGAGTTCAGGTCCATTGTACCCTGAAGGTGGCAACGCAGGCCGATAGAGTGGTCAAGAAGGCATACAGCATGCTTGCCTTCATTGGATGGGGTATTGAGTACAAGAGTCGGCAGGTCATGTTACAGTTGTATAGGACCTTGGTTAGGCCACATTTGGAACACTGCGTACAGTTCTGGTCGCCACATTACCAGAAGGATGTGGATGCTTCAGAGAGGGTGCAGAGGAGGTTCACCAGGATGATGCCTGGTATGGAGGGTGCTAGCTATGAAGAAAGGTTGAGTAGATTAGGATTGTTTTCGTTGGAAAGACGGAGGTTGAGGGGGGACCTGATTGAGGTCTACAAAATTATGAGAGGTATGGACAGGGTGGATAGCAACAAGCTTTTTCCAAGAGTGGGGGTGTCAATTACAAGGGGTCACGATTTCAAGGTGAGAGGGGGAAAGTTTAAGGGAGATGTGCGTGGAATATTTTTTACGCAGAAGGTGGTGGGTGCCTAGAACACTTTGCCAGCGGAGGTGGTAGAGGCGGGCACAATAGCATCATTCAAGATGCATCGAGACAGATAAATGAACGGGCGAGGAACAGAGGGACGTAGATCCTTGGAAAATAGGCGACAGGTTTAGATAAAGGATCTGGATCGGCGCAGGCTGGGAGGGCCGAAGGGCCTGTTCCAGTGCTGTAATTTTCTTTGTTCTTTGTACCATCCAGAATCGCAGGGAGCGTTAGAAAGGTGGCATCAGACATTAAAGACAATGTTTTTTTTAAATTTAGAGAGCCCAATTCATTTTTTTTTTCCAACTTAAGGGGCAATTTAGCATGTTCAATCCACCTACCTTGCACATCTTTGAGTTGTGGGGGCGGAACCCACGCAAACACGGGGAGAATGTGCAAACTCCACACAGACAGTGACCCAGAGCCGGGATCGAATCTGAGACCTCGGCGCCATGAGACTGCAATGCTAAATACTGAGCCACCGTACTGCCCTCATTAAAGAGAATGTTGAGTGCTTATTGTCAAGATTATCCAGAGGATTGGGATAAAGGAATTCCATTCGTACTGTTTGCAGTTAGGGCTGCACCTAATGAGTCAACCAAATGTAGTCCTTTTGAACTAATTTTTGGTCATGAGGTAAGAGGACTACTTAAATTGATTAAGGAAAGATTGGTGGGTGAGAAATCGGAAATTACATTATTGGATTACGTGTCAAATTTTAGGGAACGATTAAATAGAGCAGGTGAATTGGTCAGACAACATTTGAAAGTTGACAAAATGTGATGAAACGGGTAGCGGACAAGAAATCCAAAGTTCGTAGTTTTGCCAGTGGAGATAAAGCTTTAGTATGGTTACCAGTGGTAGGTGAGCCTTTAAAAGCTGGGTTTTGTGTACCTTATCAGATTGAAAGGAAATTAAATGAGGTGAATTATGTGGTAAAAACACCAGATAGAAGGAAGACTCACCAAGCGTGTCATGTGAATATGCTTAAAAGGTACTTTGAGAGGGAAGGAGAGAAAAAGGAGGAGATTTTAATGATTCTAACTCAAAGTGATGAACCAAATCCAGATGACTGTGAATTTGACATACCTCAAATTAAATAGGGAAATGAGGATGATCTTAAAAATTGGGATAAATTGTTGAGTTATCTTCCAGAGGAAAAATGAACTGACCTGAAAGAGTTATTGATATCACATGGGCAAGTTTGTGGAGATAAATTGGGAAGTACTAAAATGGCTATACATGATGTAGATGTGGGAAATGCTGTTCCAATAAAACAACATCCATATCGACTTAACCCTTTAAAATTCACACAGGTTAACAAAGAGATTGAGAGTATGCTTAAAAATGGCATAATTGAAGTGGGTTGCAGCCAATGGAGCTCACCCATAGTGATGGTGCCTAAACCAGACGGCACCCAACGGTTGTGTGTGGACTATAGAAAGGTTAATGCAGTTACAAGAACGGACTCTTATCCTATCCCACG
Source organism: Scyliorhinus torazame (assembly GCF_047496885.1). Classification (NCBI taxonomy): domain Eukaryota; kingdom Metazoa; phylum Chordata; class Chondrichthyes; order Carcharhiniformes; family Scyliorhinidae; genus Scyliorhinus; species Scyliorhinus torazame. The sequence goes on along the minus strand of NC_092717.1, from coordinate 149,777,200 downwards.
TTTGGAGGATTGCATTGAGAAAGTGGGACAGTCTGCTTTTATTTCCAAATTGGATTTACTTAAAGGTTACTGGCAGGTACCTTTATCCGAAAGGGCAAAGGAGATTTCAGCTTTTGTGATTCCAGATGGTATATACCAATTCAAAGTTATGCCATTTGGCATGAAAAACACCCCAGCCACATTTCAACGAATAACCAACAAAGTTGTTTCAGGATTACCCAATTGTGCGGTGTACATCGACGATCTGGTAATTTTCAGCCAGACATTGAAAGAACATTTAAAACATCTGATAGAGTTATTTGATTGACTTCAGGAGGCGGGTTTGGTGATAAACCTTGCCAAAAGTGAATTTGGAAAAGCCCAAGTCACTTTCCTTGAGGAGTTTCCGATACCCTCAAGACAAAGGGAAATAATGCGATTTCTTGGCATGAGTGGATTTGATCGATAATTTGTGCAAAAGCTTTGTAGCGTGATTGCTCCACTGATGGACTTGCTGAAGAAGCGTCGAAAATTTCAATGGACAGCGGGCTTTCAACAGGCATTTGACAGCCTGAAAGCTGTGATCACCAATGCTCCTGTATTGGAAAATTGCAAGGGACTCTGTGATAAGATTTTTTTTTTATAAATGTTTTATTGAAAAATTTTTCCCAAACAACAATTTTTCCCCTCTTACAAAGCAAACGCAACAATAACAATACAGCAATTTTAAACAATACACAAGTAACAAAACCCCTTTATCTTTGACCTAAACTAACCCCCCCCCCATCCCCCTGGGTTGCTGCTGCTGGTCATCTGTCTTCCCTCTAACGTTCCCCTAGGTAGTCGAGAAATGGCTGCCACCGCCTGGTGAACCCTTGAGCCGATCCTCTCAGGGCAAACTTTATCTGCTCCAGTTTAATGAACCCCGCCATATCATTTACCCAGGCCTCCAGTCCGGGGGGTTTCGCCTCCTTCCACATGAGTAGGATCCTGCGCCGGGCTACTAGGGACGCAAAGGCCACAACGTCGGCCTCTTTCGCCTCCTGCACTCCCGGCTCTTCCGCAACTCCAAATAGAGCTAACCCCCAGCCTGGTTTGACCCGGGCCTTCACCACCCGCGAAATCACTCCCGTCACTCCCTTCCAATACCCTTCCAGTGCCGGGCATGCCCAAAACATATGTGCGTGGTTTGCCGGGCTCCCACCACACCTCCCACATTTGTCCTCCACTCCAAAGAACCTGCTCAATCTTGCTCCCGTTATGTGTGCTCTATGTAGCACCTTAAATTGAATCAGGCTAAGCCTGGCGCATGAGGAAGAGGAATTTACCCTGCTTAGGGCATCAGCCCACATACCCTCCTCTATCTCCTCCCCTAGTTCTTCTTCCCACTTTCCTTTTAGTTCGCCCACCGACTCCTCCCCCTCTTCCCTCATCTCTCGGTAAATCTCTGACACCTTGCCCTCTCCGACCCACACCCCTGAAAGCACCCTGTCCTGTATCCCCTGTGTCGGGAGCAACGGAAATTCCCTCACCTGTTGTCTAGTAAATGCCCTCACCTGCATATATCTCAAGAAATTTCCCCGGGGCAACTTATACTTTTCCTCCAATGCTCCCAAGCTCGCAAAAGTCCCATCTATAAATAAATCTCCCACCCTCCTAATTCCCAACTGGAACCAGCTCTGAAATCCTCCATCCATTCTTCCTGGGGCGAACCTATGGTTGTTCCTGATTGGGGACCCCACCAGGGCTCCCCGCACCCCTCTCTGTCGCCTCCACTGTCCCCAGATATTCAATGTTGCCGCCACCACCGGGTTCGTGGTAAACTTTTTAGGTGGGATCGGTAGCGGCGCCGTCACCAGCGCCTCTAAACTCGTCCCTTTACAGGACTTTCTCTCCAGTCTTTCCCACGCCGCTCCCTCACCCTCCATCATCCATTTACGTATCATTGCCACATTGGCGGCCCAATAGTAATCGCCCAAGTTCGGTAGTGCCAATCCTCCTCTGTCCCTACTACGCTGAAGGAACCCCCTCCTTACTCTCGGAACTTTCCCTGCCCACACGAAGCTCGTGATGCTCCTGTCTATTTTATTAAAAAAGGTCTTAGTGATTAGTATAGGGAGACATTGAAATACAAATAAGAACCTCGGGAGGACCATCATCTTAATTGCTTGCACCCTGCCCGCCAGCGATAGAGGCTGCATGTCCCACCTCTTGAAGTCCTCCTCCATTTGTTCTACCAACCGTGTCAGATTAAGTCTGTGCAAGGTTCCCCAACTCCTAGCGATCTGAATCCCCAGGTATCGGAAGTTTCTTTCCACTTTCCTTAGAGGCAAGCCTTCTATCTCTCTACTCTGGTCCCCTGGATGTATCACAAATAATTCACTCTTCCCCATGTTTAGCCTATACCCCGAGAAATCCCCGAACCCCCTCAAAATTCGCATAACCTCAATCATTCCCCCCGCTGGGTCCGACACGTATAACAATAGGTCATCCGCATATAACGAGACTCGGTGTTCTTCTCCCCCTCTAATCACCCCTCTCCATTTCCTGGAGTCTCTCAACGCCATGGCCAGAGGTTCAATTGCCAACGCGAACAACAATGGAGACAGCGGGCATCCCTGTCTTGTTCCCCTATATAGTCGGAAATACTCCGATCTATGTCGACCTGTAACTACGCTTGCCGTTGGAGCCCCATAAAGAAGTCTAACCCAGCTAATAAACCCGTTCCCAAACTCAAACCTCTTTAACACTTCCCATAAATACTCCCACTCCACCCGATCAAATGCCTTCTCTGCGTCCATTGCCGCCACTATCTCTGCCTCCCCCTCCACTGGGGGCATCATTATCACCCCTAATAGTCGTCGCACGTTAACATTCAGTTGTCTCCCTTTTACGAACCCTGTCTGATCTTCGTGCACCACCCCCGGGACACAGTCCTCTATCCTCGATGCCAGTACCTTTGCCAACAATTTGGCGTCCACGTTCAACAATGAAATGGGTCTATAGGACCCGCACTGCAACGGATCTTTATCCCTCTTCAAAATTAACGATATCGTCGCCTCCGACATCGTCGGGGGTAGAGTCCCCCCTTCCCTGGCCTCATTGAACGTCCTCACCATCAACGGGGCCAACAAGTCCACATATTTTCTGTAATACTCCACCGGGAACCCGTCTGGTCCTGGGGCCTTCCCTGCTTGCATGCTTCCCAGTCCCTTAATAACCTCGTCCACCCCAATCGGTGCCCCCAGGCCTACCACCCCCCGCTCCTCCACTTTCGGGAACCTCAATTGGTCCAGGAACTGCCGCATCCCCTCCTCTCCCTCTGGGGGTTGAGACCTATACAGTTCCTCATAGAAGGTCTTGAACACCTCATTTATCTTTCCTGCCCTTCGCACCGTGTCTCCCCTTTCGTCTCTAATTCCTCCTATCTCCCTCGCTGCTGCCCTCTTTCGCAATTGATGAGCCAACAGGCGACTCGCCTTTTCCCCATATTCATACCTCCTCCCCTGTGCCTTCCTCCACAGTACCTCCGCCTTTCTGGTGGTCAGAAGGTCAAATTCCGTCTGGAGTCGTCTCCTCTCCCTGTACAATTCCTCCTCCGGGGTCTCTGCAAATTCCCTATCCACCCTTAAAATCTCCCCCAGTAATCTTTCCCTTTCCTTGGCCTCTGTTTTCCTTTTGTGGGCCCCAATGGAGATCAGCTCTCCTCTGACCACCGCTTTTAGTGCTTCCCATACCACTCCCACAGGGACCTCGCCGTCGTCATTGACCTCCAGATATCTCTCAATACACCCCCGCACTCTTGCACACACTCCCTCATCCGCCATCAGTCCCACATCTAATCGCCAGAGTGTTCTCTGCTCCCTTTCCTCTCCTAATTCCAGGTCCACCCAATGTGGGGCATGATCCGAAACCGCTATGGCTGAGTACTCAGCTTCTTCCACCCTAGAGATCAACGACCTTCCCAAAACAAAAAAATCTATCCGGGAGTACACTTTATGGACATGGGAGAAGAAGGAAAACTCCCTAGCCCTAGGTCTAAGAAATCGCCATGGATCCACTCCCCCCATTTGGTCCATAAACCCCTTAAGTACCTTGGCCGCTGCCGGCCTTCTTCCGGTCCTTGAGCTGGATCTATCTAGCCCCGGGTCCAGCACCGTATTAAAGTCCCCTCCTAAAATCAAGTTTCCTACCTCTAGGTCCGGTATACACCCCAGCATCCGTCTCATAAATCCCGCATCGTCCCAGTTTGGGGCATACACGTTAACCAACACGACCTCCATTCCCTCCAGCCTGCCACTCACCATTACATATCTACCTCCGCTATCTGCTACGATGTTCTTTGCTTCAAATGCGACCTGTTTCCCCACCAAAATGGCCACCCCTCTATTCTTTGCGTCCAGTCCTGAGTGGAACACCTGTCCCACCCATCCTTTCCTTAGCCTAACTTGGTCCGCCACCTTTAGGTGCGTCTCTTGGAGCATAACCACGTCTGCCCTTAGTCCTTTCAAATGCGCGAGCACACTGGCCCTTTTTATCGGTCCGTTCAGGCCTCTCACGTTCCACGTGATCAGCCTCACTAGGGGGCGACCTGCCCCCCTCCCGTGTCGACTAGCCATTACCTTCTCTAGGCCAGTCCCATATCCCGCCTCCGCGCTCCCGCTCGCTCCCCCAGCGTCGCACACCATCCCCGCCCACCCACTCTTTAGCCATTTCCTTTTGGATTTCCGCAGCAGCAACCCAGTTGTCCCCCACCCCCCCCTCCCTCCCCCCCTCCCCGCTAGATCTCTTTCTAGCATGATTGCTCCCCCCATATTACTTCCGTAAGTCAGCTGACTTCAACTGACCCCGGCTACTCCTGCTCACTCCTCGACCCCCCCCATGTGGGGAACTCCCATCCGCCTTGCGCCTGTCTTCCCGCCTTATTCTTTCTGGTGCGGGAACATCCCTTTACCTGACCCGCCTCTTATGGCGCAGCTCCCTTTCCCCTCCCCCTCCCCTTCCCCATTCTCCAACTATGTCCCGTCTTTCCCCCCTCACCGGCGCCCACATTTCCCCAATGTCTCCCCCCTTCCCTGTTTACTTCTCAATTAACTTCCACCGTAACATTAACAATAACATTTCCTGCAGCATCAGTCCCTCAGTTCCGATCCAATTTCTCTTCTTTGATGAAGGTCCATGCTTCCTCCGCCGTCTCGAAATAATGGTGTCTCTCCTGATACGTGACCCATAGTCTTGCCGGCTGCAGCATCCCGAACTTCACCTTCCTTTTATGCAACACCTCTTTGGCTCGGTTGAAGCTCGCCCTCCTTCTCGCCACCTCCGCACTCCAATCCTGGTATACCCGTACCACTGCATTCTCCCATCTGCTACTCCGCACCTTTTTAGCCCATCTCAGGACCTCTTCTCTATCCTTAAGGCGGTAAAATCGCACGATTATCGCCCTGGGTGGTTCTCCCGCTTTTGGTCTTGTCGCCGGAATCCGATTTGCCCACTCCACCTCCAAGGAGCCCGTAGGGGCCTCAGCACCCATCAGTGAGCTCAGCATCGTACTTGCGTACGCTCCACAGTCCACTCCTTCCACACCCTCAGGGAGACCCAGTATCCGAAGGTTCTTCCTTCGCGCTCCATTTTCTAGGGCTTCGATCCTTTCAGTACACTTTTTATGAAGTGCCTCGTGCGTCCGTGTCTTAACCGCCAGGCCCAGGATCTCGTCCTCAATATCTGTCACCTTCTGCTCCACCACGCGGAGCTCTGTCTCCTGGGTCTTTAATGTCTCCTTGAGCCCCTCAATTGCCTGTAGCAACGGGGTCAGCACCTCCCTCTTCAGCAGCTCCACGCACCGTCTCACAATTTCATGCTCAGGCCCCCATGTCGCCTGCGCTTTCTCCGCCGCCATCTTGTACTTCTCTCTTTCTGACCCTTTGGTCGACGATTCCTCGCGCTGCAGCCGCCGCCGGTTTTTTCCTCCTTCGTTTGGGGGGGACTCCCTTCTCACACGCCCCACACCGGGTTGCGTCGTCGAAAAATTCCACGTTGGGGCTCTTAAAAGAGCCCGAAGGTCCGTCGGAGCTGGAGCCGCCGAAGCGTGCGGCTAGCTAGGCATCACCGCAACCGAAAGTCCCTTCAGTGGCCTTGATGAGGTCTTTTCACAGTTGTTCCCTCTGCTGCTAGAATTCACTTTTGATACAGGCCCTCAGGTCAGCTTGCAGCTTTAAGCTTGCCCTTCCCCCGCCTGCATGCTGGAAGAGGCCCTGTTTATCCTGCAGTTGCAGCCAAATCTTTTACTGTTTCTGCGTGTGTCTGGCAACCAAGAGACATACCCTTCCTGGGGGACACTGTCGGGGGAATATTGCAGCCTTCTTTCCACACCGGGAAATGTCAAACAAATGCCGTGGGGGCCCTGTAAAAGAGCCCAAAAGTCCGTTCCAAGCAGGAGCTGCCGAATATGCGACCTAGCTCTGCATAGCCGCACCCGGAAGTCCGACTCTGTGATAAGATTGAACTAAAGTATCTGACTTTAAAGAGAAATGCCGAGGTGTAGAGAAATGGATGGATCCTGCAGAGATCTTCCTGTTCAAAGGGACTATCAATCATGAAGGATTTCAGTTGGAGGAAGAAGAACGGGAAAAAAATGGACTATTATTATACCTGTTTGCGTGTGTTTTTTGCAACGATAAAGTATATTTACTGTGTGCATTTCTTAAAGGGTGGTGAAAAGGTGAAAAATGAAACCATCTTGAAGTTGATGGGGTTCTTTTTTCTTGGGGGGAGGTGTCATGCAAATGTCGCTTTAAGAAATGGTTAGCTGCTCATGTTGCTGCAGTGATGTCAGAGTGTGGGTGGAGCTGAGCTCTGGTTCTGCTTTTTAGCTTCACTTTGAGAAAAGCTTGGGTGTGTCTGTCTTTTTGGTTTCGTTTTTCAATGTGTTGCAGCTGAAGTCAGACAAAGCAGCTGTACTGCTGTTCTCTGCCAAGAAGGACTATCTCTTAATCATTTGGTGAATTCAGAATTATAAATGTTTTCAGTATTGAATGTAAACCCTGATGTGCTTCTGTTTAAAGGTTTGTTAAGTCTTCTGGGTGAAAAGGACAGCATACAGATTACTTAGTGTTGTATTCTTTGGGGGGTGTACTTGATTTACTGGTTGCTAAGATGTTCACTGTTTGTTTTGGAAAGGTTAACTTGAGTTCATAGAATAAACATTGTTTTGTTTTTAAAAATACTTTTCCATTTCTGCTGTACCACACCTGTAGAGTGGGCCGTGTGCTCCCCATACCACAATCTATTAACAGTTGTGGGTCAGGTGAACTCCATGATACACTTTGGGATTCTCTAAACCCTGACCCATAACACTTACACACCCCTCAGCCTGCTGCCCCCCTCCCCAATGCTGCTTGCTGCCACCCGGCACCCGGCCAAAAATCGGCCTCTCTCCCCACGTGCACTCCCAGATCCTTCGACACATATGCCACCTCCAGACTCGGAGCTACCGTTACCCCCCAAATCGTCAACATTTTTTCTGCAAATCCCGTCCAAAACCCGCCAACCTCGGACACGAGCAAAACATATGAACATGGTTCACCGCCCCCACCCCCAACATATTGCCTACACCCCTGAAAAGAACCAACTCATTCTGTACGCCATAATGTGGGCCCCATGTACTACTTGAAACTGGATGAGACTTAATCTTGCACACGGCAAGGATGCATTAACCCACTACAAAGCCTCGCTCCATTCTCCAGCAGCCCCCAGCACCCACCCCAGCTCCTCTTCCCAATTTTGCCTAACCTCCTCCACCGGGGCACTCTCTCTTCAACAGCTACCCATATATATCTAAGACCTTGCCCTCTCCTATTTCTTCCTGAGACAGAAGTTTGTCCTGCAGCACCGAGGGTAGCAGCGCCGGAAACAAAGGCATTCCCTTCCTCACAAAATCCCTCACCTGCAGGTACCTAAACACATTCCCCTTCAGCAAGTGATATGTCCTACCTGCTAGCATGGTGGCCCCCACTCAAGGAAACCGTCTAGCCCCCCCCCTTCCCCTCTACCACCCCTCACTCGTAATTTCCCCAAAACAATGTAACAGACTTACCCAATCCACATCCACACATGGAAAATACAATAATCCGCCCGGCCTACACACCCACATTCCCCATCTGACATCTCCAAATATCAGTATCCTCACAAGCCTCCCAGTCCATGGTTTCTCCGAAAATTACTCGCCTCCTCCGACGTATCAAAATAAAATTCCTGATTCTGGTGCGTGACCACAGATGAGCAGAATACAGCACCCCGAACTTCACTCCTTTTCTGTAGTGGGCAGCCTTGACCCTGTTGAACCCAGCCCGCTGCTTGGCCAACTCCGCACCCAGGTCCTGGTAGATACGCACTACCACGTTTCCTTCCCAGGTATATTCTCTCATCTCCTTTGCCCACCGCAGAATCTTCTCCTTATCCAGGAAACTAGCACACAATGTGTGGGATCCCGATTTTTCAACGGCCAACTGGAAGAAATGTGTAACTTATTTTTTATTTTTTTATTCTCCTCCTTTTTCACATTTTCACCCACATTTACATCCATCAACAATAAACAATAATCAGTAAGATATGTCAGTCCCCATAATAACAACGATCCCATCTACCCACCAACCCCCAAACCTCAACCCGCATGTTTACATTGTTGCTCTTTTTAGCCTTAGTCTATTTTCTCTGTTTATGTCACCTTTGCTCATGAGTCGCCAGGTATCTTTATGATACCGCCACATGGTTCAAGTTCAGGTTATGATTAATAACACAGCACACCGCTTAGTAAGGATTAAAACAACGGTCATTTATTATATACAACAAGCAATATTAATACCCTAATACTACTTTCTATATAATAAACCTATCACTACTGGCCAATACTTAACTTTAGGAAGAGCCCACCAGGTCAGGGAAACGAATGGCTTGTCCAATCAAATCTGGCCCGCGGGATTCAAAAGGCTGCTACAGGTCGGTTGCTAGGTGTCTCTACCGTATAGCGATCATTGGATTCAAACTTACAGTTGCCGGTGGCTGGTCTTGCGAAGGTCTCGAGCAGGCGAAGATGAGAGAGAGAGATCTGAACTTGGACCTTCACTTTTATAGGGCCCAGGGGCTTCCCGCCTCCCGTGGCGGCCCTTGACCCTGAGTCCCAAGTGATTGGATTCTGTCCCCAATCTCTGGGGTCGATGTGTCCAATGGTGAGGCGATTCCTCGATCGGGGGGTGGTCGCTCACCTGTCTTTGTTTCGGCCACTGCAGGCGCCGACAGGTCTAGCCCGGTATTCAATTGCTAATATGTTGCAATTGTTCCCGGGGATAGCCGATTTAACTGTGGATGTCTGAATAGATTAGCTGCAAACAGTCCTGAGTGCAACTGCGAATACCTGGGTTGATGGGCTGTTGATAGCCCTGAGTATCGATCTGGGCTACCTTCCCAGAGCCGAATATGCAAACCTGTCTGCAGCTGCCTGCTTGTGTCTTCTTGGCTGCTTTTCCCAGCAGTCTTTCAGGTTAGCCGTTTTAAACTGGGTTTTGGCCAGATTAATCGGAACGCAGCCATTTTACATGGCTACATGCCCGCCTTGTGATCCTAACGCGAAGCGTGAAGGATCACATAAATTTTGATCTCTTTGTTTCCCGACTGGGGGGGGCACCTCCCACATGGCCACTACTCTGACCCTAGCTATGCACAAAAATTTACCTAAACAATTCTCGAGGGCGCTATGTCAGGCAGGGGCATGTGTCTGGAAAAAAATAAACTGGGAACCTCTAATTTTACCTAAACAAGTCTTCAAGTATTATACAATCTTATCTCTCTATACAATAACAATTACAACATTTAATATATTCTTTCCTGGCTTGGCAGTCAAGCTCAGGGTCATACATTTCCACACATTCTCTTTTTATTTACAGGAAAAACAAACAAACCGCCAGTGCATGTTTTATTATTCATATGTCGCGGGGGTCTGGGGTCTGGTCATAGCCGAATATCGGGGATCGGGTCCGATAGACCGGGGTTCGAGCGCGGTACGCTCTCCTTTTCCACTTGCGGAGGCGCATGGTCTGTACTGCACAACTGAGTATAGCCAATGCCAACAGTGCCTCAATGACGTATGATAGGGAGTACCAAGTTATGAACTTGGCACACCAGGATAATGCAGCGTGGTTGGTGACTGGGCCCTCGGTACTACTGGGCCATGAAGTGTTAACAGTAAAGGGGTGATGGGGTCCGCGTTCCCGCGCAACCAAAGGTCCATAACAAACATGTTGAGCACGAAGAAGGGAGTCCTCATGGCTGTCTTCTTTCTTTTCCTTTTTCTGTTTACTGGTTTTCTCCAGACTTGGAGCTTCTGGAGTTCTGTAAGACAAGCGTAGTGTGTGTAAATACTTCGGTTTAATATCTGGTGTGTTAGTGTGTCTGTCTTCTTGGGGCCAATTAAACCCTTATAATTGGTCACAACATGTGACTCTCCCCCCATTTTTTTTTCAAAACAAATGTTTGGACACGGCACACTTCCCAATGGTGGACCAGTGCTAAGTTTATCATCCAAATGCTCTAGGATGTAAATAGCATGTGGCAGCAACCCAAAGGTTGCCTAAATAAAATAAAACGGTTTTTGAAAGAAAAGTTTGAATGAGGTGCGTGTGGGCCGCAACGGGTACGATTTGGGTGGAGTCCCCGGGTAGGACGGCTACCAATACTGTATCTTCCCTACCCGAGCGTTTTTGACCAACGGGGGGGTCCCCAGGCAGGGCGGGTCTCACGCCGTTTCTCACTGCCTAAGCGACCAAAGAACGGACAAAAATGTAGTCATCATGGTGGGGTTACTGTTCTGATTCTACCATCAAATCAGAAGAGTAGCTACGATCGGGTGTCTGAGGCAAGTCCTCAGAGGTATCGGCAGAATGGGCATGTGGCCACGGTGGGTGTCAGTGGGAAAGTTAAAAAGTTCAGGTGAATGGGTGTGGGGCGGTGAGAAAATTCTCCTGTAGGACGAACAACATTTAACAAACGGACAGACAACGTACAACATTTAACAAACAGACAGACAACGTAAAACATTCTGCAGGTTCCATCAGAAAGGACAACACTTTTCACCAAGTGTCTCCTTTAAATCATCATGTGGACACCTCAGTTCTCGGTCGCTATGGGCTCTGCCTTTTTCTTATCGAGAGTGCCTGTCGGTTGGGCACTCTGTGGTTTCTTAGGGCCATTGCATTCTCTAGCAAAATGTCCCAATTGGCCGCAATTGTAGCACTCTTGCGGTTTGGCTGGGGGGCTGTTCTTTCCCTCGTTTACCCAGGCGGGGTTGTGTAGAGTGGTTCTTACTGCCTGCACGTCTGCGGCGGCTTGGTTTTCCTCGGGTGTTCTAGTGGCTGATTTACCATGAGCCGCTTGTTCCCAAACGCGGGACAATCTCTTGACCACCCACTTCTCATTATGAGCCTCCTCCGAGGGGTCATAATTGCTACAGGCATTCTGTCCTGCTTCCGTGGCATGGGAGATAAGGGTGCGGGTCCACTTGGCCATATTGTCTGGGGACAAATGGGCACGATCTACGTTGCCGAAAACGGCTTCAAAGTGAATCCACAAGCGTCCTGCGAACGCTGTGGGGTGTTCAGACTTTTTCTGTCTGCATTTATTCAGACCGTCTACGGGGTCGCCCCGGTTGTACCCGATCGCATCCAGGATCGCGGTATGCGTTTCTGCAAGGGTGCCTCCTCCTACATTCTGTGGGTCGGGAAGGGCTGCTGCGACTGATGGGTCTAAGCTGAGGACCGTGAGCTTTACCTGCTCTTTCTCATCCAGGCCGTACATGGTCGCCTGGTGTTTGATGGTGGCAAAGAAATGGTGTGGGTCTGAAGCGGGGAGGAACGGTGTGATTTTGGCACATGCGTCCCGTAATTGGGTCACTGTGAGGGGGGTGGAATATAAGACCTCCGCCTCGTCTGCTGTGGCGGTGCAGTGGGTTGTTACAGGGTTCATGGGAGCCTGTATTATCTGTTGTGTGGGGGGGGGGTGCTTTCCTCCTTTGGGGTTTTCCTTGCGCACATGCTCCCTGAACATATCGCTGCGCTGTCTCTTGCAATTCTTCCCAATCAGGGCCGTCTTCCTGTTCTAAACTTTCCCCAAAGGTTTCTTGAAATCCCTTTTGGACAGAAAGCAGTGCTTTCAAGTCTGCAACCTGCTTTCGGCACTTTGCATGGTCTAAAGTACTCTGCCTTTGTTCCGTTGTTGTGGCGTGGAGCGCTCTCAAGGCTGCCTTGAGATCACTGCATTGTTTCTGGAGCTTCTCTAACTGGTTTTCTGTTTCTTTCTTTACCAGGACTGCACGCTGCAGGTCCTGATAAGCCTTTTCATATTGTGACTGGAAACTACTCAAGTTCGCCAGACAAGATTGGTGACCCCGTTTGGCATCAGCCACCTCTTCGTCTTTTGCTGCTAATTTCCCTTTCAATTCCAGGTTCTCTTTCTCAATTTCACATATATCGGTTTCACTTATCCGATGTATGCCTTCCATTTCCTTGCGGAGCATCCTGACGACCTCCTCTGTGCCTCGCAATTGTGCCAGACAGGACACAATTGCCATCGGCTTGCGCGCTTTTGCTAAACTCTTTCTGTGGATCTCACTCAGGTTCTCCCACCAAGTATGCCCTATACTTCCAGGACCTGAGTCGTCGTTATTGCAGAAATCCTTCCACATGGGCCATCCTTTGCCCTGCAGAATTTTGCGGATTTCCACTTCCCAAACGGGACACTGTCCCGCTCCTACGCTGCTGACTGGTGCAACAGCAAAATCTTCGGGGTTCATGAGGCGCTGCATCGCTTGCATTGCCTGCATGGCTCTCTCTTATCTGCTCGTTACGTTCAAATTTGGAACAGGGGGCCACGGTGGTGTGGTAGATACGGGTACGGCTTGCGCTATTTTCCGAAATACCAACTGCCGATAGTTTTGACGCAACAAACAAAATCTATCAGTTTTGCCTTATAACCCTGTTAGTTACGCATGCATATACACACTTCCGAATTGTGAATTATTAACCAGAACCGCTTGAACACTTGTGTTTTTTTTTGTTTCCGATTGGATTCTAATTCAAAATGTTGGGGTTCTCCCGGAGTGGTTTTCCACTTCTAAGTCGGGTCCCGTCAGGATGTCGCCAATTATGTTGCTCTTTTTAGCCTTAGTTTATTTGCTCTATTTACATCACCTTTGCTCATGAGTCGCCAGGTATCTTTATGATACCGCCACGTGGTTCAAGTTCAGGTTATGATTAATAACACAGCACACCGCTTAGTAAGGATTAAAACAACGGTCATTTATTATATACAACAAGCAATATTAATACCCGAATACTACTTTCTATATAATAAACCTATCACTACTGGCCAATACTTAACTTAGGAAGAGCCCACCAGGTCAGGGAAACAAATGGCTTGTCCAATCAGATCTGGCCCGCGGGATTCAAAAGGCTGCTACAGGTCAGTGGCTAGGTGTCTCTACCGGATAGCGATCGTTGGATTCAAACTTACAGTTGCCGGTGGCTGGTCTTGCGAAGGTCTCGAGCAGGCGAAGATGAGAGAGAGAGATCTGAACTTGGACCTTCACTTTTATGGGGCCCAGGGGCTTCCCGCCTCCCGGGGCGGCCCTTGACCCTGAGTCCCAAGTGATTGGATTCTGTCCCCAATCTCTGGGGTCAATGTGTCCAATGGTGAGGCGATTCCTCGATCGGGGGGTGGTTGCTCACCTGTCTTTGTTTCGGCCACTGCAGGCGCCGACAGGTCTGGCCCGGTATTCAATTGCTAATATGTTGCAATTGTTCCCGGGGATAGCCGATTTAACTGTGGATGTCTGAATAGATTAGCTGCAAACAGTCCTGAGTGCAACTGCGAATACCTGGGTTGATGGGCTGTTGATAGCCCTGAGTATCGATCTGGGCTACCTTCCCAGAGCCGAATATGCAAACCTGTCTGCAGCTGCCTGCTTGTGTCTTCTTGGCTGCTTTTCCCAGCAGTCTTTCGGGTTAGCCGTTTTAAACTGGGTTTTGGCCAGATTAATCGGAACGCAGCCATTTTACATGGCTACAACATAAACAAATGACAAAAAGGAATCAGGGATTACCCGTAGTCACCCTTAATCTTACACAGCTCCCCCCACCGCCCCCAGGTCTCCTCCCGTCCACTGCCTCTTGTAAAACTCCTCCTCCCAACCTCGGTTCCTTCCCCCCAACTTTCCACCCCGGCTAGACCACTTGGACCCTGTTCTGCCAGGCTCCGATGGCCACAGCCCCTCCCCCCACCTCACTCCCGTTCACTGGCCGGCTTAAACCGGCCAGCGTGGAGGCCCCCGCCCAGGTCCCTTTCCCACTTGCCCGGCCTTAGGAAAGCCCAAAGATCCCCTTTTAGCACACAAACCCCGCATATCCACCTCCACCCCAAAGAACCCTCATTTCGAGTGAAAGTCCCGTCTCTTCCCTTGTCCAAATATATACCACCTTGGCTCCTTTAATCTCTACACCCGCGCGCAGTGATACAAAAAAGAAGAAAATGCAGTCATGAGGTTACATCGGCACATGGCCATTCCTCAATTTGTCAGTTCTGCCACAGTCCTTCTGCTTTCGCAAACTCCTCTGCTGCTTCCGCCGTTCCAAAATAAAAGTCCCTGAGCTTGTAAGTCACCCTCAGCTTCGCTGGATATACAATGCCGCACCGCACCTTGCTAATGTACAGTGCATTCTTCACCCGGTTGAAGGCGGCCCGCCTCCTTGCCAGCTCCACCGTAAAGTCCTGGTATACACGTATACCAGCTCCAGCCCACTGCACCACCCGCTTCTGCTTGGCCCAGCTCAGGACCTTCACCTTCACACTGTACCTACGGAAGCACAGAGTCACTGCCCTTGGCGGCTCTGTCATAGAATTTACAGTGCAGAAGGAGGCCATTCAGCCCATCAAGTCTGCACCGGCTCTTGGAAAGAGCACCCTACCCAAGGTCAACACCGCCACCCTATCCCCATAACCCAGTAACCCCACCCAACACTAAGGGCAATTTTGGACACTAAGGGCAATTTATCATGGCCAATCCACCTAACCCGCACATCTTTGGACTGTGGGAGGAAACCGGAGCACCTGGAGGAAACCCACGCACACACGGGGAGGATGTGCAGACTCCGCACAGGCAGTGACCCAAGCCAGAATCGAACCTGGGACCCTGGAGCTGTGAAGCAATTGTGCTATCCACAAGGCTACCGTGCTGCTCACTCACCTTTGGTACAGGCCTCCACGACCGATGAGCCCGATCCAGTTCATATCGGGATGGATCCTCCCCCTCCCCCAATAGTTTTGCCAGCATCGCGGCAAAATACTCAGTCGGCTTCGGTCCTTCAACTCCTTCGGGCATCCCCACCATCCTCAAATTCTGTCGCCTGGATCTGTTTTCCAGGTCTTCCATTTTTCCTTGCAGATCCTTGTTAGTGTCCATCACCTTCCGCATCTCTTTCCCCGTCGAGGCAAGTTGATCACCGTGCTGCAATAACGTCTCCTCCACTTCTTTCAGCGCCTCCCCTTGCTCTCGCACCTCCGCCACTGCGCTCGCCACCTCCGTCCTCACTGGGGAAACCGCCTCCTCCACCAGCACACTCAAAACCTCCCTCATCTCCTTCCTCACCGTCTCCATGCATTTCACAATCTGCGCCAACTGCTTTTCAAATTCCGCAGCCATCACCGTAGTTATTTCTTCAGCCGTAAGCAGTGCGGCCTTCCCTGGTGTTCGAGCCTCCATTTTCCTTGGTGACCCCGCGGTGACCTTTCCAGTCCCCGACGGACCTTCAGCTGTTTTTTTTTCGGCCGTTTTCTTGCTCACCCTTGACATTTTTCTTTGGGTTTTTTTCCCTCCTGTGTCTTCACTGTGCCTCCTCCGTGCCTTCTCCCTGCTTCTGCCGCCTCCGTGGACCCTGGGACCGGGCTTAAAGCCCCGAAAATGCCGTTCCCGAACAGGAGCCCTCCATTGTGCGGCCACCTCCCGCCCGCCGTCACCGGAAGTCTCCCGCCGTCACCGGAAGTCAGAAATGTGTAACTTTTAAAGCTCAAAGGCAACAGTGCTCAAATGACAAAAGGGCTGAATGGCCTGTACCATTTTATTACTAATTTTGGTTTGCAGTCTTATCAAACTTTTGTTACAAAATTCTTCCAATCCTAGTGAAGGTACACTAGTCAGTCCATCAATGATGGTATGTTACTAAAACAGATTAACTATGCCTCTACCTTCCTGTAGTATCATTGATATTTATTGGGGGAGGGCACAGGAAAAAAGTGTTTTGTATTCGATGTTGATGCATCATTTATGTTGCTTTTAAATTCATTAAAACTAAATTGCTTTGTAAAGTTGAAAAATAATTCATGGTATGCTTCTGTATAATCAAGGAAAGTCAGCGGTTCCTTGCTTGATTCATTCATTGTTGCAAGGCCAGCATTTATTGCCCATCTCTAATTGCTCTCCAGAAGGTGGTGGTGGGATGTTACCTTAAACTGCTGCAGTCCTTGTGGTGTAAGTATTTCCACAATACTGGTAGGGAGTTCTCGGATTTTGTAACAGTGACATATTTCCAAGTCAGTGTGTGATTTGGAGGGGAACTTGCAAGTTGGTGGTGTTTCCATACACCTCTTGTCCTTCTAGGTGGTAGAAGTTGCAGATTTTGAAGGTGCTGCCAATGAAGCTGTGGCAGGTTGCTGCAGTGCACCTTGTAAATTCTGCTTATTCGGTGGTGGAGAGAGTGCATATTTAAAATGGTGGAAGCGTGGTGGTGTAATGGTATTATCGTTAAGCCCAGGCTAATGCTCCAGGGACCCATGTTTGAATCCAACCACAGCAGGTGGTGGAATCTGAATTCAATAACAAAAGATATCTGGAATTAAAAGTCTAATGATGACCATGAAACCATTCCTGACTGTTGTAAAAACCCATCTGGTTCACTAATGCTCTTTAGGGAAGGAAATCTGCCATCATTACCTGATCTGGCCTACATGTGACTCCAGGCCCACAGCAGCATGGTTGACTCTT
Organism: Scyliorhinus torazame; assembly: GCF_047496885.1. Taxonomy (NCBI): domain Eukaryota; kingdom Metazoa; phylum Chordata; class Chondrichthyes; order Carcharhiniformes; family Scyliorhinidae; genus Scyliorhinus; species Scyliorhinus torazame. Next base: position 149,760,138 of record NC_092717.1, on the reverse strand, counting down.
AACTGCCCCTCAAGGGCAATTAAGGATGGGCAATAAATGCTGGCCTAGGCCAGCGACACCAAAATCTGTAAAATGTTTTTTTTTAAGTGGTACCAATCAAGCAGGTTGCTTGTCCTGTATCCTGAACAATTTTCTCCTTGATGTTAAAAAGTTTTGGTCTTGATTGACATCCACTGTCATTCTTTGCTGACTACGGAAAGTGTCCTAACCAAACTTTAAAAGTAATTGGTTGACTT